>NC_135077.1:4242857-4552500 GCF_051107435.1 Chaetodon auriga | reverse complement strand
GATTTCGGACCTTCATAGGAATCCTGGCAGGTGCGAAACACGGTGGAAGCTTTGTGTGTTCAGGTAAAACTCGTGTTCTCTGAGCATTTTCTATTAAGCTAACCTTTTAGTGTTATGGTAACCTTTATCTTTTGCTGCTCGGCTTTAAACTAAAAGTCAGTTCCCATGAGTGACACCTCTAAACAAAACGAAATGAGGCATGGAAGAGGCCTCTCAAAGAAAAAGCTTCTGTTAGGATTCAGTTGAGCTAATTTGCCAGGAAAAGTTTCCTTTTGTGCATGATTGTTCTCTCCAGGCATGAGGGGCTGACTTGCCAGTCAAAAGGCAAGTAGATTATTCAACATATTTGCTTTGATATTGCGTGGACGAGGGCTTGGGGGGGGGCAGGAGCAATCCCCGAGGGTAACCATGTACCTGTGAGATATTAGGCAATTATACACACACACAAAACATCTGCTGCCATTCCGGCAGGGTAACAGTCTGTGCATGTTCTCTTGCTGTATACAAAACATACATGCAAAAACAGTCCTACACACATCTATTCTTACGCATGCCAAATGTAACGCATAATCGTGGCAAATAGGAAAGAGCATTTCAATCAAGTCAAGCATCTGCATGTTAAGTGTCAAGCTTCCCCACAGCAGTGTCGCACGCAAAAAAAACCAACCAAACAAACTTTTAAACATGCGGCAGATCAAATTCCCATAACTTACATTAGTGATATAGTTGTGACTGGGAGTTATTTCAGATATTCCACTCAGCTCAATAAACTGTGTCGGCACAGCCAAACATGTATTTACATTGGCTAAGGTCCAGTGTATCTGCAGCCTTACAATCCTGATCTAGGTTACAAAGTTATGGACATGAATAGCATACCAGTTCATTTTACCTCTTGATGTTTCCTGCCTGGGGCGACTAACTCATACTGTTTGCAGATCTTTCTTTAAAATGAAACATTCAGTCCCGGGAGATCTCACTGTTGGCTTAATACTGGAGACGGAATTGAAACGTATGTGCCAGGAGTGTGTATTCTTATGTAACACAGTCCAGATGTTCCAACAAGTTTTTGTGTCAAATAAGCTTAAGAGTCTACAACCATGCTAGCAGCTCTGTGAGGCTGCACTGAGGCACAGCAGTGCTTAGCATGCTAACAGGCTGAGGTAAAGTTTACCATGTTCACCAGCTTAGCTTAGTGTGTCAGCATGCTAACATTTGCTAAGTGGACCTGATACAAAGTATTCCTTTGCAGGAATTTGGTCATAATCCAAAATATTGGACAAACTTAAATTTTGACCTGATGATGGCGCTAAATTATAAGATCACCAACTTTATCACAATTCATCTGCACCTAATTTCATAGCAATCCATCTAATAATCACTTTGATACTTGAGTCAAAAGTACAAATGTGAACGTTGTGGTGGCACTAGAAGAAAGGTCAGGTGATCATTACGATTCCTCGTCTGAGAACCATGAAAGTCTGTACAAAATTGCATGGCGATCCATGCACTAGTTGTTGAGACATTTCAGTTTGGACCTAAGTGGTGCATAGACCAACACTGACGCTGTCATACCAACAGTGCCACCCCTAAAGCCACGCTAACAGGACAACACAGTGTCTGTGTTTCTGTGAACTGAATGAATGAACAGCATGTGCATAAGAGGCCTTCAATGAGCGCTGCTGGAGTACAGATCTATACACACTGTCATGGCAGCACAGTACTGTTTGAGTAAAGCTGACAATCAGCAAACAGTTAGGGAGACTGTGGGGTTGACTGCACATATTTTCGACATATTTTTCCTTGTGGACACAGACAGATTTTTCAGACTATTGTGTTTGCTTATCTGCAGCATGGGTTGCATCATTTGGAGTACTGTACTGTGAAAGTGATGCAACTCCCTCGCCTGGCATGAAAAATGACATATCTACAGGCTACTGTGTATTTCATCCTGACATAGCATGGGGTACAGGAAAGGCTTTAGGTCTCTAAAAAGCAAAGGCAATAGTTTTACATGGCAATTTTCTCTGAATATTCGAGGCACATTTTAATCTTCCCTTAACTCTCAACTGGGTCCTGACCCAGATTTAGAAAAAAAAAAGCCTGTAGGGGACTGCGTAGACCTACAGCACACTCACAGTGTGTGTGTGTGTGTGTGTGTGTGTGTGTGTGTGTGTAACACTAGCAGGATAGGGTGTGGTGAGAACAGGAGCCATGATGGAGAATACTAATAAGAAAGAGAGCTTAGAAAGCAAGGATGACTCAGTGTCATCACCCCAGACTGTATCTCAGTATAAAGGGCGGGGGTGAAAACCTGTCTCCCCACACCCACTCTCTATCCCTCCCGTCCACCCGTCCCGAGACACTCAGACAGGGTGAGGAGCAGACCGGAGGGTGGTGGACCTCACCAAACCCTGCACCAACCCAGAGTTAGAACAAGCCGGCACCAACTGAATGTGAGTCACAAAGGAATTTCCCTGACACATTTTTTAACCAAAGACAGTCTTTCTTACTTTGAACTTCCTACTGGAGACGTGTGGCATCAAGTAATCTAGGTCATGTGCACCAAGGCCTGCAAGTTTCAGCTTCACTGAAGGCACATTAGCGATCATCTAAACATGTATAAATCTGTTTTCACTTGTTTTTCTGTGATTATAGTGTTATAGTTGAGCAATTATGGAAATTAGAAAATGCCTAAAAGAATTACTTAATGTTAGTTCTCTGGTCTTATTCCACTGAATGCTTTCACTCCACTTCCATCTTTTCCCAGACCTGACATATGCTGACCTCAGAGGAGTCCAGATGGAACCAACATGTGAGTCTTAACAAACCAGTATACAGTCTGATTGACAAGACAACCTGTGTTTGTCTTCTTGTCTGTCTGGCAGATGGACAAGACAGATAGCTGCCTGGAATGGAAGGAGAGGAGATAGTAAACGACCTGCAGATGGAGTGTTTGATATTTTTCCTTGTTTGTCTCTGTGCCTTTTTTTTATACCAATATGAGAAGGAGATCAGGACAGAAGTGTGTGTTTCTGAATGCATCAGAGACGGATCGAGGATGTGCAACTGTGTGTCTGTGCGATTACAGGCTGAAGGGCAAAGAGTTGAGGTGGTGTTTGATGCTAGTCTCGGTGGCAGGCTTCAAACAAACTGTCGCTCTGCTTCTGTCTAACACATGCATACACACACACATCCACATAACCACACACATTATGCAAACACATGCACGCACGCGCACACACGGTAGAGCTGTCTTGCTCTGCTTCTCACACAGGGACGTCTACCAGCAACAGGGCCGGCCATCTAAAATCCCTCTGAGCCTGCTGCATTGTATGACACGTACACACGCACACACACATATATGCAATGACATGCACGCAGATATACACATATGCATGCATGTGTAGCAGTTGCAATTGCAAATATAAAGCATGCACACAGAGGCCAAAGCAGGTTTGTCATAAACATCAGTCTGCAGAAAAAACGAATTTCCTGTGGAACAAACACACAAAACAGCACTGGAAAGTACTGTCACACACATGTACACACACACACACACACACACACACACACACACACACACACACACACAAATATATTTTGCATATGGGACAACTGTGTGTACACATACTGTATATACTCGTAAAAGTGCTAAGTAAATAGATAAGGAAGCAAGTATATTCTCTTTCTCACGTACACACATTTAAACAGCACTGAAAGTACATGAGGAGGATCTTGCTCTTTCCTTTACAATGGGCCATTTCCTTAAACAGATTTATCACCAGTGTTGCACAAGCCAATCGATTAGCTCAGTGCATGACTGTGAGAGTGCGCTGTTTGGAGCACAGTGACCAACGGAGCTTCTGTGATAGCGTCTCTGTGGGTGTTTGCCTGTGAGTGTGATCAGGGGGCCGTGTGCTCAAGCTATTAAGATCAGGATAGCGGTTGGATATGTGATCTGAAGGACGATACTCGAGAGCTGAGAACAAAGCAGATGCTATTCCAGAGAAGGAACTGTGCAGGGCCAACAAACAAGCCCTGGGGGAGCACCCTCAACAATGCTAGCTTCAGAGCAGCTATTGTGGTTGGCCAAATATATTACAGCCAACAGCTAAAACCCAATACAATATCGAGCACTGCCAAGAAAATCTGCTGTGCTATTATCGACACATTTAACCATCTGTCTGAAGTGTGCTCTAATATAATTTAGGGGGTTTTGTCCAAATTTCTTATTCAAGGAGTTGAGTTCCCTCCCTGATGTGACAAAGAGTTGATAGTTCTGACAAACGCTATCAGGGGTTCTTGGTTTAATATGGTGTCAGATCTCTGGCACCCGGAGGGTGGGTGATAAATAAAGAAAGAAAAGGAATGATGAAGCAAAGCAAAATTAAAACATAAACAGTGACAAAGACTGCATAATCATTAAGATCGGGCACCAAGTACCAGTCGTTCCTATTAGAGACGCACATCAAGCGTGTGCTGAAGTTTTAGAAGAGCTACAGTTAGGAGGGGTGGTGAAAGACACATCATTTGTAGTAGTAAAATAAGGAGAGGAGAGCAAAATAAAGCCAAAGAAACTAAAAAGAGGAGGAGGGAGGAGGAGAACGAGTGATGGATGAGGAAAGGGTCTCTACAAAAGCACACGACTGACGATAAACAAGAGCAGAAACTATGCATCGTCAGAGCTACACACACATACCTTCACACCACTGATGGCACACAGACTGACGGCTTAAAAATACCTCACCGAGGAAAGCCAAGTTTGGAAGGCCAGCGGGACAGAAATATGCCAAAGCTACCGTTTTTTAGAGCTCTGGAGCTTCAGGATGGCCATGATGACACATAAAACCTGAACGAAAGAGCCAAATGGTCAGACAAGAAGCAACAAGAACGATAAGTCATCCACAAAACCGTTTCTGAGTCACCCTGCAAAATCATTTCAATCCCACTGGCACACAGTAAATCCACGTAATCTGTTTAAATATTTAGCAGCATTACATTCAAACTGCTTTAGATGTATTATTTTTTTCTTATATACAATTAAGGACTTTGATTCTTAGGACTTTTTAAAAAAATTTCTTTCCCACTCATTCAACTTTATTTAACTTTTAACAAACAAACTACAAATAACACATCTGATTGACACAGGTCATTTCCACTTGAAATATTACTGTAAAAAAAGATTTAATTAATCTGTGCCTGTTAATCCATTTATTCTCATAAAACCTCTTGACAAAGAAGAATGTTTCCTAAACTTGTACGATTTTCAGGAGGTGCCATCGTCCTCATGGAGACAAAACAACGCTGATGAGACGAGCCGTTTTCTCAGCTTCGGTTTGCATGTTTTTACATGTTGACCTGAAACAACCGAACGTGTTAACTATGTTTGTATTACAGAGCAGAGACAAGGCATTTTATTAATTAAGTAAGAATAAAATTTGGGAATTGCCCCTGTGATAATTAATAACAGAGTGTTAAACAGTGAAATGAATGAAGACATTTTTGTCTGCAGCACCTTGTTGGACTTGTTCAGTAACACTGTGCTCTTTTTATGAGTGATTTGATTTTAATATTTCTATTTGTCTGCAATCATTTCACGAAGGAATACTTATTTGTTGAACTGATATAAGGAAACATTGTTCAACAGGAAAAGGAAATATCATTTTTCAATTCTGCTCCATATGCTGGATTGTATCATTAATGAGTTTTTCTCTTTTAAATGATTCTACTCAAAGATACTGCAGTGAAATAATTGGACTGGGTTCATTTTATTTAGTTTCTGTGTGATTCTTACACCATCACCTTGACTCCAGTCTTTAGTAAAAAATTACACAATTATTAGTCTGATAAAAACAATTATTTTTAATTAATTTCTTCTGTCCAGACAACCTTTTCAACAAGTAAGAACACCTTCAAAAATGGGATGCCATCATTAATAAATGAAGTATAACAAAGCAACACTTATGTTTGACTTACATGAGACGACTATTTCTTATTCATAAAACTTGTAAAAAACTGACTTAAAATCCTTTTAAATTGTACTTTTATTTCCAGTTACCACATGTTGCTTTTTATTGTGTCTTACCTAATCAATCATGTTTAGACTGAGGGAATAAATGGACCATTTAGTAGTCGAGGGTTTAGTTTAGGTTAGGTTTAGGCTTTGGTTTAGGACAGTTTTAGTTAATGGTCTTATTATTTGAAACACCATCTTCTTAGTGTCATCATGTCTCATTTGACTGCACTTTCAAACGCTTTGTGAATAAACTGAAACTGAGCTGACGGTGAAGGAAAATAAATACTTGAAAACACAGACATCAGTGTGTCAGAAAGGTATTACAATCCATTCTATCAAAACCAGACAGCATAAGTCAGTTAAATCTTATCAGCATTTATTTTCAAGAGCCCACAGCCTTGAAACACTGCGACGAGGTTTGCAACTGTGCTTGGCAGCAACCGGCTGCCTTCAACCGGCTCCAGCACGACAGTGCAGCACATAAACATGTATGAATAAGTTTAGAAACATGAAACCATTTGGTCTATCTTCAACAAATCTTTCTCTTTTATTGCACTTATTGAACCCCGGTACATCTGAAATAGCTTAAGGCCTTAATCCAGCCAAAACTCTTATAAAGGAATCTTCTGTCAGTTTCATTCTGTTTTCATCAGAGCTCGGTTTGCGCTTTGGCAGCGGGAGCTGAGCCAAGCACATTTCTCTGAGTCATCAGTGGGGGGAGGGAGGAGAAAGAGGAGGAGGTGGAGAAGAAGAAGAAGAAGAAGAAGAAGAAGAAGAAGAAGAAGAAGAAGAAGAAGGGGGAGGAGGAGGAGGAGGAGGAGGAGGAGGAGGAGGAGGAGGAGGAGGAGTAGGAGGCGAAGCAGGAGGTGGCAAGTCCGGAGTTTCCCTCTTGCTCTTACAGGCGAAGGCCTACACTGAGCAGCAACAAGCAGAGAAAACCGTGCTCTATTGTTTCAGGCTCTGCTGGCAAAGTGAGCCTTCCTGAAACTCAGCAAACAACTATCTCACACACACACACACACACACACGCACACACACACACACACACACACACACACACACACACACACACACAAGGGAGATCTGCCAAAATGCTGCTCACTGTGAGACCTGCCAAAATGGAAGAAAGCTGTTGTGTGAGAAGTTTACAAGGACTTTCGTAGAATCTGTTGTTTTCTTTGCCTGGCAGCCTGACAAACGTACTTTCAATACAATCTTTAAAAAAAATAAAACTAAAATTGATGAGAAAGAGTGGCGTACAATCTTTTCTGAAATAATTGGGCCTCAAAGAAATAATAATGCTTCTCTAATGACGGGTAATTGTGTGGCAGCATTAGAGGTGAGATGGTGTGTGACAACCTAAAATCATCAATCCTCATGAATACATAGCTCTGCGTAAACAAATGGCTCCTTTCAAGGACTCTGTGGGCATGTTATGACACTTGTCCTATTAAACTTTATCATTTGTGACTAAAATACATCATTTCAAGTGTTGTGACTTCATGTGACAGAAGGCGGGACCCCTGCAGAAGGAAAAAAGACAATGCCGTCACATGACTGGCGATGGTTTCTGAGAAGCACCTGAATCACTCTCCTTCTAGGAACCACGACAGCTTAATTTAGAACAGTTTTCAATGTGAGAGGTTGTATTGATTGTCCCAGCATTTCATCAAGTTCATACCTTGAAAGCAACGCAACCATCAGACTCTTTAAAAAGCTCAATTTGATGAATAACGGCAGGCTGCGGTGTGAGACAGAGCTTCAGCCATGGTGCCAGGCTTAGCGTCCTGCTTGTCTGGCAAGAGGTAGAAGGTGGAAGGAATGACAAATGAGCGACAAGGCAGGAGAAAGGGAACGGGCTGAAACGTGGCAGCGCAGCTTTGAAGTACAACCCTTCATTTCGAGTCTTGGACTCTGTTCAAACAGTCCGCAGGTTCTCGTGTCCCCCCGGACCTGTCAGGCAGCTCCACTGTTTGTTTTCCACTCCAGCGTGGGGACAGATTTGGACAAGGGTGACAGCGGAGTCTATTTTCTCCACCTGGAAGCTTGGAATGGAGGGCAGGGAAACTCAAGACTGGTTTTGCCCGCTTCCTGGAAACGGTAAAGCAAGCAGGAGGCCCCACCGTCAGGGAAAGGGGTAGAGAGAGACTGTGTGACAAAGAGTCTGCAGAGAGAGAGCGACTGAAACCTCTGCTCGACAGATAAGGAATATGTGTGAATGCATGGGTGGGAGTGTTTATGTGCCTGCCTCTGTGTGTGTGTGTGTGTGAGAAAGAGTAAATGGCAGAATGGTATAGAGCACGTGCTCCAGTCAGGGGATTTGCTGATGCCAACAAAGATCTGTTTACAGTGAGTGCCCTCGATGACCCCCCAGAGGATGCAGGAGTCGCTGCCAGCATGCACACAAACACACACCCAGCACGGACACACACATCACCCAGGCCACATATGTCAGCAGACATAGATACAGGGGGTCTAAGGGCACCTGTTAGAAACATCCGGAAGGCTAGATTCCAGACAACCTATCGTAGCACTAAAAAGCCAAGCTGGAGGCAGGTGTTAGCGGACCCGCGATAAGGGAGAAGGCGCGAGAAACGCTCCTCAAACCCAGCGGATGATGGAGCCCCGCAACTCCACCATTTGCGGCTGAACTGCATTGTGAAACCTCACATGAGGAGATAAAACGAGCAAATCAAACACGCGCAGCAATGGAGGCCAAGAAGGAGTGTGCGTGTGGGAGTTTAAAGGTTTGTTCCAAGGCCCGAAGGTAGAGAGGCTGGAAGAAGAGTGAGAGAGAGTGAGAGAGATGTTTGAGAGGAGAGAGGGGTGAAGGGTCGACGAACAAGGACAGAGGGAGAAGGAATCAAAGGGCAAACCAGGCATGAATCAGATAGGGCGCTTAAAAAAACTCAGTGCCAAAACAAAACAGCACCTTCAACAAAGGCTACAGTGCTAAAGGCGAAGGAGGTAAGGGGTAAGCTGATTTGCTTTATCGCTGCGAGTTAGATGAGAAGATTTATGCCACTCAACATATGCTCAGTAGCAAGCCACAGCCAACAGTTGATTAGCTTAGCCTAGCATAAGGACTGTAAACATGAGGGAAACAACGATCTGCGTTCCAGCACCTCTGGCTGCAGTCGCTTGATTTTAATGCACCAACACGTGTGTGGTATCAACCCTCTTGCCCAACTCTTCGGCAAAAAAGTGAACATGTCCCAGAATGTTCACCTATTCCTTTAAATCCTCACCCTCCTCCTCATCTTCCTCTCTGTCCTCCACAGATCAGCCCTGCTGCGCTTTTCACATTTGCACACGATGGCCAGCTTTTAAGCCTGCCTGTTACATTTCAGCGGCAGCCCCCCCCCCCCCCCCTTGACACAAATGGACGTGCACGCCCGCTGACTCAACCTGTCTGTCTGTCACAGTGATTAAGTGCGATCAATGCTGCGCGGCAACCATGGTTGTGCTAATGTACAATAATATTGCCTGTACAAAAAGGAGCCGGCTGAGACGAATAAGGTGGCTGAGAGAAAGAGAAAGTCGCTCGTAGACTTAACTTAGGCTCTAAATTACAGGGCGTCGCTCTGACGTTACGTGGTGAACACGGTCGGGGTCCAAGGTGTTTCTGCGTGGTGCGCAGCCACACCAAACTACGCTCGACATGCACACTGTATGCACAACTGTAGTGAACAGAGGAGGATTTAACCATTCCCCGAAAGGTGTGTGTGGAGGTAAACTGCAATGAGCTCTGTAAATATGTGAGCGTACGGGAACGGAGGACGCGTCTGTGAGTGTGACCACAGGGACAGAGATGGAGAAAAAGAGAAAGTGGGACAGACAGCAGCGATACAAGCTCCTAACTCCCTCCTCTCCTCTCCTGCTCCATCCTCCCCTCGTCCTCCTCCTCCTCCTCCTCCTCCTCCCTTCTGCCACTGAGGGGAAGCGAAGGAGGTCACCCACTCCTACAAGCACTCAATCAACCTGCCGGCGACCTTGCTCGTCCTGGATACGGTGCCCGCTCCCTCTGTTTGACTGCCTGCTATGCTGCCATCCTGCTGCCATCTCACTGCAGCCGGTGCCAGGTTACACCGCCACGAGCACAGAGGTGCCGTTCCACCAGATGCCCATTTTTTCTGCCCGTGCTGTGCCAAAACGCGATGGCAGACAGCTATGTTTTACGTCAGTGGATTGCATTAGGAGGAGCCTTTGACAGGGATCATGACAAGACATGCCCAGGTTAATTAGTGTGCGGGGGATCTTTTCCCTCTTTAAATGCAATCATGATGCTCTACTAGAAAGTGATTTATTCATCACCAAGGAACGGTTTTGGTAAACTGGACGCTTGCCAAAGCAAAACGGAGTGAATGAGGCAGAGTCATTCCTTCACAGTGTTGTGAATAAATTAAAAAAACATGTATATTAAACATCATTCAGGAAATCCCATAAATGACACAGTCACATTCAGTTAGTGACAAACAGGCAGAACTGATGCAACAACTCAACAATAATCTGCTGTGACCCGTCAGGACATTATACTGCAGAAACTAAATATGCATCAAAATTAGTCATGCAGCTGTTTTCATGATTGATTATTCTGCTCATTATTTTCCTGATTGACTAATTAATGGTTTGGTACATAAAGGGCAGTAAATAACAATTACTTTCACTATCGATTAATCCGTAGATCATTTCCCAGTTAATCATTTGGTCTATAACACGTCTGAAAACAACACCCAGCATAATTTCTTAAAACTATTTTTTTTCTTGTTTGACAAATATATTCAGTTTACAATGATGTAAAACAGACAGAAGCAGAAATAGAGTCAGGTTTTTTCCCCCCGTTTTTATTCTATCTATTCCATTAAAATGGGAGCAGATTCATTTCCTCTTGGTCAACTAATCGATTTATTATTTCAACTCTACTCAGAAATACAGTTTCACATATTCAAATAATCAAATTTCTGGGTTTGTTTGAGCTAACTAGCCCACAAGTATTCAGCTAATTCTCATAAAAGACGAATGAAGCCAGCAAAGGTTCACCTTGGAGTAGCTGAAACCAGAGAATCTTTGCTCAAAAAATGACTTATTAAGCCATTATAAAAATTGCTGCAATGTTTAATTTCTTTCGATCCACTAATCAAATCACCTCATTGCTTTGGTCCACATCAGAATCATCACACTGTATACTCCTGCATGTCATCCTGAATGAAGTGACTCCTAAAAGACTCAAATTTAATTAAACAAACATGCGGTTTGCCAGCAGCCACTGATCTGAATCTACACGAATGACACGACGGCTTTACTTTAGGAGAAAGTATCGCCTCCAAATCCTGGCAGCATCCCAACACAGCAGGTGGCCAAAAACACATTGCAATGTATGACTCTGCATGGCGAAGGGAAAGGTGCAGCTTCTCATCTCCAAACATTTGACATGCCACCATTTTGAGCCATGAGTTACGAGGGAGATGAAGGGAAGGGAAGGGAAGGCTCACTGCTCACTGTAATACTACAAAGTCAGACTTGTATCACAGGATAATTACCCGATACTGTAATAAAGGAGGAAACAGCTGAACTCCACCACCGGCTACTGCTAGGGTGCAAATTAACACACACGGCTGCAGATATCTCTATCAGCTGTGACAGCGAGGTCACATTCCTTTGTTATGTGCTGTCTGATGGGCCTTCCCCTACGGAAAGCTGGTTATAACTGTGGATGCAGCTGCAAAGATGGCTCCACTGACCACAGCTACAAAAGGCACGGAAAGACAACACGTCAGGGGGAGGATGGAGCGCGGAAGAAGGGATACATTTTTCTGAATGGATGGCAGGAGAGCTGGAGAGCCTTGGACTTCATCAGGTATTAGCCTGTTCAGTTTGTAGATTGTGTGTGTGTGTGTGTGTGTGTGTGTGTGTGAGGAAAAGGGAGAGGCAGACAGAGACAGGAAAGAGAATGTAATTCATCTTTAAAAGGGCAGATTCCTGGGTGATGTATGGTGTGCAGTGTGTGTGTGTGTGTGTGTGTGTGTTTGTGTATTGTAGAAAAGGGTGTGGGAGGTGTAAGCTAGCTAGCTACAACTCCTCTTATCGCTCCTCAGAGCAATGTGGAGAATGAGGATTCTGGTTTCTGCCCTGCTCATCAAAGACACACACAGAGGCTGATACAAAAACCCCCCCTCCTGCCTTCTTCCTTCCCAGCTCTTTCATACACACACACACACACACACACACACACACACACAACCACACACACACAAACATAGAATTACAAGCTCAGCAAATAGCATGTAGGCTAATGCTATGAGCAACGACTCGACACTGAATAAAAGGCAGAGGGAGTTTAGCTAAATATGTTAAGTTTTTTTCATGAAGAGCTCTCTTTCATGCCCATTGTGGTTCTAAACACTCATTTTAAACGGGATCAGAGCGGGGCGACGCGCAGCAGACCCAGGATGCTTAATGAGATTAACTACAGACAAAATTATACATTATACAAATGAATTGCAAATGTGTAACTCTGACTGCAGCTCTTTACACTAGATGGCCTCATCTGTAATTCAGATGCGGGTCTCATCACACTGACTGTGCACACAGACATTGTATGACATGCCTGTGTGGGTGTGCATGTGTGCGGGTAGGTGTGAGGGAGATGGTGTGTACGTGCGTTTGTGCATATGAAGTCCCACCAGAGTCACAGCTCTGCTCCTCAGACTAAAAGTGCATCTGCGTGTTAATTCAATACAGAACCAGCGTAAGGCCTTTCATAAGACCAATGTCTCCTCTTTCTGTCTCTCCATCTCTCATATCTCTACTTTCCCACCTATCCATCTGCTCCCCTCATCGTCTCCCTCTGCTCCTCTTAATGAACGTCTATCTCCATGTGTTCATTCCTTCCCTGCCTCTCACTCTTTTCTCTCCACACCCTGTCTTACTGTATGTGCTCCCTCCCTCTTCCTCTCCTCCTTCTCTTTCTCCATTTATCTCTCCTTTCATCTGTCACAGACTCCCCCTCCCGCTTTTCCTCTCACCCTCCCTCCCCGCCTCCTTTCTTGTATGTGAGTGGTGGGTCTGCGGGGTCCTTGTTATCCGGCACCTATCCAGACATCCCTCAGCTGGGAAGCTAGACAAGCCAGACATGCAACCGGGCAGACAGAATGACAAACCAGAGAGGAGGAGAGACTGACAGCCCGGCAGCTACTGCAGCTAGACTGACAGGCAGGAGGAAAGGCAAAAAAAAAAGTAACTGGATGGGAGACGTCCAGAGAGGCAGCACTGAGACATCCAGGCGAGTAGTCTATCAGGAAGACAGAGAGGCTGTCAGTTAGAGACTACCAAACAGGTAGGAAGACAGATACAGGCAGGCAAGTAGGAGGCAGACAGGTAGGCAGAGCAGCCAGACATGCAGGTCGTCAAGGGCCAGTACGTAGCAGCCAGCCGAGCTACGAGCCCAGCATCCCAACGGGCCAGAGGGTCAGTAGCTGCACGGCTAATAAACACTGCCTCTGTCTGGGCCTGGCATGGTACTGCAGGCATTAAATGATGCCTGCATGGAGACAAATAACCCTTTAATTGCTGTGCTTTCAGCCCAACACACGAAAAAGGAGACATGATGTCCACTTGAAGCCTGAAGTAGGGCTTCAGGTGAGGACACTGGAGGAATGGAGTACAGAATAGGAAACATGAAGGTCAGTTTGGGCCTTGGGCATCAACTCAACATAGAACATTAAAAAAATGTTAACAGGAAATTTGGGATTTAAATAAAATTAAGACAACTTCAGCTCTCCAACACAAAGTGAACCTGCAACAATTCTGATAAGTGAATTGTGATTGAGGTATTTTGTTTTTGAGCAAAATTGCCCAAAACTGATTGGTTTCAGCTTCTCAAATGTGATTAACAGCTCTTTTTTTTTTTTAGTCGTCTCTGATAGCTAAATGAATACACTTGGGTTTTGGGCTGTTTGGTCTGACAAACAAGCTGTCTGAATATGTCAAGTATGTCAATGTCAAAGGAATTATGATGGACATTTTTCACTATGACCTGACACAGGCCAAATGATGGATAATTTAAACAAGAACATCACTTACAAATGAATTTATAATGAACACAATAGTTAGTTGTAGCCCCACTGGATCTATTGAGCAGAAGTAATGAAGAATAATCTCTCAATCTCATTCAATGTCACTAAGGACAAACTGAAGGGACTATGAAGTGTCCACAGTTCCAGTAGCTTCCAAAACAAAGACCTCAAAGAGGAACCGCAGCCAATTTAAAATGAAATTATTATTCAGGCCATGACAAGAACAAGAACAAGTCTAAACGAAAGCAAAAATAATCTCAGACTGCACCAAGCCTATTAAGTCTGTAAATGGAGACTAAATATCCGCAAGGATTTTTAAATAATCTCAAGCATAAAACGTAGCTGAAACCCTGGAAAATGATCCCACTACTGTCACACTCTCTTTTTTTCTTTTAATGTGTGTTTGTCTGCGTTAACGTGATGTCAGACACTCAAAGATGGCACAATCCTTTCTGTCTCGCCTGGTAATCCTGGAGACAGTTGTGAGTGTCCACATGCTGGCCTATCGCAGAGCACATTCAAGTCAGGAGGAATTTCTGTTAGAACAGATGTATTTCCTAAACTGTACCCTAATAAAAGCCATCATGTTACAACAGAATGTCCTAGAACAGTATTACAGTGACACTCAGGAAGTGAATTTACCAGACGCAGGCTTGTAGCACTGGTGCACTGCTCCAGTTTCACCATATGGTGAAAATTCCGCTCCAGGCAAACGCCCTCTGATTCCAATCACTCTGACTCAGCGAAATCTGTTGCCTTTCCTCTGTTCACCAGATGTGGCAACGGTCTCTTTCAGAGCAATCCACCCAAAAACACGAAATATGCTAAAACTTAATTACAGTCCCCCAAGTTCTAAAAAATAAACACCAATAAAGTGACTCAGGGTGAAGGCCCAGAAATGGTTCAGTATGCAACAAGCTGAGTTGGAGGAGCCGACGGGAGCATTGCAGCACTTGTTGTTTCATCACAAAGTTTAGAAACAGCGTGCTTGGTCATCAGGCGACTGTAACCTTTACAGTCAGTGCTGCCAGCTATTTCCACAGACCATGTGCATTTTTTTTAGCCGACGGTCTGTCACCCACATCTCTACACCCTGGCTGTCTTCCTACTGGGTCAAGCCACAATGACAGGAAAGCGTGGACCTTCTTCTTTGGGAAGGATACAATCGGCTTTACAGAACCTCAGAGAAATCAATGTGTTCACATCCTCACAGCCCAAAACAAGCTATTAAAATACTATCCACCATTTCCAGAAAGTTGAGAGAATTTAAAGTGCCAAGGAGTCATTAAATTTAATGCTGCCAAATTTCTGTGAAAAAAAAAAAAAATTCCCAAATTAAATAACACTGGCATGGACAGAGCCTGACTGAGGCACATTTTCCTAAAGGGCCTTGTAGTTTCCATCTTTTACTAATTTTCAATAGTGGACTCAAGATAATTGCTGTAATTTACCAGAATCCCTGCTCCCAAAAACAGCCAATTTATTTATGTTTTTGTACTGGTGGGCTCTGGCTGTGCTTAGCTCACCACAGGCATCTTCTTGTACTTGCCAACTCACCGTTACAAGATCAATCAAGAGAAGGCACAGAAAATGACCGGACATACTGAGGAGAGACGAAAAAGCCATAACTGGAGGTGAGTCAGAGGAGAAAAAGCAAGCGAGCTGCCTGTCTGAACCGGGCGTGCAATTTATCATGCAGTGCAGGGGGTCGTTTGAAGGAGACGGAGAGGGGATAGAATCCTATTGATGCACCTCATATCGCTGTTTGTATGGAAAAATCTGAAGGAACAGAGGAAATTCTGATGGATATTGTTGTAAAATACAATCCGTTCAGTTTCTTGGTTTAGAGTTTGGGGTAATATTGTGCTCTTCATATTTATCTTATATTCATATTGTCAGTAATCCTCTGTCACACATTTCTTTTCCGCCAAATATGTGTTCATTTTCTTGAGGGATTGGCTTATTTGTGGCCATCTGCCTTGAATAGAATATTAGTTCCCATGCATGTTAAACCTAAGAAGATCACTTATCCCCCAGCTGATCAATTAGAGCATTTACCAGGAGTCTGAAACCAGTCAATCAATATGTGAATGTCATTAATGTCTGATGTTAAATGAATGTTAACATTTTATAAATAAAACAGCTGGGCACTGCAGTTTTTAGCAAATGCCACTCAAACAGGACTAAATAGCACATTTGTTGGGGACTACTTTAAGCAGTGGCTTCCACAGCGGGAAGAATTAGCCATTTACTGTTTAAATCACTTTGATTTTTGTGTGATTGTATCCACGACCGCAATCTGTTTGCTTTGGTTAGCTGCAGGGGGTTAAACTGACCACACTCTTCCTTCCTGTCTCCTCATGGGTCTCTTCCTGTGCCAGACTAACAAACCATTAAGTTACCAGATCAATCAAGACACTGAATGCTAACTCACTGGTCACACTGGGAACAGATGAAACAACCGGTGGTGATTCACATCTAAGAAATGTGGCGCTAAAGGCCTGCAGCTGATTTCCCGAAGCCATCTCACCACTGGGAAATGTAGCTTGTATTATAATCAAAGTCTATCTGGCTATCAATACAACATGGTTGGGTCAGTGAACTACCAACGAGTTGAAGGTGACCCCTACCACAACTACTGTGTGGACGTTGGAGGACAAGCAGGGTTGGTCACAGTCCAGACGTCCAGCATGTCTGCTTATTTGTCCAAACAGGATGTGGAGAAAGAGTCCACTGAGACACATATAGGAGCATTAATCACTCACCAAGATTACAAAACGTATGAGACGTGCTATTTCTTAACAATGTAACTCTGATACCACCCCCACGAAATTATAATGCAAGACTTTCACAGCTACTGCAGCACTGAAGGGGAAATCCAAAGCAAACACAATGAAAATGATGCCAGTTTAGTCAATAACTGTGAACGTCGAGCAGCCGCTCACATGGCTAGTACATAGTACAGTGTGTGAGCTGCTGAAGAACAGATTTTGGGATCAGATTGATTAGGTTGAGTTGAACTTTGAAAGAGGAAATGGGCACATTTTTATCAACTACCATCTACTTCTAAACAAAATAGGACACATGGAGGTATAAACAGTGGCTGTGGAGCACTTCCTGTCAAAGAAACTACTATAGGATCTCAGGATGACATGACAAATATGATTCAGGGATTTGTGGTTTCTGGATTTTGGAGGGTTTTATTCCTGCCCACAAATATTTAGGAAACTGTCTAAGATCAGACAAATAACATATGTGAATTCAGCTCTGGAGTGGATTTTCACTTTAGGCCGAGCCAAGTTCGCAAAGTGTGATCATCGGTAGAGTAAATGAACAATGACATTCAGTGTGGGTCAGCTTCCTGGACACTAATGTTTCAAACAGATAAAGACAAACACAGATTCAAATTAACATTCAGGGCAGCCGGGGTTGCTCACCTGGTCGGGCGCATATCATATATCAAGGTCGGAGTCCTTACTGCAGCGGCCCGGGCTCCAGTCCAGCCCGAGGCACTCTGCTGCATGTCAGCCCCTCTATCCCTCTCTCTCCAGCTGTCAATCACACAAATAAAGCAGAAATGCCAAAAAAAAACCCATCATCCATCCATTTTCTAAAGCACTCCTCCTGTTCAGGGGTGGACAGGCTGAAGGCGATCGAGAGGCAGGGTTCATAAGGCCTTCGTGTACATACAGACAAAGACATACACTCACATTAACACAGGTTTTTCGAGCTCACGTGGGGGACGTGCAAACTTATTTATGACACTTTACTTTCAAGTGTCTGAAATGCCAGTGAACAGTTCAGTGGGACTCAAACACACGGAGCTCAGTGATCATTCAATCCCCATCTTAAGCGTCGGCGAACACCAGAGAAGAACGACGACATCATCATCTTTCTCTACCATCACCGCTCCTCCGCTCACATCTGCCCTCGACATGAACAGCGAAATTCACAAAGAAGGCCTGCGAACATCAAAAGCCCCTTCATCTCTTTGATAGTGACGGATCTGATGTTGCATACTTTTGCTTGAAAAAAGAAAACAAACCCAGAGCCATACTTAAAATTCCACTACAACGTCTCACCGGAGCACACTGAGCTGTGGATTTCAACAGAGATTACGACCCCAATCTATTATTGACATGGTGTCTGTGGACATGAATGATTTAGTATTATTAGATACTAGATGACATTAATCAGTTTAGTAATAGTTGCCTCCATCTTCAGCTGCATTCTGAATGAAACTCCAAGGAGAAACGGGGTTTGAACAGTATGCAGTATGCCTCCCAAGTCCTTGGGAATGAACCCACTGAACTCCCAAAGGTGTGTGGAATAATTCAGAGAAAACAAAATCTGACACCCACTCTCCCATCTAGTGGCCAAAAGCTGTCATTGATTCTAAGAATCCACCTAAAATGAAAACTGTCAGATTTCAAGCAGGCAAGAGGAACTGCTCATCCTGGACAGCCCAGGTGCAGCTCATTGTGACGGGCGGCGTGGTGATAAACAGGCACGGTTTGACCACAAGGTACAAGAAAAATTGATTTATTGTGGATGTGAAAATGAAAATGATAGTCTGAAATGGCAGATAACTGAGAAGCTGCTGTTACATAATCAAACCGTACGTCCTCAGTGAGGCTGGCTGTCCAAAATTCAAACAGATGCCTCACGTACTTGTTGTGAACATGCGCAAATTCTAAGCAATAAAATTGATCTTATAGCTCTAAAGAGCAACTTATCATCACAACAGTGTTCATATTTCAGATAAACTTAGATAAAAAAAAACTATTATTCCAGTTCTTGGAAGACAAGCAACATTATGAATACATGAAATGGAAGAACAGCAAACGCATGACCATCTCTGACAACTGCAACGGTGCAACAGCAATGAATGGGAGTTTGCTAAAAATCATTCCTTAAGATCATAGAAGCCGAACAAATGAGCATGTTGCAAAAACAACATATATAAAATCTTAAGATAAAATTACAAAATAAAACCCACATTAAAAAAAAAAAAACTGTGTCCATTTGTGCAAGTGTCAAATCCCGCAAAGCGAAATCGAGCACATCCTCTGGACCTGGAGGAGGCACAGGATGAAACACTTGTGCTTGGCCTGAATCCGAAAAACAGCTTTGAAATGCAACCTCAGCCTGAGCAGAAGCAGCTTGTTGTGAGATCAAAATTCAAAAATGCTGAAATTGGCCATTAGCAATACTTTCTCATAACCTTTTTGAGCCTTCTTAAATCTAACTTTTTGTACAGGTGCAACAATCCTGGATAACACTGAGCACTTAAGTATGACTGCAAATGAATGCATCCCTTAACAACAGCATTTTCTGTCAGTGAAACATTTCAGTGCTTGTTCTTTACCATAAGCTCCGACCCCAAAACACATCGTTTCCCAGTCAGTCAGCATGACATCTTGGATCTCATTTTCCCAGTCCTCCTCCTCCTCCTTCTGTGGCGGCCTTGGTGGGGGTCTATAAAAGATTGATATTGGAGGTCTCAGACTAACTTAAGCATCCCACAATTAGGCAAATTTCATCTCGGAGGGAAATTAGCCAAATGTTTACATGCATTATTTTCTCTGACATCGAGGTTGTTTCTTCCCAATATAAGCTCATTAAATATTTAGTCAGTGAGCAGTGGGAGCAATTACAGGAGCAGTTCTACATTTTGGGAAATGCACTTATTTGCTTTGTGAGTTAGATGAAAATACTGATGCTACACTCAAATGTATTCATTATGTAAGGTTACAGCTAGCGGAGGGTTATCTTAGCTTGGCATAAAGAGCGAGCCTGCCTGTGTCCAAAGAGGCTACCAGTGCCTCTAAAGCTCACTACTGAACACTGTGTACCTGGGGTGTTTAATCCATACAATAAGCAAAGCATACAAAAAACATTTTGTGGTTTTGCAGAGGGTTATGAGCGGGGCGATTTCTTGGCCGAGCTGTTCCCTCTGTTTCCAGTCTCTGTGCTATGCTAAGCTAAACCTTATGCTTAACAGGCATATGTGAGAGTGGTATCAATCTTCTCAACTATCTCTCAGCAAGAAAGGCTTTAACCTTGAATTGCACAACTCTTAAGACAGCAGGTAGTGAAACATGAAAATTCAGGCATCTAATATTCGTCCCTGTCAGTTGAAACTGCTCACCTTGACAGGCCCAGCTAAAACACAATGAGGCAGTATTTTTCAACCTCCTGTCTGACAGAACAGACACATTTCCATTTTAACCAGTGTAACTGTCTACAGCAGCCTTCACACAGCTCACACTCAACTATGCATGAATGTACATTTTGGACTGAATGAGTGTGTACGGTGGATGACCCACCTCTTCTTAGGTCCATATTTCTTGTATCTCCATTTCTTCTTTGCTGCTGCTAAACGGCTGGGCTCTGGTGCCATTTTGTCAGAATTACAGGGCGAAGCAACAGTGTCTAGACTGGTGGCCCCATTTACTGAAATACCACCAGGAACGGCTGCACTGCTGACCCCGCCAGCTGCCAAGGCATCAGTGACAGCTGAAATTGGGCCTTCTTGTTTCCTGTGAGTCCTTGGCAGTGGTGCTTTCCTGCTCTTGCCCTTGGACCTATGGTTAATATAACCATTAACCATGCATTGTGGATTGGCACCATTCAGCGTGCCAGCTGGTGTGCTCTCATTGGTTCTAGTGGCAGCTGCTTGGCAGCCATTGTGAACAATGGCTCCATTAACCAAACCTGTGCCTAGGACCTGAGTGGTGGCTTTCCAGCTGTTGCAACGCGTTCCTCTTCTTCTACACTCAAGGTTCATATCATTCTGAGGCATCACGTCACCTGCAGTGTTTAGTTGGAAGGTTAGATTTAAGGGATGTGAGCATGAAATCAAACAAAACTTAATAAGAATCAAAAATCAGTTGGTTTTTTTTCCACAGTGGGGCATGATGTCTCAATGGTGCCAAAAAGATCAATTCAGGAGATGTAAAAAGTTGATATATCAGAACTTATTGTAGATACTCCAGAATAACTATATTTGGTATCTGCTGGACACACTCCAATAAACTTTGGTACATTCATCATGGCCCTGGAAGGATAGATTCGAAAGACCCCTTCATACTTTTCGACTGTCCTCTAAAACAGTGAAATAATAAAACCAAAACAATGAAACTAAGATGAGCACTAGAAAATAAGTGGTTCTTTGCTTTAAAAATAAAGTTTTCTTCAACTCTAAAGGAGCATTTCAATAAGAAAAGTCTTAAACTGTGTTGTGTGGCCATGAATCTGGGAGTCTGAAGTCAGTGTTATTTTTACAAAGCAACTATGATTCAGCCACAGTCACATGTCTGCTTGGCTTCTTCGCCATAGCAACAGTGCCAAAGGCTCATGGGTATTGTAGTATTTAAGCCATTCAACGCCAAACTAACAGACAAAAAGCATGATTTCTCAGAACAACATAGATAAATTCAAAATCGATGAGCATAACATAAACCAATTGTATCATTAACGCGTCCAACAGATTTCCATGTGTTTACATTGAGAAACATGGACGATGTTGTTAAGAAAACGTCCAAATGGCAAATACAGAGGCAAGTCTCCTTCCATTGCACTTAACTATTTTTAAATAGGTTTCGAATTAATGTCATCTCTTTATTAAACTAAGTATATTGCACAAGTATTCCTTTAGTGTGAAATAGCTGCTCTATGTTGATAAACTGTCTCAATAGTGAAGCTGACTCTGGTATGACTGCTATATTGAAGTTAAACTCCTTAACTTAGTGGACCTTTTCTAAAAGCTTTCCGTTTGTCGATACATATAACGTAAGGTCACAGGGAGCCATGTTCGCCTTAAGGGCAAACACACTCAGTAACCTGAACTTTAAAATGTTCTCTCAGCATAAATTTACTGTTTTTACAGCCACACTCTTAGCGATACAAAATAAAGCGGCTCTTCTCAACCCAATGAACGACGGCTTCAACAGCTAGCAGCTAACTTAGCTAACTTCTCTTATTAAGCTAGCCTTGTGACAGTTAACGTCTTGTCGCCTGGTGACAGTTGACGTGCTTATCATGGGGAGAAGCAACAGTCCAGATAACAACATAAACCACACAGCTAACGGCAACTGCCGATAAATCTTGTAACTTGAGGCTACATCCTACACCCTTCAGTTTTACACCACTTCTTAACTTACCTGTTCCGCGGCCTGACACACTCGCCGCCCGGCCCACAGGTTGTGGGAATCCGGTGTGTGACGCCGATAGGAGGCGCAACACAGAAACTGTCATAGTTTTAGAGTTAATTTTAAAAACCAGTTTAAAGAGCGTCATAGGAATAACTTGACGAAAACTTACGTTAGGTTTAGATAATCAAACTCTAACTCCGTGTACGCTTGAGAGGTGATTCTAGTTGTAGTTTCAGGGAAGTTAATGATCCAACAGTGACCCCTGGCTGCAAAAAAAGGAACTTCTCAAACAGCTCCTGCAGCGTGGATGAACCTCTGCTCTGCTGTCCATCTGACAAACGCTCGTTTTACAGATAGAGATACAGTTTATGTTTGCATGTTTGTCTTTAGTGTTGGTAGCTGACTGTCAAACTGACTCACACGAATAAGCCACCATGGATCCACATTACTGCATCCCCTGTGAAGAAGCATGCAAGCTGCAAATTTTTCAGAGCGTCAGTCTGTTTTTTTCCTCTTTTTAATAAATTAGAGTAAATAATAATAAACAGTTTTTAATATTAAACATGAATTTTAGACTGGACACAATTATCTTGTATAATTCATAAAATAGACCCTTGTACAGCGATGGATTAAATGTAAGAAAATGCACATTAAGTATTTCACTTCATTTCATTTGGGGTACTCTTGATTTGGGCGAGGCCTCTGTTTGAAATCTTCATGCTACCGCAGACACTGCTATTTCAGACAATGGTTTGCTTCAAACTTTGTGGCAGCAGTTTGGGGACGGCCCTTTCCTGTTTCAGCACGACATTGCTCCTCGTGCACAAAGCAAGGTCCATAACGAAATAGCTTTTCTGAGTTTACTGTGGACGCACAGGCTGGTACAGAGCTTGACCTCAACCCAATCCAACACCAATGTGGACTGAGTGGGAGAAAATTTCCCTGCAGCCAGCTAATCTTTTGGAAGGCCTTCTGAGTTGAGTGTAGGTTGCTACGGCAGCATTTTAGTATTTGTGATGCTTGTAATGAGACTATCAGTCACCACGTATGGGTGTAATACTGGGCTGTGCACATACTCTGCTCTGTTGTCCACATACTTTTGGTCAAATACTATAGATACCAACAAAGATCTATCCCTCACCAACCATGTCTTTCAGCTCCAGTCATAATCTCTGTAGAGTTATGCTTTCAGATGCCACCAGCTCTTAAGTAAGACAGAGGACTAGACACACTTAAATTGTGATTGTAAATTCTGAAATCAGTGATGTAACTGTAATGTACATATTGTTCTATTCACAGAACAGTATGTACTATACTGTACTATAGGCATAGATTAGAAATTATAGTCTGTAAATGGAAATGAGGAGAAATAAATGTAGTCCAAAATGAAATTTCATTAGACAGAATCACTGCCAAAGCCATTTTTATTGCTATTTATAGTGACTACATCACATCAGATAGCCCTATTAAGTCAAAATTTAAGAGCTACAAGAAATGAGTTTGTGACAAATTTTACAGCTTAATTTTTTTTAAGACCTAGAACACTCCAGAGCAGCTATAGAGTGAAAAGATTTGTGAAGCAAAACAAGACACAAATCAGCAGGTATTGGTAAATAAGTTAATATTGCTCATAATGCTCAACATTTAGTTTAAGTTAGGAAGACAGTTTGCAACCATATAAAAAGCCAGTTTAAAGGAAACTGAACAGCAATGGAGTCACTGTGACGAACAGAAAAATTGAGAAATGCAACACAACATCCCCCACTGCATTAAAAAAATCGTTACCTTAACAAAATATTCTCAAAATGCTAACCTGGCCTGCGTACCAAACAAAGCATTGTGCTATATTGCTTTTCTAACAGGACACCTAAGCAATCACAAGGTCGTTCTTGATAAAACTGTATAAAATAGTATCAATCTGAAAAAGAGTGGTGAGTGGCACATGAATACAAATTATCACTATATAATTACAACATTTACAAGTCAAAAAAATATGTCAGACAGACATACAATGTAACTTCAAAAAACTATGTAAATCTATCGCAACATCATCTTGAAAAATGTCCTCAAAAGGCACAGACAGAAGAAAAGGTGAACCATGCAAAAGGAAACAAAACTGTTTTTTTTTCTCTGTGCAAGGAAGCAAAACTCAAGTTTAGAATAATTACATAATACAGCAGATTGTAATTGTTTCCCCTCTCCAGACAATGCCCTCTTCATTACAGTACTGAATACTGTACATGTGCATTACAACCAATCTTAACCAATTACAGCGATTTTAAGTCAAACAGCCTTTTTGGCCACACAGAAAGTGAAATATCCAGTTGTACATTCAGCATATTTACAGTATTAGAGAGCTTCAGGGAGCTATCTGGGAATTAAAAACAATCTGCAACCTGTAGGCTTCAATGAGATTGCTAATCAAGTCGTTTGTACCAAAAAGTGAGCCTCCTGTGCGTGCTCACAGACAATAGCTGAGATGATTTCACTGAGCATAGAGGGATTATTCAGGAAACCACGTTACAATGGCGACCAGTCACATCAACGCAAATCCACCACACGTCCTGTACATTCATATCCTTACATTTCTGTGCAACATCATTGGATCTATTGCGAGCAACAATGTACCTTTTTTTCAAGCTGCTAGCAAATAGCAGCCATGGAAGTTACAGTTTAAAGACACTCCTTGGTGGCAGCTTCTGCTCCATAAAGTGACACTCGACTACTCACCTGAACCACCTAAGGGCCACTTCTCAGTGAAAAAGATTCACTATTGGACTGATTGATACTGCGAGCGCTGTTGCAAGGTTGCTGGACATGAGACATGTTTTCAAGAATAAACCAAATTCTTATCCTTCGATTGGCCATCAGCGACTTCACTAAAACCCTCCATTCCTCGCACACGTGGTCTGTCATCTGACTTCCCACCTCTTTAAGGGAAGGGATGCGTTACTCTTTCTTTCTGACTGAAACTCTTCGGCTTTCCTTGCGATTACAATGGTTCACATTCTTTTCTTTCTCGGACCACTTGCCACTTTTCTCTATCTTCTCTTAAAACATGCCTCTCCAAATACATCATCAACACGCATTCTTCAGAGCGCACCTACATGACAGAGGAGAAAGGGTGGGCAGTATACGGATCAGGCAACACTCGACCGGTCTACCTTCATGCCTCTGAGGGTCTGGTTTACAGTCTGGTTGCCAGCTTCTTTGTCCATCTCCCGAATGTTTGCAGTCTACATCATACTAAAGTGTCTATCTGCGGGTAAAACAGCTCATATTACACCAGGATACAGAAGAACCCACGCCAGGTTTGTTTCATTATTCCAGTCTCTATGCTGAGGTACGTATGTCCAGTGTACTACATGGAGCGACACTGCCGATCCTCAATTCGTGTTGAGCGCTGCAGGATATTCCTGCAACAAAATCACCAGTTCAGAGTTGTGACAGTAGCTACAGTTCACAGCATCGACAGCGAATAAAAACAGTGCAGGGTAAATCAAGATAAAGAGTCATGGTAGTATGATCTACAGGCAGAAAACTCCCTTTAGTCCAGTGCAGAATGTCATTCTACCGTCTCTGCAAAAGAAGTTCTCTTCCCGCCACAAACAGCAGGGGGCGATGTGTGTCTATTTATACGTTCCAGTTTGTAAGACTGGCTCTGGTTCTCTCTGCTTCCCTGTACAGATTCCTGACCCGGGGCACAGGTTCTGCTCTAACAACTGGAATGATCCTCACTCTCCTGAGACTGGGGGGTGATTCTCATTCCAGTTGAGTCGCTGCTAGTTCTTGATCTCCAGGATGGAGGGGTTGTGGTCCAGGATGGACAGGATGATTTTATCCATGTACTGTCGCAGACGCAAGTTGATCTCTTCCTGCTCCTTCAGGGCTTCCATTAACTGAGGAGAGAGAAGTATCTCAAACACATTTCCATTTCAGTTCAGCAAACAGGGTTAACTATAATCTCATCAGCTGTAAAGTATTAGAACATTTTACCATTGAACTTTTTGCTACAGCTGAAGCTAGGATACCCTGCACCACTGGCTACATGCAACTTTTTCATGGCTACACCTGCAATAATCAGGTACATGAATCGTTGCGATTAACTTTGCAGTATCAATTAAATTCCCGTTCATCTTGATTGAACAGTTAATTACTGGATCTATAAAATGCCACAAAATAAGAAATGATGCCAATCACAATTTAAAGCCCCAGGTAATGTCATTAAGTTCATTGTAAAGTAGACACAAATTTCACAGTCATTAATTTAGCATGGCTCTTATTTCCATAGTATTTGGTCAGTGTGAGTAAGACGTAGTCATAGTCCATATTATGCATGTTAGATTCAAATCTACAATAATGTAACATCTCGAGCGCTGCTCTGCCGTGATATGTCCTAGAATTACATGCATGCTCAAACTGGTGCACGTGATTGTACCTGATCTCTGGAGGCGTTATCTATCTCAGCGGCTAGAGACTGGGCCTTGGTCTGTGTGGCAAACAGGGTCTTGGCTTCATACAGACTGAGGCTGAGGATCTGACCATTCAGCTCATCGTTCTGCTCCCTCAGCTTCTGGTTCTCCTAAAGTACACATTCAGGGTGGGAGGTAGAGGAGAGAGAGGTAGGGTGAGAGTGTGGTAAGTACGTAGAACACACTGTGTATCAGGAGGGATGATGCCTTGTTAAAAATGGCCGCTACTCAAGCCTCACTCAAAACACAGACAAAAACACAGCACTTGGTACCTCATCCAGCAGCAAACACAGCCTCTATTTTGGCAACACCTACGGGACATAGTGTGGGTTATGCGTGTTACAGAACAAACTGCTCCCCTGCCTTGTCTGGTGTGTTATGAAAGCTCCATGATTAAGTTGCCTTTGAGTGCTGACCAGGGGTCAGTTTGCTTTTCCCTTGTTCTATCCTGAACCATTAGTGAGGGAATTGAAGCGCTGACCCTAATTCAGCTTGGGCGAGTTCACTCTACTCCATTGTGATTAGTGGTTAATCAGGCGGTCAAAGGTCACGGAAGCAATTTTACCATCAGACCAGGACGGAGCCGAGCCCCAGATAACACCAGGTACTGGAATTCAGGGGGAAGAAAGTCCTGGGACACAAATCGCTGGACACACACACACACACATACAGACATTTACAGAGGTGTACAGGCAAGCATAAGACAGGAGCTTATCCCAGTGGGTGTCACAGCAGTGCCTCTCAAATTGGAGCTACTGTCTACACAGAGCTACTTCATTTGTCCAACCACGGACTATCAACTTGAACTGTTCTGCATCTAAAACTGCAGGAAGTAGCTCAGGATAGGAAGTTGACATAAAGACAAGTATCTGCAGATTTAAGCTGGTGTAAAACAGTTATTATCATTGCCATTCCTGCTTGCCTGCACTGATTGTGACAAGTTTGGTCTGAGGCTGAACCTAATTATCTTAGTCCCTCATAAGATACACACACTGTGCAAATCAGCAGTTTTAAGTGACAGGCTTTGCAGAGGCTTGCACATTTACTTCAAGGCTTGTTGGTTTTAGTAACTTCTCTTTTCTGTAGTGCCTTTTTTTATTGGCTTAGGGACTTGGAAACCTAAGGTCTAATGCATATCATCACATGTCATGAAAATGAGTGAGACACAGAGCGGTCTGTACACTTTGCAGGACTGGACAGAAGAGTAACAGTAACACAGCATTTGAATCTCTACCTGTGGAAGGCACAGGCAGATGTCACTGTACCTAGGCTTACTGAAACTACTAAAACAAATGTATTCAGCAGCTATTCTCAAACTGTGACAGAGCTCAGTTATGCTCCACTGGGCTCCTCACTCCATTACCAAGCTATCAGTGCAACATGTCGAGGACAGTGTGCTGCTTTTAAAGGGGATTTTAAAGGAACAAGAGGAGCCAATGTGATTGACTGTGATCAGCCCCTAACCTGACTGTAATGTATGATAATATATTCTGCCTAAACCCACCCTTTTTTTTTCAGAGTGTGCCCCAGGTCCACCTAGAATCTGCAGCCACGAAAACAACAAAGGTGTGGCTTGATTTATGAAATAACTCCACTTGTTTTGGCAGTACATAAACCAATTAATTATAGCAAATGGAAACTGTTCTACTTCCTGTGAGAGCAAAGTTAAGTGCACTGACGTCTGCAGGGATAAATATAAATGGAGTATAAATCTATGTAATATATCATCCAGATCCATCTGAATGCAGGTACGTCCTCCCATGACCTTCACAATGGGTTATAACACAAAGTGTGTGTGTGTATTGTGTTGCTGAACTGCAACTATACAGTTTTACAAACAATAAAAAACCATGGACGAAATGACAAGGTTCCATTTTGGCGAGATAACTGTTCCAAGAAAAGTGCAGGGTTTAGCTGAATGTGCGTTCATAATGACAATTACAAAGTTCACAAATTCCTGAAGGGGTTGACAGAGAGTCAGAGACTTGGAGTAACGAGCATGACGGTGAACAGGGAAAAACATATCTGTCAAAAATGTTTCAATTTAAGACACGCTTTAGAAATCAAGAATACGAAAACAGCTAATTTGTGAATGTTTTTTATAAATGCTGCTGCTTTAAAAAAAAAATAAAAATCAACCGTCATGATAGCCAGCATTCAATCTGTGAGGGTATAATTATGTAGCTTCCTCTGAGACTTTGAGACTCTGTGCTCTCTTCAGTACATCCAAACCAAAGCATCATCTTCTCACGGCACCACAGCCATCCTGGTTCACTGTGATTACCCTCTGATCAAGTCTGATGCTCAGATACTGTGGAAAATCCTTTCATTCCTTATGCATGGCCGCCTCCCTGCAGACTAATAGCTGTGCAAACACCAACAGACTTCCAACAGGCACCATGTTGCTTACCACTCTCTAAAATCAATGTGAAAGAGAATATCTGCATCTGAAAACCTCCACTACCGTATTTACTGAACCATACACAACAAAGACATTTGAACTTCCGTCAGTACCTGCTTGAGCCTCTTGACCTCATGCTCTAGCTCCACCTCCCTGCTCCTGCTGGTGAAGTCAGCCAGCCCAGAGGAAGAGCTTCGGCTGCGGCTCGGCCTTTCCGTCTCCAGCTTGAAGAGCTGCAAGTGCTCCAGCTCTCGACGCAGGTCCTCTATCAGCTACGCTCAGAGAGAGCACAGATGAACAACGTTACATAATGCCAATGCAGTATTTTGTGGGTGTATGAGCCAGCATGATTTCAGTCAGAGTGAAAGAGAAGAAAGACAGTGAGCAGCAGAGCAAACAACCCACTCCGTGCATGTGTCTGATTGCATAAAATAGTCTCTCCCACCTCCTGCATTTCTTCCTTTTCTTTCTGGAACTGGTGTCTGCTCTGTCTCAGTTTGTCCATCATTTTCCTGTAGAGGTCCATCTCATCCTTCAGGCGCAAACTGGTGTCCTCCAGCTTGTCTGTCATCCTTTGTTTCTCCTGAGGGAGGACACACACAATAACAGTCTGTGTTCCAGTCATGTCAAATCAGAAAAACACACATGCACTTACATCTAAGATCATACACACATTGAAAAATTTGAAAATCCACATAGACATCCACTCATACCTACATTGATAGACCCATCTGCACACATACTATTAAACAAAGATTTGGTATCAAAGGTTTCCGGTGTTGTGGTGTTCAAATATCTCCATATATGTAATGTTTTCTATTTTCTGTGACTCTTTTGGTCACACATTATAATTTCATGAGATGCAAATTTTCTCTTGGTTTGGTGTCATTAACGTAAGATACTGTCGGGTCTTTCTCCAGGGATTAGGAATCTCTGGAGGATTGCAGGGACCAGGGTCTCAATTAAGTTCAGGGGACATCAAGTTGTGGATGGAATCGCAGCTACAGGCACTATGTGTGTGTGTGTGTGTGTGTGTGTGTGCGTGTATGCGCGCACGTACATGTTGAACTTTCTTCGACTATTAATCATCTTTGAAAGGGAGCAGGACTATGCTGGACATGGAAATTACAACGACCTTGCATGTTCGAAAGAGAAGCGCTGATTTAGCACTGCACTCTTATGAAACCGTGACTCACTCAGTTTAAAAAAAAAAAAAAAAAGTCATAAAAATCGATGAAGCAGAACTGGAGATGTTGTCTTATTTTATTCCAAACATTCTTCTTTCTTGTCAAAACCTTGCACCTACATTACCCATAATGCATAACCCCTCTATCAGTTCAGTCAGAGATTTGGATGTGCTGTGCTAGTAATGGCTAATGTAGCCTTGAGTCCCATAGACTCAAGCAGAGATGAGGCCACAGAGGTCTGTTAAGATCACTTCTTTCTAACTCCACACCCCACCTCATCGTTAAACTTGGAGTGATCTAGTCTGACTCAAGTGACATCAATTAAGGCAATTAGTCAGATTTCACACAGCCTCTCTGGAGCCACAAAAGGCTTTATACAACCTTTTCACATGTGCAGCATTAGTCCCCCAAAGAGTTACCCTTTAAATAAAAACATAAGCTCATAATAAAGAAAAGACAAATGCACAAAGCAAGAGAAAAAGTAAATATGTCTTACCTCATCCAGCTTCTCTGTCTGTGATTTGAGCCGGCACATGTTGACAGTAAAGTCACTGTTTTCCTCCTCCAGCTGCTTAACTCTAAAAACACAAAATCCAGCTTATCAGTTTACTTTTACATAGAAGCTGAGTTTGGCTCGTAGTCAGCTAAGGCACTGGTTTAAGCCTATGCTACAGCTCCAGAGGCAACTGACTAAGCCCTGGAGGAATTTGAGCTCTGTTTAGCACACAGTTTTACATTCTGCACTTTCTCCTTACAGGCAGGCACCTCGGCGTCCACATCCAGGGGATTTTTCAGAGCAACGCTGTCTAGTCGAGCTCTTTACATTAAAGAAGTAAATAAAAACCTATGCTTAAATGAATTCATGCAACTGTACACTAATAAAAAAGAAGCTGTGCACTGATCGTTTGTGCTTCGCGTGTTTCTCACCGATTGGTCAGCAGCTCTATCTGTGTGTTCTTGTCTCTCTCCATCTTGCTGTAGGCCTCTCGGTGTCGTCTTAGCCCCTCCTGCAGATTTTGCTCTGCTCGCGTCTCCTGGTCTTTCAGCTGCTCCTCCAGCTCATGAACCCTGAGATGATGAACCCGCCACACACAATTCATTCCATATAGTATCATAACCAATTTATTTCTTCTAAAATAATGTTTTTGTGTTTCTAAAATCCAGTTCTCTGGCTCTACCTGTGTACTAGTTGTGTGTTCTCCTGCTTCAGCTTGGACTTGAGATCACCGTTCATCAGAATCTCACTCTCCAGTTCAGCCACCTTCTTCTCCAGAGAACTCACCTGACAGAAACAGAGACAGTTTCCTAAAACCTGAGTTTAAACCATAAACATATCTGAATTTGACAATTACATTGAGGGATGCATGCTCAAACATGCTGTCCAGCATGAAAATAAATAGAAAGAAATATCCCCCCAAATAACAAGAACTATCACAAGTAAGAGCAGTTCCCAAGTTTTTAAAGGGTTTAAAGTGATAACCCTCTTCCTTAAATTTGCAAATGTTAAGAGGAATCCTGACGGGGCTCATCCTATGGATTAGCATTCTCAATTTAACATGTGCATCCACCAGGAACGCCGTGATTTCAGAGCATAAAAAATGCTGAAGGTGAGATATATTTAATCGTTTATGAGTTTGAAGTAGTCGCACAGAAACAGAAGGGTTATAATTCCCACCAACAAGATCAACCTAAGGACACACAAACACACTCGTACCTTCTCATTGATGTCGATGTCGCAGGAGTCAATGCTGTCTCGGAAAAGGTCCTCGGTGCTGCCGTTACTGCTGCTCAAGTTGCTGTTGTGAAGCAGCTGCCTGCTCAAACACACACAGAGACACACAAACTTAAAGAATCGGCCAGGAATAGATGCAGGTGAGGTCGGACCAGCTGGTTACATACACAGTAAGTGTGTGTGAGAGAGAGAGAGAGTCAAAGGAAGTGTGCTCTACCCTTCAGTGATGCACATGATACAGGACTGGAAGAACAGTGCCAAGCAGAGAAGCTGGTGCACACACAATTCAAATTAGTACACACACACACGCACGCATGCATACACACATGATGCCTCTGACAGACCGCACACACACATTATCAGTGTGACCGTGTCACACAATAAAGTGTGACATTCAGGCTGTGATGTGACGACAACTGTGGCCATTTTTCACTGATGGAACGACTCGAGAACAGCAAGATCATCCATTACTGAGATTAACAATATGGAGGAGAGGAGAGGAGGAGAGAGGAGAGGAGAGGAAATAAAGGAAAGGAAAGAAGTTTTTTCAAAACAGTTAACAGCATGTTTTATAAGCCATCAGATCTGTCAGCACTAGTCTGGGTGCCTTCAGCCAAATGTCTGTCAATATACAACTTGTATGCGTTAAACCGCCCTACCTTCGTGCTACTGTTGTCCTGCTGTTCGTATGTCTTTGCTTTTCATTTTTGTGAGGCTGGTCTGTAATTTGCTTCTCATGTCTGTCCTTACTTGTGTTTGTTTGCTGTGTTGTTTGTTTTTGTTTTGCTGAACTGTAATTTGCTCTGCTCTTATTGCTGCTTATGTCTTATGTTCTGCTTATATCTGTCTGTGTTCTGCTTCTGTCTGTGTTCTTATTACTGTAATTGAAATGTCTTAGATCATGATTATTGTTAGAAACTTGTTTCTTGACTTTGGGTCGCCAACTTCACACCTGGCCAGGGACTGCCGATGAAAACCTGCTTCTTGGCTAATTCTGCCATTTACATTAATATTCATTGCCCTTGAGAAACAAACTGAAACTGAAAAGGAGATGAAAAGAGGAAAGGAGAGGAGAAAAGTAGAGAGGCGAGGAGAGCAGTGTGGATGAGAGGAGAGAAACGAGAAAAGGAGAGAGGAGATACATGAACAAAGAGGAAACAGAAAGGAGACAGAACAGAACAGATAAAGAAACCAATAAAGTGGAAGAAGTAATCAAACCAGACAGAGAGGACAGTAGAAGGAACCGGGGGAGAGAGCCAAACCTTATATTGAACACATAGATCAAGTCCGACAGGCCATTTTCACTCTGTCACTATAACTCAGTTAATGTGGGTGGAAACAGGACAAAAGCCTGGATACAAAACATTTCACCCAGTGCAGAGCAGCAGGCCATGAGGAGGGCTGCATGGCTGCCACCGAAGAAGACCATGTCCAAACTCTTCCTTCTCAAGTCAGAAACAGAAGATTTTACATCCCGCTTGGTTTCAGATGAGATTAATTCCATCCAGACGTTAGTTAGTAATTAACTGGCTGTTAGAGCGCGATGGTCGGGAAGCCGGCTGATAAGGAAGCAGTAACTAATGCTGCTGTGAGTGTGCGTGCGTGCGTGCGTGCGTGTGTGTCTCCTTATGTCAACAAACAGAGCAAACACGTGCAGCACAGGCTTTATGATGCATAAACACACAGTACAAATGAGTGACCTTCCCTGTAGATCACATATAAATACACACACACACACACACACACACACACACACACACACACACACACACACACACACACACACACACAGGTGAGTGGCCTACCTTCCAAAAGCAGTGCTGGAGATTTTCCTGTTGGGGCTACGAAGAGAAAGAAGAAAATGAGCGACATTTTTATTATAGTGAACTGCCACGGACTCACAGCTCAACAACGCACTGGAACTAACTGCTGATGGCAATAAAGATTTTGGCTGTTCAGTGTGGCAGACATATAGGAAAGAGAGAGAAAGACTGAAGGACATGTCAATGATAATACAGCTTCACTCCTGGTTCAGTGAGCGGGGGTTTCTGTCAGCTCAGCAACTGTCTCAGGGGGACAAAAGCCCAAAGACTCTTTCAGTCTGACGTGTCTGTCTGTGCTGGGTTTCACATTGGATTAACAAAAATGAGCAAACACAGCGCAGGGTCACGCAAATGACAGCGCAGTGGAATATACAGTATTCAGTGAAAACACACAACGCCGCCGCTGCATCCATGTGAAATAGCTTTCAGCATGTTTCTGTCTGTCAACCTAAATTTGTCAGGTGCTGATGATTATCGAGGTAGTGGTCGATCACGTCATATAATATTCTCGCTACTTAAAAAGTAAGAGGTCGGACTACATTTTCTGAAAAGTCCCTCACTTTGCCACAACAGTCACATAAACTGTAAAGAAGCTCAAAAGAGACGTTCAACCCCAATCAAGGAGAATTAGTTTCTGTCCCTTGGCAATTAATCTTGTTCTTAGTTTGATTAAAGAGAGAAACTTGAATTCAGAAGGTGAAAAGTCATATTTTCCTGGTCAATCAGACAATAGGTATAAGAATATTTCCTGTCTTGACATTTTGTGAGTTTATTTTGTTCCTTTATTCAACTGAAAAAGCTAAGAGAGCTTGTGACATGTAGCAAACTCGCACTGAATCTACAGGCAGCTATAACACTGGACTATCACCTCTTGAGAGACGACAGGCTACAGCTAGCGGGCTAGCATGCTAACTGGGTATCTCTACAACACAATACACAGACGTCTTTGACACACCATCAGAACTGTCACTTACGTTCTGTTCGAGCCATATCATACACATTTTACCTTAAAGCCTGATACTATTGTTTCTGCCCACAACTTAAAGGTGCAGATTTGGTGTAAAGTTAATGCACAGTGAGACATTCTGCACCATATTTTACATGATTGTGTGTTGTCGTGTTGGTTTGTACGACTGCATGTATGTCTTCCTCGTTTTTGCCCTGTGTTCAGATGAACCAAGCTCCACTCATTAGTTTTGTGTGTTTATTACCCATGCTTCACTGTGGCCAGTTTAATTAAATTAAGGAGCTTGACATGCACAAGTGATCCTTTGAATATTTGCATACTGCTTAGTGATAAAGCTCCTTCTTCTGTTCTTTCTGAATCCATTTAGTCTTGCTCAAAATCCTTAATTCTTTGGATTAATATATATGGTGCCTTGTTTCATTTTCTTTTTAGATAGCTCAGTATTCCTCCACATGAACTGCCACCCATGCATTTCGATTAATCCTCCTTCCTCATCAAAATCCCGTCCCTCCACCATCCTGTTTGGCCTTTATCCACTTCCTATGAGCCCATTCCATTCAACGTAATTTCTCCAGTTCTACTCTCTAACTCTCCCTACATTATTCATAAGGGGAACGCATGGATCTAATTAGGAGAGCCATGTTGGATTACAGGACCATTTCTGTCTGGGGAGAAATCCTGCTGAGTCAGCAGAGTCCATGTAACAAAGAAATAAGTGACTCCACAGTTCACATAATATTCAAAAACATTATTCTACAACATCTAGTCTTCTCATAATACCTTTGTGTGTGTGTGTGTGTGTGTGTGTGTGTGTGTGTGTGTGTGTGTGTGTGTGTGCTTGCAGGTGGACAGCAGAGCTATTAGTGGTCACCACGGATTACGTTTCCAATAATAGAGTCCCTATTACAATGGCTGATGAGGTAAGCACAGGAGTGACAGCCTTATATAACAATCAGTTAGCGTTTGTGTGCATGTTTGTTGGTGCATGAAACAGTTGGAGGGACATGCTAACATCTCTGCAACGATATTACATCATTCTTATTACATTATACTGAATAGGAGGGCACAGGGCAAACAGCGACCTCCAACCTCACCAGTCCAGTGTGAGTGGACTAACATGCTTCAGATCCCTGTGCGTGTATCCTGTACAATACACATAATGGCTGAGAGCGTGGTACGACAGCGTGGCATGCAGGTTATTGTCTTTTAATATAGCATGGCTGTGTCTTATTACCTGCCAGGATAAGTAATGCTAATTTTTCACAGAAATAGGTCACCCTACCTGTTTTCAATTAAAGGCTTTTGTGTAGGGAATTAGGTATTGTGTGGCTGCTGTGGCATTTTTCACCATGGAAAGTTACATTAAGTTTAATTTGACAGGAGAAACTGCAGGCAGTGAATGCATGCTGGTGATCTGATTTGATCTGACTGGCTTACAGTCAGAATAAGAGCACGGAAGTCAGCGAGAAAGGTTTGAGGACCGGAAAGAGTTCAAAACTGTGTAAAAACTTCTTAGCTAACGAAGTTACTCCTGACAGCTGGCTGTAGATCTACTGCGTCGTGTGTGTGTTTGTGTTCATGTGTGTGTCCTACCTGTTAGCCTTGAGGTTTTTGAGGCGAGCCTCCAGGTCATTTAGCAGGTTGACCTTTTTGCTGCACTGTGAACAGTAGACATCCATCAGTTCACCTGTGTAATGCTGACGCACCCTACGAGGAGTCTGGCCCGCACTGTAAACACACAGACACACACAGACACACACAGACACACACAGACACACACACACACAAACGCACACAGTTTTTATCTGCCAGAAGACTTTGACGACATGTGCATGAACATACAACCATTTGGGACACAACCTGATGTAGAGAAGTGAGACGGATATAAAACCATGAAACTTGTGCCACAAGACAGAGAAAACCGATGTGGCTACAGGCTAAATATCAACAACAAAAACTGAAACTGAAACTAAAACAGACCGTTCTTTCTGTCTGCGAGATGATCCACATTTTCTGGGACAAATCCATTGCTACACAGGAACTCAGTGGAACGAATAACACTTTGTTTGGAACAAACACTTTCCATAAATATACCTTGCAGTCTCCACTTAGTTTAATGTGTTACTGTATGTTGGGAAGGTGCAATACAGCAAAACAATGACCTCATTATCAAAGAAAAGTCGGAATGTCCAAGATTTTACATAAACATGAAGATACACTCCTTGAATATTTAGTTTCCAATAACTCCCCCAAAATCCCAATAATTTCTCCCAGCTCGGTGTTAATACAAATCAACAGAGTTCACAGCCGAGTTTAAAATCTGTAAAAATGTTTGCTTTCACAGGCTCTGTACCAAAATGAATGAGTGCACCTTTAACCCACTTTGTACTGTACTAATTCCAAGTTCTTTCCCATGCTGAGCCGTTTGAGACTTTTTGTAAATCTGGGCCTCATTTTGAATTTAAATCTCCATGCCAACTCCGTTCGGTGAGTTTTGTCTGCTTGGTATGCGTGGAAGGAGCATGGAGCAGTATTGCCAGTCTATCAGGCGGGAGACTTAATCCCATTAAACACAGGCCTATGATGAATATTAATGTGGCCTTAAGGGCAAAAACTCCTAAACTACACTTCTGCAGTCAAGACTGAAGAATAAAATGAGTCAGGTACTGATTCTGGGGCTTGCAGACTAGAGCCTCAAGTCCACAATATTTACAGAGTTGAAGCTACATAAACTTGTCACTGTCTTCATCAGGACTTAACCTTTGAGAAACAGCAAAGATTCCTCTGCACAGCTGAAATGGATAATTATCTGCCCTCAGTAATACAGATGTTCCCAACCCGAGGTCTGCAGGCAGCGCTGGGCCGCCAAACATTTGCGACTGGAAAGAAATTTTCAAGAAATCTGAATAGTGATTATATATAATGTATACTTATCCATAGCTAATTAAGGCTCTGTGGAGTAATTGCATTGACCTTGCAGTGTACCTGTACTGAATCGCTCCCCGTCACGCCCTAAAACAATGTGACTGTGCGCTTAAAGTAGGTCATGGGTACATGAGGTACTCGTCTGTCATTACATACTTATGTAGCTACACAATTAGCGTGTGCAGTATTCCCATTACTCACGTAACATGCTAACTAGGGTAAAAAGCAAAGACATCAAGAGTACGAGAGAGAGTCTGAACAAAGTTCTTCGGTAGTGGAGCTTCTAAAGACGTCCAGATGTTTGACTACTATTGTGGTCGTGACACCCATGTTGACCAGTCCACAACAGCACTGTCACTGTGCGAAACAGTCAATTGTCAATATGTACAAACAAAGCAGCAGCAAAGATCTGTAAAATGACCAGGGGCTACGAAGGAATCCTCTTGGAAATAACTGGCAGAGATGTAAGCAACCTGATCTGAATCCATCTTATCTCATGATCAGTGTGGTAGTAGATGACAGTCTGGACAATAGCTAAACCATTTAGTATATGGGATTTAAATTATTACATTATAAATCACATACAAAGCTAGTTAGCACTAAACTTTTTCAGTACCTTCGTCAATACAAAGTGGAGGTTCAGCACTGATACCAATACTCTACTTTTATTCCAGTTCTCAGCATTCAGACATTCAGAGCATCTTTGTCTGATTCACTCTTACCTGGAGGGAACAGATGAGCCAAGGTCCGAGTATCCGTTGGTACGAGTCTCGTCGTCCGGGCAGGGGCTGCTGGGAGTGTAGTCTGGTTCCTCCCCTTCTCCGTAGTCCTCAAACTGCTCCTCGTTCAGAGAAGCCGAGGAACGTGTTGACAGGTCAGATGTCACTGAGATGCTGGTGTGACCACACCTGAGCAAAAAGAGGGAGAGGGGAGTCATCATCTTCGTTTCAACAAAGGCCCTCCATAAGTAGTCCGTTTTAGATTTGTTTCAGATCGTGATCTGAAATTAATGATGACACGTGATTTTCTGTATATCAGAGGAAGACGTGGAGAGAGGAACCGAGGACAGCGAAGCGTTGCTATAGGACTTTGGCCTTTATGAATAACCAGGTCCATCAAGCTTAACAGAAACAGACATTTGTCCCCATGAATGAAGGTCTCTCCTGCATGCGCTACTGGAACAAGGAGCGTGACGAAAAGACAACGAGACGTACAGAAGTAAAAAAGACGGAAGCAGGCTTACTTCTCCCCAGGGAAAAAGAGATCCCCCAGTACGTCCTCCTTGTCCCCCGACCTGATCAGGCTGTCAGACGTGTCTGACCCTTGGGTGCTTTCCACAGCACTGTCTCTGTCTGATTCCCTCTCCCTGCCGTCGTCTGCCACCTCCTCCTCTGGCTCCTCCACCTCTCCCGGGAACAGCTGGCACTCGGGGACAGGGTCAGGACAGGCCCGCGTGCACATGATGACCGGACAAACCGGCTCCTCCTCACCACCCTGGAGAATGACGGGAAGAAAGGCGACAGATTTACAAGCACTGACCTGTGAAAACAGAAACATTTCAGAGCTCGAGTGCAGCTGTTACTGTGATCACGGCGATGTTGCCAAAATCTCAATAAAAACCAGGGAACCACAAATTACTCTTTTAAGTGACAGCATTACTTCTGATACCATTATTTCCTATTACAAGAAAACTTCTATAAATCCATAATAAATAATAAATAAATTCATTCTTGAAGAGAATCATAATCAAGTAAAAGCTGCCAAGGGTTCAAAGGGATAAACATTTCACAGTGCTTCAAGTGTGGACAAACATTTTGATCCCTTCAAAAGGTCTTAAGTTTGGGGGTCTGGAGGACCAGAGGGGTGAAAGGGCAGCGCGTCAAAGGTCACAGGTCCCACTCCATCTAGTTTCACTCGTCAATGGCTTACGTCTGGTCTAACGCGGCCAAGAACAAGGACTTATCTCAGCATGACTGAACAGCTGAAAAACACAGCAGCATGACGGAGGAGGACAGGTGAAGAGAGGAGAGAGGGCAGGCTGAGTAATGTGTTAGCTAGTGAGTAACAGAAAGGTAGGCATGCATGGTGGTATGGACAGAGGTGGGGAGGAGGAATAAGTACAGAAAAGAAGAACAGAGCTAATGGGTGTGAAGAGAAGAGGGCATAAGATACAAAGCCAAGACAGAACGAAAGGGAATTAGCCGTACAGTGTGAGGCTGAGATTAGACGAGCTATGAAGAAAGATGTGGGAGAGGCAGAGAGATAACGAAGTAGCTTGAGGACAGTCAGGTCGGCATGAGACAACACTACAGACTAATAAAAGATTTCAGCGACTAAGATTCAGACTCTCTCTCTCTCACAATCACACACACACAAAAACCTTTCATCCGTTAAGCTCCACTGGTGTAGAATTCTTGGCTGAACAACGAATTTTCAAGCCCACACAAAGGACTGATTAAATATAGAAACAGTGTATGTGTGTGTAAGTTTGGCTGCCAACAAAATATACAAAATGACATAATATTCTATGAATCCAAATACTCAAATGATATAAAAAATGATTTGCATTTGAACCGTCCCTTCAGAAGAGAAAAAAGGAAGTCTAAAATGACTTGAAATAGAGCTGGAGGTTTCAAAAACGGGAAAATAGAAATTAAACCTGCACGATTTTTCTTTTAAAACTGGAAGTTGTTCATATAACGGCGGGAGGTCCAGTGGAATCAAACAGTGGACACTGAAGCATCTAATAAAAAATGAGAGCGGGCCTTCGCTTGCATCCCTATTCCATACCTCACCAAACACACACGCAAATGTTCATGCCTGTGTTGAAAAACTGAGGCCCTGTATTGTTACAAAGAGCCAACATGGGAGTCTGGAACAGAAGGATAAAGGTCTCTTTAGCATTCCTTAGACCAGTCTTCTTATTTCCCCGCGGCAGAAAAAGAAACAGTGGGAGGCAAGAGAAGAGGCAGCCCCGCCTCTGTGCAACAATGAAATAAAGCGAACGAGCTAACACAGCGGGGAAGTTTGACACCTGTGGTGCTCATTCAGAGGAGGGGAGGAGAGGAGCTTTTTAATATGAAGAGCAAGCTCACGGAATATAAACAAACAATGTTAGAGCTATAAAGATATGACACTGAATACGGGTCATGAAGGTGAGAAATCCTGTTACGCAACACATTAGCTAATAATGTGACAACATCCAATCATTACATCAGCTGTAAATGATGACTACGTTGGCTTCGTTGCATTAGTTGATAATAAAATGATACCTCCATTCTCATTGACTACATTATGCTTACGCTACACTAATGCAATACATTCAGTAAAGGCTGATTTAAAGAGCGTTATTGTCCTGTGCTCAGGTGAACGCAGGTGTCAGCGACTCACTCAAAAGTTCAGAAACAGGAACGATACACCTTGAGGAATCAGTCAAGATCCATTTTCAGGAGAACAGAAGCACATGTGTCATCATTTGGGCAATTAAAAGCCTTTCTGACAGCTGTTGTTTCAGGCAAAGACACTAATGGACAGTAATACCCTACAGTGTGTGTGTGTGCTTTCAAACAGAGGTACTTTGCCAGTCAGTCTGATGAGAATAAAAAAGTGATGATTGAGGAGGAGCTGTGTATGTGTGTGTGTGTGTGTGTGTGGACAGTATGCGTCTCTCCCCTCGTACCTGCTCCAGAGCAGCCCGGGGGCTGTAACTGCCAAATCATGAGCCTGCAGAGTGTTTCCCCGGAGCACAAACACAGCCAGCCTGCCAAACAGTGTCCGACCTGCCAGTGGCTTTGAACTGAGGATGCCAAATTCAGCTCGTGCTCGTAACTGCAGCGGCTCTGCCTGAAGCTTGACGCGCCTTCGCATCACCCTTTGGCCATATCACCATTAAGTGTTCCCTCGGGCCAAAACAGCTCCGCTGTTGATGATTTATCAGCAGGTTTTATCAGGTGATAAAAGTGCCTGAAGCCTTTCAGTGTTTGGTAGTTCACGTAATGTATTACACAGCATTTGTTTCGGACTTGAGTGTATTTGTTTTTCAGGGTGGTGCTTTTACATATCAGCATTTTTTTTAAATACGCTGCTCAATTCAGTTGATGACTGATCACCAATCACGCCCACGGATTTCTCTCAGATGTAAGAACATTTACTAGAGAGGGACAGGACAGATGTAAAGAACCACGCAGCTGCTCATCCTCTCACTGCACAGCATGCATGCTGTTGTACATATTCTGTTTCCACATCTGACTTTAAATAATCTCTCGGAGTCTGTTGCTTCAGGGTCTGACCCAGTTAAAATACAGACATCTTATCATTTCTTTCGCACTCTCCCAGGTGAGAGGAATGAGAAAAGATGGAGGGATGAAGGAGACAAATTCAGTCTCCTTCTCTGTAATGAGAAATTCAGACATTTGCTGTGTGTCTGTGTTCAACCTGCGTACTTTTATAGCAACAACTAGCTGTATGTGTGAATGTGCTCTCTGTGCAGCGACCCCCTCAAAGTTTGACTGACCTTCTATACAACATCAATCACCACTGACTAACTCACATTTATTAAATGTAATTCATCGCTTGTCGTGTGTGGCTGAATAAGCATGTGTACGCTGTAAACCTTCTGAAGTCAGACACCTGGTGCAGAAACAAACGCTGTCAGCCCACATTTTCCAGGTACGGAAGCAGTTGTACAGCATGAAGAGTTACGTGTGAGACAGAGTAAGAAAGAGACTCTAACAATGCCAGACTCTCTGAGGAAAATGTATTATTTACATCCACTGCAGCTGCAATAGAAATGAAAGAAGAGGAGAAAAGAGAAAGAGAAAATGAAGAGCAGCGACAGTTGTCACTTCTCTGAGGGGAGCTGAAGAGAGAGAAAGAGAAATACATGGAGAGAAAAGGAGAACAGGAGACTGATGGTCGAGCAGAGAAAAGATCAGCCGCAGCTGAAAGTCAAATAAAAAGCATAACAAGCACAGCTATGTAAGTGTGCAACACTTTGGAAATCTGTCTGAAGTGACTGGAAAATAATCTGACCTCCTAATAAGCTTTCAGTTCGGCTTGGCAGCGACAGGTTTATGTAACATGTTGACACAATCCTGAAACTTCAAATGTTGAGTCATGCATTTGCGAGGCTTCGGCTGTTGAGCAACACTGCAGGAGATCACAGTATAGAAAACGGTGAGATGCAAATGATGTCACTGCATTGCAACGACTGCCACAACACCGGCTGCGATAGGGAGGCGAACATTCGGCGCGTTCTCGTCACAAAATGAAGTGTGTGTTTGTGTGAGAGAAAGATTTGGAACAAACAGGGGAGTGGGAGGCAAACGTGCATTCAGAGAAACACTGAAAAGTTCAGCTCCAACTCCAATGTTCACTTGCAATTTTATTTCTTCCTCGCAGTCAAATCGTGATCTGGTCCAAATACACCATGCAAATTCCTCATGGAAATAAATGTCACAGAGGTGAAGTTTATTCTTAGGAAGGAGAGTCAAACTGACTTGGTATTCAGTATTTCACACACAGGAAACAGAATGTAGGTCGACGAAGAAGTACACCTGGTCCTCTAACCTTCATGAAATGTGTTATTATTCATTTGAACTCAAACGGCCACGTTTGTCTAAAGCTAACCAAGTCACGTCGGTGCTCAAACCTAACCAGAGCTTAACCACAATGTTGTCAAACACGTTTCTTTGTCAACAGCGAAGACTTGTGGTTTTTGGAAGTAACAGATAAATTATGCTGATTTCGGCGTCAGATCAGAAAATGCTTCTGTGTGTTTTTCACAGGACAAATGTATTCTGATGTTTTCTGAGTTAAAATCTATATAATCTACATTCACCTTCTGAAAAAGTTCACTTCCTTTCTCTGCATCAAGTACATTTTCATTAGCTAACCTACGTACTTCAACACAGTGCTTGTCAGTGTTGGGCAAGCTAAGTGAAGTGAGCTAAGCTAACATTTACTCTGCGTCAAATGAAGCTTTGCTACACTCAAGCTACTCCCAAGAGAAATGTAGCAAACTTCATCAACACGGCAGGAGGAGTTTACAACATCAAAGATACTTCTTTTTTTTTAATGTTGAGGCTCAGGAGGTAGAGCGGGTTGACCACTAATCAGAGGGTCTGTGGTTTGATTCCCGGCTCCTCCAGTCTGCGTGTCGAACAGTCCTTGGCCAAGATGCCGAACCCCAAACTGTGCTGTGCCACCAACCCAACACATGCCGCATTCATGGGTGAATCAGCCCAAGGACCGGTGCGTGATGTCACATCATATGGAGGTGCTTCTGTTGGCTACACATGCACACCCGTGTATGGCGGCGGCGGCGCTCACTGATCTTTAGCAGCTTTATTTCAGACTGCGACAGAAAGCTCTGCTGCCTTTGAGCTTCAGAAATGTTTGGGGAAAATGTAGCTTGTGTGGATGCAGCTGCATTACGTGACCAATGAAAGAGCTGAGCAACTGGAAAGCTACTCGATTCAGGAAACAGTGACGCTACCACCACGAGACCGGGAAATGTAGTTAAACTAGTAGCGTCCCTACTTGTAGTGCCACTTCCGTCTAACGCTGGTGCCAGCATACCCTTGAATACAATTAAAGCTTACACGCACACCCACAAAACACACACACGCACAGTGTCAGGCAGAGTGACATGAACTAATTAGCTACTGAAAGGCCAATTAACTTGAGATTAGTGTTCTATCTCGAAGTCATCAAAGGCCCAAACTCTTTATCAGGCTGAACAACAACAACAGCTTTGTTGCAGCCGTCATTAAAAAGACTCTGTATATACCTCTCCTCACACTCCTTTAGTCGATGCTGAGTGCTGAGGGTCAATAACATTTTAGTGCTGAACAAATCATTAATTTGCCCCTCTGGCACGCTGGAGAATTATGTGGATGACCACGCATTTCAAAGCCCTATTGATCTCAATGTAAAAAGTGAGGGATGGCTGCCAGACCGTGAGACTGGGTACGAGTGGTACAACCTGAACATCTTATTTTCAGCTGGAAATGCTGCTAGCGGACTGACATTCCCTTGTGTGTCGAATTTAGTTTCACTTGTTTAGTATAAACATGTTTGGTTTCAACTTTTGAAGTTTCACATAAGCACACATACAAGACATCAAAGTCAAGGCAAGTCTTGATGCAAATTGATCTGCATTAGATATTTTAATTGGCTGAACTGTACAAATGTAAGCTCCTTCCTTTAAAAGAGATGCAGCAGAGATCTCTCCTGAGGACAACCCTCTAAGAATATTTGAGGAATGTGTTTGGTCATATGAGCACAACTAGTCTGGAGGATGTATAAAGCTTAAAGGGTTTTAAAATGCGTTGTTCCTGTTGTCTATTTGTTGTATAACTAGTTGGACAGCAACCATGCTGTTACTGTACAGTCAAGCAAAGATGTGTCGTGCAGAAGGCAGAGAAGACGAAACAGAGAGAGTGCTACATGGGTGAGGGGTGGGACCGGATGAGCGGACGCATGAACTGACATCAGCCGGATCGATCCACACTGATGAAGCTTTGATTTAGTGTGAGTCAGCGGGAAAAAGGGATGGGAGGATCAGGCAAAGAGAGAGACGGGGAGAAATACAGAGAAATGGATGGAGGAGAGAAAAAAGAGAGGGAGAGGAAGGAGGAAGAGAGAGGAGGGCAGCAGAGAAAGAGCAGCAGTCTCTCTGCTCGTGTTTGTCAGACTGAGCTCCAGAGATAAGAGGCGTTCCTCTGCAGAGGCTTTACATCTCTCTCTCTCTCTCTTTGTTCTTTTCATCCTCTCTCACTCTCTTTCTCCCCATTCTTCTAAGCCCTGAGCTGCTCCAGTGCTGCCACCACAGAAATATTCACCTATAAAGTGAATCGTTTAATGCTCGTGCTTTGATATTCAGCATTTTGGCTCTGTGGCTTTTCTGTCACTCTGAGCCTCAGATCTCACCAGTGGGTGACCAGAAGCAGTGAGACGGGGGGCATGGGTGACTTCACAGAGCCTAAGAGGGATATTCTAACTCACAGAGCTGAAAAGATTAGATGGTTATTGATTAGTCATTCATTTGAGTGATTATTCAAGCAATCACACCAAACATTAGCTTCTCAATGTGGGTATTAATATTAAATCGAATGCTTTGGGCTTTTGAACAGGAAGGAACCAGAAGTCTAACTATATTCTGCAGCGTGCTTGTAGTTCAATGACATTCATATTTGCATAATGATATAAGAGTAGCCATTTTTTTGTGCAGTTTATTACTGAAACTACAGTATTAGGACTGATTTGTATTTCGGGCTCCTCCGCTCCAAATGAACCCTGTTCACCAGCCCTGGCACCTTTTTCTTCCATCCTAACGGCTGTCAAGGCATGCCCAGGCAGTGCATTCGTCAGGCAGCCGCCACCACCACATACTCGACCTTTGTGCATGTGCAAAAGGGCGTTGCTCAGTGCTCACACAGCGACAGTGTCATCAGGGATAAGCCTCCCGAATCTCAGTCTGAGGAAGAATCATCATGGCTAGACTTCAGCAAATACATGACACTGACTAGCTCAACCGATAAAACCCGCGTTTTCACTCGTGACACACGCAAGCTGAGAGTAAATCTACTGCGAAGACACAAACCTCAGAACACATCAGTACTGATCATTGTCATATGTGAGCAAATGTTCAGAGAGGTTGTTGCATGATGTTGTCAAAGTTACCTGGCTAACTGAGTAATCCTGCTTCATGCACTATCCCCACCTGGAGCGGTATTCCATGCACTTTCCCATGAATAGTGAAATATTTCACTTTTTGGGTATTTAATTGTGTAACTTGTGAACAAGTGGGACCTTTGTGCAATAACCGTTTGCTGGCATGTGACTGTTTTGTATAATATTTTGTTATAATTTCATGGCTCTTTGCTATTTTTTTGTGGTTAGAACTACTTTTCGAAGTATCTTTAACTCACCAAGGCAGATTTGTCTGGTATCAGTAACTGGTAGCTAGCAAAGCCAAAGCAGCTTCCCCAACACACTTTTGAACTTGAATTTGAGGATGTCACCTTGGATTTGTTGAGCAACGATCATATTCACACGATATTGCTTTTGCAAAAAAAAAGAAACCATGACGGAAGAGAAGAAACACTCTGTTGTTTCTGTACTGTTCGTGTGTGTGTGTGTGTATGTGTGCATGTATCTGCCTGCATGTCTGTATCATTCGGCTCCTATGATAAGCGATACTCTTCCTACGCATGCACACTCACACGTTACACAAAGGGGAAGTAATGACTCACATTTCACCAACATTTTGTTAAGTCAACACTGTGAGAAGCAAACGAGACACACATCGTCGCCCAGCAGAAATACTGCATACAAATACAAGGGATTTTAAAAGAAGCCTCTCCTCCGCTCTGCTCATTCATCTTTAAGTCAAAACGCTTCAGTCCAACATCAACACCGGGCCTTTCAGAGCAGTTTGACACACACACACACACACACACCGACTCAGCTACAAAAACATTAGCATTCTACACTCTGCACTGTGCTTCAATTACAAATACAAACACTCACGCACACACGTTCTCTCACAGACACACATACACTTGTTCCCACCTGAGTCTCGAGGGAAACGGGTAGCTGCTTGGATTACCAGGAATGTTGCGCAGGACAAAGGACAATGTAGGGAGGAACTGGAGCAGCACACTGGAGACTGTGTGGAGGTATTCCCAATGAAACCCAGCTGAGACACACATGAGAAACGCACAAAGGTGAAACAGTGCGTGTGTGTCACTGTCTTGTCTGTTGTAGGAAATAATGTCTGACAAGTGGAAAGATGAGGTAAATACTTCAGAGTGAGTTTATTTTAGTCGGTCCTGACTTCATCAAGGGGGCAGTTCAGGTGAAAATTTGGATTATTATACATTCAGATTATCCACATAAGAGTAAAGGGTTAAAAACAGGCACTGTATTACTGACAGTTGAGATTAGTTGTTAAGAAATGAGTGTGTGTGTGTGTGTGTGTGTGTGTGTGTGTGTGTGTGTGTGTGTATAGAGTGGGGCCGTTAAACAAGGAGAACTTGAAATACATCCTTTGCTTATGAGCAATTTAAGTGAGCTATTACATTGTCTGTGTGTGTGAATTAATGGATGAGCTGCACGAACTGAGAGTGTGACCAGACAGTTCAGCTCCATTAATTGTGGGTCTCAAAGCTGCAAGCAAAGCGATTGTCGTGTCCTGCTGCCATTCAGTCAATGCTCCACATGTGGGAGGCACAAACCGGTCCAAAAGTTCAACCAAAGAGCTTCGTTGCACCTGCTCGTGTGTTACCAATCCTTCAAATACAGAGAAACTACAAAGCAGAAAGAAAGCTACATGTTAAGTCTAAGTGAAGGTTACACTGTCACTGTCATCTTGAAGTGTAATTAAGAGAAGCTGTCACACAAGCAGACAGGTGTGTGACTACTGTATCTGTGGGTTTATTTTCCCAGGGTGTCACCTGCATGTTCTGAACTGTTAAGTCTTTAACAACTACTTACAATATGTTGGAACAAAACATGCTACTGCTTTATATCAAAACAAAGAGGTGGCAATCAACCCACAAACGTCAAACTGCAGACGTACAGCAGACAGTGTAATACAGTTAATTGCGGCTGAAAATACTTTTTATTTTAGTTACAGTTTCCTGAAGATGCTTAATTCACAATGATATAAAACTGGGAGAAGCCGCACATCTGGACATTTTTACACAACGTCTGATTCATTTTTGTCGATTGATTAATGGTTTAAGTTTAGCATTATTAGGGACTGCGATGAGACAAGCACAACACCCTGAATCACATGTCGCAACACAAAAGCTTAACAACTCTCCTTCTCCTTCGGCGTCCAAATCCGTCGTCCTCACAGCTCAAGTGTGTCGTGTCTCGCGCACTGATCGTCCTCTCTGAGTCATCAAAGTCATGTCCGGTGAAAAGAAAAGAAAGGACCTCGCTGTCTTTCTTTAACAACATGCATTGTCTCTCTCTCTCCCTCTCTCTCTCGAGCAACTGTTTGTCAGCCCTCTCGCTGTTGTCCGTTGAATGGGGGCATTTCAGTGAGTCGTTAGAGGCAGACCCTCAGCAGGTGGTCAGGCCCCTGCCTCTTGTCAGCTGTTGCGTGAGCATAGCAATAACCCATTTTAATATTTTCTAAAAAGGAAAACTACAAGAACCAAGAGAGCTTCTGCAGATGCTCAACGCAAGCTCAGAGACAATATTAAGCTTTGAAACTACATTAACTGTGAAGACGTGCATTAAGATAAGAAGGATAATTCTTTGTTTTGTCTAGAGAATGTTCTTTATTCAGTATCAGAAAGTACGGAAGAAATAATAGAGAGGAGCGACTATTCTAACTGCTGAGGATTAGTCGCCATTCATCCAGTACAGCCAACTAATCTAGTTATTCTCGTCCTGGTGTACAAACTGTGCGCGGTCAAAGACACACGACTGCACGTCAGACTTGTTTAAGGAAACAAAGTCGCTGCAACTATATTCAACTTCATGCACATTTGCAAAACGATTCTAGTGGAAAACAAAAGTCTTCCAGGGATGTTTTGAGCCGGGCACCACGAGCAGGGAGCGTCCTGCTGGGCTGAGGAAGAGCAGATCTCATTATGTAACGTCCAGTCACAGACCAGGAGTATTCAAAAGGACGACGGGGTCTGACGTCACATGTTGCTACTGTGATCCCCACAATACAAATTAGACTCGGCCTGCCTTTCTATTTTAGGAGTCATGAATGAATATTAGAAGGAACAAAGAGCACAGCAACTATCTGCTCTACTGTCAACAGCTCGTGACTTAAAAGCTAATATTGCTGCACTGTCGACACATTGTAGTCACACTTTTCTAGACAGCCCAAATATCTGATCCAAATGACAGGAAAACCTATTTTTACAATGATGACGCTGGCCTGTTATGTGTCTGTTATGTCAACAGTACACCTACATTTTCAGTGTGGCTGCTTCAAACCACAATGTGACTGCTGTGGTATAAACTTCAGCATTTTCACTGAACTATGTCCTGAATAAACAGACAGACTGGATTAACGTGAATTACACTTACAGAGCACAATGACTTCAGAGGAATTCCAAGTAAATGAATATTAATACTGAAGACACCCGACAGACCCTGAATCATAACAGACTAGACTGCCTGACATTTATATTTACCTCAGTCCTGATCGACAGCAAACCTGTTGTTCTCATATTTACGGCACTCCAGCACCTGTCCTCGATCTGTCTACACCTGGACATGCTGCGTCTGTCCCGCACACTTCTTTTGATCACACTCGCCGTCTCCCTCTCTCACTCCCTCTTCTCCCAGCGACCCTGATTTCCAATTAATCCCATTAGTGTCAGAGAGATGTTGAAGCGCAACAGAGCCACCAGCGACTGAGGCAGGGAGTGAAAACGATGAGGAGGGATACTGGAGAGCAGACAGGGGAGAGATGAGAGCGAGCGGAAGAGACAGGACGGCGCAGTGTGGTGACACAGACGCCAGCAGCTGAGCGAGACAGGCAGGGAAGCCGCGAGGCAGGGTCAACCGCATGCAACACACACACATCCAAACACAAAGTGGGGGACAATGGACTCTGCACTGCTGCTGGACTGTCCCCCCCCCCCCCCCCGCCTTTGACTCGCCAGTCTCCCCCCTTCACTAAAAACTACCATCATGTGTTCGCCTTTCTTTCATTCAACCCTCATGTCTCTCTGAGTCTTTCCTCTGTTCCCATTCTGTCAAGTATTCTTTCATCATCCCCATTTTCCGGCTGGTTGGCTGCAGTCTGGTTGCTTACCCCGTTCACTGGTGAGGAGAGTCCATGTTCAGCGGTCCCCCTTGTTCCCCCGGCCAAACCCTCATCCACTGAAGTCATCCACTCGCCCTGTTCACCAGGGCTCAGTCCGTTGTCTTGGCTCACGAGCGCACACACACTCACTCACTCACTCACACACACACTCACACACACACACACACCACACAGGTGTTCCCTTCAAAGGAGGAAGCGTCGGGATAGTCCAAAGGGTGAATCCCTGTTGGTGGTATAATCCAAAGAGAGGCAGAGGAGCGGTGCAGGATGTATCGTTCACTTTAAAACTACACCGGCTGTCTGGTTTCTCCTCCACCGACAGAGACCGTGACTGGCTCTCTCTCTCTCTCTCTCTCTCTCTGTAACACACACACACACACACACAGGCACACACAAACACACACAAACACAAGCACAGACTCTGGACCTCACACCCTCACACTCACACACTTTCCCTCTCTCTCTGACTGGCTCGCCGGCTGACTCGCATTCACACAGTGAGAGCTCAGATCAGGCAACAGTTGTTGAATTCATGGCCCCTCCTTCCCCCCCCCCTCCCTCCCCCTCGTGGGTGGTTGCTTAGCAACTGGCTTCTGTGGGCGTGGCTTGCGCGAGTCCTCACATTGCTGCACACTCCGCTCGGCGCTGCCGCCCACTCAGGCTGTATTTGCATATGAAGCCCTGCCTGCTCTGTGTCTGTCGGCGCTGTGGAAGAGGCCAGGGCCCGTGTGGGGTGTGAGGGGGCAGGGAGGTGAGCGCTGTCACTTAAACTGAAACAGTTTGTCTTCAGTGATGCAGCAGATTCCACAGGATGGGTCAAAAAGAAAAGGGACGCATTGGTTTGTAACAATGGGAAGGAGAAAAAGGGGGGAAGGAGGTCCTGGAGAGAAGGAGAGGGGCGACGGCAGAGCAGCTACAGGCATGTGCTGTTGAGTTCACCCACAGAAGTTCAGGAAATTACTTAAAAACAGGAGAAGACACAAATTAATGTTACATTTAGCGCTTAAACAGTTTATTAATTAGACGATCGATAGAGAATTAATTGGCGACTATTTCAGTAATCGATCAATTCTTTCACTCTGATTCAAGCTTCTCCAGTTTGTTGGTCTCCTCAGTCTTTAATGCCGTTAAACTGAATCTCTTTGAGTTCTTCAATGATGGTCAGACAAAACAAGACACTTTAATATGCCAACTTGGACTATGGGAAATTGTGAGGGCCATTTATTTAAGTATTTGTACTGATAGACTAATCAATATTGGAAGTAATCTTTGGTTTCATTTGCAGGATCAGTGATTCATGAAATCCTTTCAAAAATGCAGAGTGGTCAATGTTCACGTGAAGCTGTGTTTCATGGTTCCTGAAAAGTTGACATCTCATAGACACAATGTGTTGTATTGATTACACAAACAAAGACCAACTGACTGTCAAAATGACTTAATGTTTGCACTATGCTCTTTATATGCACAACACATGTTTACAGTTGCATCCCCACGCTGCTTCTGCACTTGCACTTTCTATATTGCATCTTTTATTATTGCACCTCAATAACATACCTCAAAATTTGACATTGGAGTATGTAGAAACACAATCCTCCGTGTAACCACCTGTTGCATTGTTTGGTTGACCATTAAGTTCACTTTGACTTTGTACAGATGCGATAATTGAGGATGCACCAAAAGTTACAGATTTCTAAGAGTTGATTATTGGTTCCAATCAATCAGTGAAACTACGATGAATAACAAGTCTATATTCTTATAATCTGATGTGCAGAATTGTTGAATGGAAACTACAAATAACCCCTCGAAAACGCAAAACTATTTTTGTATTGTTATGCTGCTTCCTGAATTTTACAAAACCAACTTTTTCATTTCCTCTTTCTAAATAATTTCACAGCGCTGTTCCCTTAAGGATATAATCTACCCCTCAAAGAGTCCACAGAAGTTTTAAATAAATGCAGGAAAATATTCTGTGAGTGGGCTCTCTATAATGTTTACCATTATTTCTTTTTCAGCTCTTATCTCAGCTCCACAGGGCATTTCAGTCATTCTTTCAGCTGCCACTCGGCGCTTCACTCCTCCACTTGGATCTTTTAAATTGCTCCTATTCTAGTTGGAGGCCGACCAGACTCTCTTATCAGAGTCAGGGATACAGAAAACAACTTGAAGTCTGCACTGAGGGGCCCGGACATCTTCTAATTAGAGCTCCAAAAATGTGATTATCATGTTTGTTACTCATGCTGGGTGGCGCCAGGCCCTCCAGTCCTTTCTGGAGCTATTTTGCTTTCAGAAATTCCACTTGTTTTAAAGATACTGTTCGTGAGTGTGGCCCGAGCTGAAATGAGGACCATATGGACGTTGCAGTGATGTGACGGCAGAGTGCTGTACACTAACTGCAGACTGAGTTAGACAGCACCGTGAGCTTACAGTATCTGTGTTAGTGTGAAGCTACACATTTCTCACAAAAACGTCAAGATGACCTGGTTTTAGCTGTGCTGCACACAGACGTACAGGCGGAGGATAAAACACAGATTACCAGAAGCTGTTCTGAATCTCACATGAACTGCTGGTGCCCTTCATGTTTGGTTTAGAACTGGCTCATGAATTGACATTATGATTCAGACTCTACGTCACTATGGGACAGGGTCCGACAGGTGAGTCTGTACTTTGTTGTTTTTCTTGAGGTGGGGGCAGTGGTGGAGGAAGTATTCAGGTCCTTTGCTTAGGTAAAAGTACTCATATCACACTGTAAAAAATACTGTTACACCTAAAAGTACTGTGTTGAAAATGTTAGTTAAGTAAAAAGTATGTACGCACCATATATTAAAGAAAATGTTATGTAAAAGCAGCATTTTACTGTTTTAGTTGGTTGAGGTGGAGCTAAGTCTGAACTATTTTAATTGGACTGCAGTTAATGATTATTTTCATTAATGTTATGTTATTAATAAGTATTAAAAATAAATTGAAAATTATTTTAAGGTATATCAGCAAACTCTCACTTTTGTGAAGCTAGAACCATGAAATGTATTTACATGAAGAATTACTACATAAAAAAATATTTGAGAATTGTATTTCATAAGCTCTTCATATGTTTTATATGCAAAAATTTGAATTTGTTACTTAAAGAGGTCAAATAACTGTATGAAGGATCTCAAATTTCTTGAATAAATGTACTTGGTCACATTCCACCACTGAGAGGAGTTGCTGTGTACGAGATGATTAGTCTGAATCTATTGTACTTTTCTTCCAGTTGTTTGTTCTCACTTTCTTCTGTGTGCTTGTTTATACACACTATGATGAACGGATCACAAAAAAAAGATTCAATTTCACTGCAAACACTTTCTCAGATATATTTGCTATATTCCTGCGTTATCTTGCCTGAGTGAACAAGCTGCTATCACAGTATGATCCACTTCCTCTTCATATCGTCATCTGAGAACCTCCCGGACTCTCATATTGCTGCTGTCCTCCTTACATTTGAAGGACCTGTTCCCCGAGCTGTGGAAACATAAATCACACACTCCACTGCCATCATAACAACTCCCCTCCAGTCTCTGTGCTACTTGAAACAAAAAGAGCAGGATGATAGCCTCTCTATGTTCCCCCGGGCCCGTACACTACGACTGTGCATTTATTTTTTGATTCTATCAACTTCTCTCTGCCTTTCCTCCTCGCTGTGTTTCACCAAAGTATCGGATTAATCTCTCAATTTGTTGTCTTTGTAATTACGATAAAATCTCATACTTTCTGGGTGTATGTTGTTATGCCTGTGTGGTGTTGGCTCAGGTCTCACCACTTCATGTCTTGTTCCAGTATGTGGACTCAGCAGCCTCTGGCAAAAGCTGATGGCAGCTGAGCCAAAACTTAATCCTGCTAAAATTACAAGGAAATGTCACGGAACGTATTCCTGTCTTGCTATCTCTCTCTATCTCTCTCTCTCTCTCTGGGCTTATTTTCAGTGTTTCAGTGTTAACTTCATGAGTCATACTCTGCATGCCGGCCAATCTCTGTGTCTCATATAATAGGTGTCACAGAGCCACCACTGCTTGAGTCCTGACGCTTGATGTGAGTACTCTCGTACTGATGGAGTGATGAGAAAAAGAGGGAAAAGTGGTGAAAAGGCGAAGAGGAGGAAAGAGATATGATCCAAGCTGAGGAAGCCAAATAAAAGCTAATTGTGTGGAATGGAATGCACCCTTCCTATAGTCTCCTTTCTTCCTCCCTCCCTCTTGCTCTCTTTCTCTGTCACCTCTCAAAGATGTTGGCAGTGACTCAACCAATGGCCTGTGGCTATTTGTTTATTTGCAATTTGTTAGAGGGCTGGCCCCTTTCCCCCTTTTCAAAGAAGCCATTTACAATTCTATTCATGTCTACCTGCCACAGTCACACTGCAACACACAGTTATGGTCCAAGAGGTTTGGACAGCTTTTCACTCAGTTCTTTCATAAAGTGTTAACACAGTTATGTTAATGTGTTTCAGAGAGGAGAAGACATTATTACATTACTTTTTGTAATGGTGTACAGTATAATGGAGTGAAGGGAGGTGCAGTGTTAAAGTGATGAGGTTCTGTAGCAAAGAGGAGGTGGTGGTTCTGCATCGCCCTCCTCATAGATGAATGGACTCAGGGCTGAAACACACACATACACACCTTCAGACACACATCCTGAACTGCACATACAGTAGTATAAAAAAAAACCAAACCTAAACAAATGAGCATGTTACAGAGTTCAGCTGAAACAGCTCTGCAGGGATTCCCATCCAGCTGCTGGGGTTCGCAATGCAGCAAGACGAATGATAGAGAGGAAGAGGGTGGGGGTAGAGATGGATAGAGCGAGAGAGGGAGAGGCCCCAAAGAAGAGGAAGCACAAGAAGCTTAGAAGAAGTAAATGAGGCAGGGATACTCCTCAAGGGGCAGTGGGCTGGTAGGCTGCTTATTTGCGCTGTGCTGTGCTGTGCTGTGCAGTGCTGTGAATGCCAATAACTCAGACGCTACTTCTAGCAGATATGGAGAGCTTTGGACTTATGACCGCCACGCATGTAGCTACTTAAAGGCTTCCTGTGACAATAAGGGGCACTGACCAAATTATGCTGGTACTATGGAGTGCTACTACTTACAAATTTTAGTACCTGAGAGTGCATCAGGGTGAGAGAGTAACTGAGAGCAGAGAGAGAGAGAGAGAGAGAGAGAGAGAGAGAGAGAGAGAGAGAGAGTTTGGCATTATGGCTGCCACCATCTTGGTTATTTGCAGACAGAAGTGACCATATTTGGACAAGAGGGTGGAGCCTGAGGAGGACATGCATTGCTACGCCTCTGTCCTGATTGGCTCTGACTGAGAACCTGAGGACACAGTGGCGACTTGTCAGTCATGAGGTAGCCACACCCTAAAGCACACCCTGCTTCATCATGTATTTTACGACAAATGGGATCATCATTGACAAAATGCACAGCATGCTGTAGTGAAAACACTTGAAACTAGTGATTAAGACCAGTTAGCTCTGGCCTAACCCGAAGAAACACCTGGTCAAACACAAAATATTAAGTGAAAAATGAAGAGTGTACTGTGCTTGACAGCATGAAAGCCAAGTCCCCTGTAGCCAAAGCTAACATTAGCATGCCCGCAGGCGACAGGCGTTGAAAACTTCATCGACATCTTCAGGTCATTTTTATTGGCTAGTTGGATAAGTTGTGAGATAACTGTGCTTTTTTCATTGTGTTGTTGGATGTAGCTTAGCATTAGCAAACACTTAACTACTGGTTACGTTGGAAATTTCTTACCAACATGCTATTTAGTATGCTAAAATTGGACAACCTGTTAGTCACCATTCAATTTCATTTCAATCCATTAAGCCAGCAGTCTTTCAGCTGCCTTATCCCACCAGCCTTGGGTATTCAGTACTGCAAGCGCCAGCTCATTCTCCAGCCTTCTTAACTCCTTTGTTTCTCCTGCCTCCGATAATTTCCATAACCTCAGTCTGAATGACGGCATGGACAGATCTGCCTTCTGGACCATGTCACATTCAAAGATTTGATTTTCTTAAATGATGTGTAATTTCTGGCTTAATTAATAAGTACATGTAATTTGAAATGATGCATTTTAGACGCCATTTATCCTCTATCATTACACAGGGTTAGGGTTTGGAGGAGTATATTTATATCTGTGACAGAGCCAAAGATCTGACAACATGCAACCACTAAGTGCACAACTTTACGAGACTCACTTTAATAACAATGTAGGCAGTGGAGGCGGTGAGAGGAAGGGGTCGGAGAGAGTGTGAGCGAGCAAGTCGGCGAGCGAGCGAGCGAGTGAGCAGGACAAAGATTTAGAGGGCTGAAACGTGCAGCATCATTTCTGATGCTATCTTGATTTTGCCAGTCTTGACAGAAAGAGTGAGACCACGAATAAATGAGCCTCAGAAAGAAATAAAAAAGAAAACTAGACAATTTCCCTGCGGGAAATTTTGAAAGGGCCACGGGGTCTACTGCCCGACCGCGTACATATACATTACATTATATGCCCATTATGTCTCTCTGTGTGTGAGGGAGCATGAGAGAGAAGTGCTCACAGAGGTACTGAGCCTCAGAGGTTGCCACAGCAACTTCAGAGCCCCTCCCAATCATGCTCTATGAGACCCAGCTGCGCACGCACACACATGCCCCCTCTCAGCACTCAGGCACACATGCACTCAGAGAGAGAAAAAGAGACAGAGACAGAAGTTGCCGGGCTTAGAGGCCGCTAATTCAAATTCTGTAAGTCTCACACATTTTTCCAGAACATTGTGAGAGAGAGGACAAGTTTGTCTGCAACTGTGGAAAAAATCATGCCTGTAGTGTGTAAACTGTGGCCGGGAGGAGCCTGGAAAGACAGAAAATCTGGAGTTAAAAAAAGGCTCTCTGCCACTCTGACTACTGAGGCTCAGTGGTTGTCACGGCAACTTAAGCCGGTTGCCCATGACGACAGGGGCAGACAGACAGGGGCAGACAGAAACGCGGAGAAAACGAGCGATTTTCTGCCTCTGCACTCCTCTCACGTTTGGGCTTCTCCTGAGAGAACGGAAGCTCCTATCAGAAAAACAAAGACACCGTGAGCGCCTTGAGGACTTCCTGAACGTTTTGGTGTAATTTTATGCTTCTACAGCATATATTGTGGACACAGTCGCGAGTTGAAAACGGGGCTCCTTTCTGCTTCTCTCCGAAAATCTTTGTATTGGAGTGCATGGGGAGCAGAGACAGACATGGCCGTGCTTAGAGGCTGCTAAATCAAATTCTGTAACTCTCACAGATTTTTCGAGCACATTGTGAGAGAGAGGACAAGTTTGTCTACAACTGTGGAAAAAATCATGCCTGTAGAGTGTAAACTGTGGCCGGGAGGAGCGTGGAAAGAGCAAAAATCCAGGCGTTTTTTTCGGCTCTCTCCCACTCTAGCGATGATGTCACCCACTCTAGCCTCTAACTGTCCGCGCAATACACACCCATTGAAATCAGAGAATTTCTCCAAAAACGCTCATGGTCATTGATGAGGGATTATTCAAAAACTACATGAGTTATCAAAACGTGGCTTAATACAGCAATAGACAAGACTTGTGTCTACAATTTAAAGTTTAAATGGAGTCTCTAGGTGAAAGTATGCCGGAGCAGTAGCCATTAGAAAAAGGGAAAAAAAAATTTTGTTTTTCGAGCTCCTCCCATTCATTTCTTATGGGAAACGAAAACGCGTTTTTCGCGACTTACGTCGCGAAAAACGCGTATTCTGTAGAGAAAAATAATAGCACGCCGATCCCGATCGAGACGCACGTTTTGATATAACATTTGCGTGGGTGCTCCCAAAACTGTAGGAGGAGTAGCGGTCCGAAATTTGACACGGAAGAGGAAGAATAATAATAAGAAGAAGAAGAAAAAACACGCAGGATAACAATAGTGCTCGGGGCTTCGCCCCGAGCACTACTGTCTACAGCTTTGCTGTAGGCAGTAGTGCTCGTGGCTTGCCCCGTGGCCCTAATAAGAAAGAAACTATTGAATAACAGTCAGAGGAACAACTTATCATGAAACTGTAATGTCAAACAAAAAGCATGAACAATGACTTTAAATCAACTTCCTCAAACTCCCTCTTCGTACAGAAGCAGTGAGCAACAGAAGTCTAGTGTTGCACGGACGCATAAAATATTATCTCCTGCTACTGCCGGTCTAGTGAGAACGACAGATACCGCTGTCATATTGACGTATGAGCAATAGTTATCACAAGGTTTTCACAGAACTGTAGTTACACTGAAATAGAAGTAACAGCGTATGGAGTAACACTGAGAACATTTTGAGGGAATCCTGCGGGTGAAATCACACAGGATGCACTATCTCTTCCAGCAGGACACGTCTACGGACTGTCTGTTTGTCACATGAGTGAAACCAGGTTACTGGGTTAGTTTTGCCTGCAGGGAAAACTCACACACTGCTGTGGAGGTATTGATGCGTCTACGCATGGAGGGTGACAATGTCCTCACTCAATTGCACACTTATGAATGACAGACAAGTGTCCAGTCTCCAATTAGACTGAGACTCCACCTTGAGAGAATGGTATGCGCGTCAGGATGGTATGGGAAGTCACACACACACACACACGTATGGTGAGAGTATACTGTATGCAATGGACAGTGTTATGAAGTGCTCCAGTGGAAACACCCATTTTCATATGAGTACAAAACACTGTCAGCCTGTAAACAGACACCTTGACGTCTACGAACAATATTTCATTCAGCTCAACAGATGAGTGGATCCTGCTCTGTGCAATTCAACAATTAAAAACTCATGTAGGCCTATCTCCACACAAAATGGTTGTAAGACAAGGCAGAATGGAGAAACCGCTGGATTAGGGTTTGAATGTGTACAACATTAGCTGTGGTGAGCTGGTTTGTTATACTGCAGCGATGAAAACCTAGTTATTATCTTATACTGTTGAACTTTGTGATGCGTACTTTGCATCTATATCGAAGCTTTCTCTCTCTATAAGTCTATCCTTTTTCTCATGTGATGTCATGTATATATATGTATCTCCTCTCCCTTAAAAAATAGTGACAGTGGGTGATCTCTGTCAGTGTGCTGAGCATGCCCGGCTAACAGGTGACTGACAACAAATCAAAGCCTGATGATCAATACACGACCTGGCCATCCATCTATCAAATCACTGACAGACCAGTTGGACAGCAAGTGACAGAGGGATCAATGAGAGAGATAAAGACAAGTCTGATTCAAAGCTGAGACAGGAAGATGAGAGAGAGACAAACAGACGGAGAAAGGCACCGGAAATACTGAGAGAAAAGGCACTGAAGACGAAATCTGATGATTTGGGTTTCAAAGTTTTCTACTTAAGTTTTCTAGAACTCTAACCATTTAATCAAACTCCCTGGTGCATTTGCAGCTCGCAGCTGAAGAAGAAGTGCTGCAGAGCTTCAGTAGGATGTTGAGGCTTGAAAGGAGGTTTTCACTTCCTCTATTAAAAGGTTACAGTGGGTAGAGAGGGCACTGTGTGTGAGCTGAACCGGAACAATGCAACTAGACAATGGCTGCTAATTAGCCTGACAGACAGGAGAGAAAACACTGAACCATGAAAGGAGTTATTGACCAAGGTCATGGAATATAAATGCACTTTGCAAAGAGATGAACAAACACAAGAGATGCACACAGGTCACACACAGCGGATGAAGTATTTGAATTTAATGAGAGATAAAGCGCATTTTCAAAGCCTCAACTGTTCACAAACATGTTTTAGTCTTTTATCCCAAATGCACACATTCATTCATCGGTAATTAAACTTATACTGCTGCTTAAGATGAAGAATTTGCACATCTTTGTAGCACTTTACAACTGTTGCGAAGTACCACAGCACACATTGTACTAAACAGAAGACTGGACAGGCAGCACTGGAACTAATACCAAGATCACAACAAGACTAAATGAAAACCTGTTCAACATGTGATGATCTGTCACTTTTTCTGGTATTATTCCAGTTGCACAAAAAGCGGCGCGGCCGTGTTGTGGTTTTAAGACACCTAGGTGCCGACACAGGAAGCCCTTTCTTTCACTCACAGTTCTCACTTAGGTGGAAGAAGGATTTGAGGCAGCTGCGAGGTTTACTGGGTGTCACCTTGGTGTGACACAGCGGGGGATTTTTTCTTTTTGTTGAAACACCTGTTGAAACAGTTTGCACAAGCATAAACTTCCTTCATGGCTATATCGTAACGCTGAAGTGGAGGCAACATATAACATGTTTACATTTAACCACCATTTTCTTAAATATATTCATACATTTTTAGTGTGACACATATGCATGATTGTACTTCCTGCTTTCCTCAATGAAGTTTTATCTTTTCTTACATTCTTTAGAAAATATTCTGACCTCAGTGGACATGAACTGTGCTCATTTACATCATGATGTCAGTACATGTCTCAGCAAATTCAAAACAATGCAGTCCCTAAATGTTTATGGTCATTTCCAGTCAGTTTGGTGATTGCAGTGCCATAACTCACACTATAGTGGGAGTGTTGTTTCTGAAAGAGGGAGAGGGAAAAAGGGAGGAGAAGGAGGCAGTGATCCAGAACTGAGCTCCTGTGACAGCTTTTCAATTCAGTCCACACATCACAGGACAATCAGCGACCTAATTAAACAAACAGAAAGAGAGTGAGGGAGAAAACGAGAGAAACAGAGAGAAAAGATGAGGGGAAGAAAGAGAAAGTGATGCAGGAGAAGAAAAATGGGCGGACTGATGGAAAGATAGTGAGAAAAATGGGATCGGAGGAACAAAAAACTGCAGAGAGAGGGAGGGAATGAGAGGATCTAAAGAGCTAGTGGAGAAAATCAATGATTAAATCAGGCAAGGCCCAAAACATGAACAGCAGAGTAGAAAGAAAGTAAAGTAAGATAATGGAAAGAGGGATGATAACAGCAGTGAGGAGTGGTGCAGTGTTTTACACACTGGCCTTGAGCAACATAAGAAATGCTGGCTCAGATTCGGGGGCAGCAGTGCTGTTACAAGCAATTCAGTTTATCCGCTTGGAAAAGAGGAAGACAGGGTCTGGACACTAATTATGGGTAACAAGACAGACAGACGGACAGCAGAGCTTAGCCAAGACCTCCAGCACAAGTCAGGGGAGATGGAGAAAGATGAAATTATAGAGACAGCAAATGAAGGAGGGAGCGAGGAAAGTGGGACAGAAAGTAAGAGAGTGAATGTCGAATGTTATAATGTGTAATGTGTGTGTGTGTGTGTGTGTGTGTGTGTGTGTGTTCGTGTGTGTGAATGTTATAGTTAAAAAGACGAAGGGCACACGGATGGCACAGGGGTATACTTTTTTCCCCACTACCACAAAGACCCAGTACAATTTCTTGCCTGCAGCCATTACAAGGCCGACAGCAGAGCATAAACCGAAAAAAAAAAAGTGGGAAAAATCCCCTCAAGTCAAATAGAGGAAAAAACACTGCTGGAGCCCACAGACTAAATGACAGAGAGCGTATCCTGTTGGTCACACCGATTCAGCTCTCTGACACTTTCACATGAGGCATCTTTCTGTGCACACATCACAGTCTGTGCAACTGTTCCTACATGCGGTACAATCGCTCATTTCAGCTTCGATTATGTCAAAAGTGTGCGCTTTGAGCGTACATATGTCATTTGGTGTTTCACATACACATTTGTATGGAACACCTTTCCGTGTTCTGCTGAGTACTGAGACGCTCCCCACACTTAACAGCTGTTCCAGTTCACATGTTGTCTGTTCTGCACTCTCTCTGTCCTGCAGAGGAGCCATGAAAAAGGCACCCAGGCAGAAAGAGAAGTTGCTTGGAAAGTAACGGCTAAAAGTGATGGCGAAGCAAAGTGTTAAGAGGGTGTCATCAACAAAGGAAGGGCCACAAGAGATTCACCCACGCACACACTGAGATGGACAGGAAGGACGGACCAGTTCAGCACATACAGGACTAGATAGTCTGTGTATCCCGACCAGTCCTCCAGATTAAACAACAAAACATATCTTTAGTTCATCACCTGTAAAAGAACACATGCAAGAGCTTTCTGATCTAACGCCCCTAAAGGCAGGACAATATCATTGGTCTGTGCTGAAGTTTACTGCTGGGAAGAAGGAGTCCTTGGAGTACACAAGTAATTGTACTTTTTAAGGTACAAATGGCATGTGTACAAAAGTAGACTTGCAGCAGGAAAGGATCTTTTCTTAGGACCTTAATGTCCTGACACAGGGCACTACGTTTTTCACTGTTGTGTTGTTAAATAATTGTACCTCTCTTCTACTACGATATTACAACACAGCTATTCTCCTCATCTGGCAAAACCTGATAGAGTGCAGGGAAAAGTACATTTTCTGGACAAGGCAAGAGCAAAGCAAAATGAAACAAAAAGCATGGCCCCATAAAGACATGTTAAAGGGAACAATGAGTTGTCTACTGACCACCTGCGCAATCTGAGTATCTGTGCTGTGAGAACATACTTGCATCACAGAATTCATTAGCTTCCCGCACACAAACACACAGAAATAACTGCATGTGTGTGTGTGTGTGTGTGTGTGTGTGTGTGTTTCTACATGCTCTCCACCCAGATGCTCCTGACAGGTGGTGACCTCTGTCCACTAACAGACGGTCTGGACCTGTGGCAACGCACTCACACTCACGCAGGGATAGGAAGAGACACTCCAAGCCTGCTCAAAGTCAGAACAAGGTCATGTCAACTTACAGAATAACTAGCTGAAGAGGATCAGCAGCAAGAGCAACAATTTCTTCAGCTTCCTCTTCGACTCCAGTCTCGCTCACATTCATTGCAGCTCTCCTCCAAATGCTAATTCATCTCACAGCACTGCCTCCAGCTCCAAATCTACCGTGATGTAATATTCTCATATCAGCAATATGAACATTGCTATATAAACCTCCACCTTTAGTGGAGTTTGTAACTTGTTAAATATTGCAACTGTTTTGAATAACAGAAAGGAAACAGCCCTGGGACACACACACAAAAGCCCATCAACACGCTGGGACTATGTGAGGTAATCAAACGCCGATGAAAAGCATCATTTATGAGACAGTTGAAAGAGAATTACTTGCATGTGTCTCTGTGTGAACTGATGCTCCGGAGGGAGAGAAAGAGACGTGGAAAGATGGGGTGGTCGACAACACATACACTGTGAGATTATTAATGCAGAATAACAAGGCTGAGCAGGAATATGTTAATGTATATGTGCAACACATACATGCATAAACATTACAACTGGGGAATGGGACAACATGGCAGAGATGAGTGAGAGCCAGTTTTTCTAAGATTTATAGCCATTGCTAGTCAGTGAGATCATGGGAGAAAGACAATTCCTATGTGCATGCATGAGGGGGGGGGGGGGTCTCAGGGTGAGCGAATGATGTTTCTGTTCATTAGCAGTCTTCCCTTATAGCCGGACAGTTACATGATAATCATGTCTGCTTGGTGGCGGTGTGTCCTTGACTGTCATTGGTGGGATTCTGCTGGGCCTTGTCTCTATTCCAGACTTTGTGTGTGTGTGTGTGTGTGTGTGTGTGTGTGTGTGTGCATGTGTGTATGTGTGTCTGTCTGTGTTTGTTTGTATGTGTACGAGAGACTTTCAAAACTTTAATTAACCAACTAAGCCAAACAATGTGGTGCCAAAAACTGTGAGGCGGCGACGCTTGTGCTCTTCCAGATCAACAAAAAGTAATTCCCTTCCTTTCCAATCAGCCTATTGTGTGTGTGCATCCTCCAATCCGCTGAGGATTTGATGTACAACAGAGACAATGGTAATTAGAATGTGCATTAAATATTTTTAATGGTATTTTTGGGGAACTGTCAGTGTGACACACCAAGAAAGACGAGGCTGGACAGCAGACATAACAATGGTCACTGAATACATTCAGTGGTGCAGCTACGTGCACCTTGTCCCATTTTTACCAGGATTCCTCGCTGCATTTCTTCACTGAAAGCATCTATTGATCCCTCTCTGCTTGAACAGAGTTGGAATAATTCTGCAACTCCACAATACTGGTTTGACTGGCTGCTTTTCTCAAGGGTATTTTGCGAACTTCTGCGGCACCGTGATCGATGGGTGAAAAACTGAGCACATTTTCCACATAGCTGCATTATTTCTTTCATGTGACCAGATGAGTTTCTCCAAATCCTGGAAATACAGACTGACTCACTTTCACTAGTCAGTTGAGTGTAGAGAGACACAGATATAATCTACATCAGATAGCTTTAAATAATGCACAACTCAAAGGCGACACTGAAGAGCAGACTGCACTGAATGAGTTCTCAGAGACTGAGACCATAAGCTGCCAGCAAGTGAAATCTAAAACTTCAGACCTTTTAAATTTCACAGATAGAACAAGGCTTAATTTGGGATTTAAATAACTGTGAAAGCACCGTAAAAACAACCAAAAATCTGTGCATGCACCATTTCTCCCACTCCAACCTGTCACAAGAACCCCAAACAATAAAAATCTTGATGAATAACAAAAATGCGATGTTTAACTGCATTTCAGATCTTCAGTTCGCATAATTCCATGTTTTTTCGACCTTGTTTATCTTTTTGAGCAAGGCAGCCACGGTGCAGACCACACACGCTTGTTTCTGGCTTGTCTTGCGCGTCTCATCCATTCCTGTTTCCATCTGAACAAAAAAAAGCCCTGTGACTGATTTAGAAGTGAGGCCCGATGAGTTTCACCTTCACTAATAGGCCGTGTCACTCACAACCGCAGGCCAAAGGGCTCCGTCATTAATAAAAGAGATAAAAGGTGCTGTTTAGTTTATCTGACTCAGACGCTTTTCTGTTCTTTCTCTTCAGCCACTTCTTATCTTTTCTTTTGTCTCTGTTTCTTTTCCGTTTCCCTTTCATCTCTCGTCAGACTCGCGGCCTTTGTCTGCATTCTATTCGGTGCTCTTATCTCTTTCCAAACTCTCGTTCCCTCACATCCATCAGTTCACACTCATCTGACTGAATCCCATCTATCTTTCCCTTTTATCTTCCCTCTGTCCCTTTATACCCTTTCCTCTCCTCTGGCTTCCTTGTCATTTTTTCATTGGGTCTCTCTTTTTCCTCTCCTGTCATCACGACCCTTTCATTTTCTCCTCCCTTGCTCAGACGGAGGTAAAGAAAGCTCACATAGTCAGTATTCACATGCTTTCCCCAACCTCCTTCAGATCTGCTCAAAGTCAATACGCTATCAATATAACAAACAAATGCAATGAATACCAATTGATTTTTGCTTTAGGCCGTGTGTGCTACAGTTTGTTAATCCATACACTGTGCTCCCCCTCCAGACCATGGTACAAATATTACAGTATCTTAATCACTTTACTGTAATACACAGTTTACTGAGTGATATACAGATTTCACCCTGTTATTAATGTCATACTGGTCTCGCTGTGTCTTGTTCTCTGTCACTACATTTACGCTCACTGTCCTACATTGAACTTTGCTGAGATGCACAAGAAAAAAGGGCAGTCTGTGCACAAAAGAAGAAGTACTTCACACGACATGTTACAACTAATAATCATGGCTATTTGTTAGAAAAACAATCGCCACAATTCAGAAACAACACATTGCTGTATTCTGACCTGAGTTCAGTCCTGAGGTTCATGCATGTGTCTGGTTAAGGATTTGTATAATTAACAAAGATTTACAGGTCACACTAAGAACATGTGGCTGACTAGTCTGTATAAAAAGATTAACCCTCAGGTCCCCACAAAGGACCGATTACAGGCAAAATACTGAAAGATCACATATCAGGTAAAATGGTATTCTCATTAATGTACAGATGTGGTTTACCTGTATCAGTATGGCCATCAACAAACCAAGTGAAACCACCCATTGGTAACATATAGCCTGAATATGATCCAATTAATGCATAAATATCTCATAATACTGACATTTATCACAAATATGTGGATAGTTAAACACCAAATCACTGCTCTGGCAGGCAAGTCAAGCCAACGGATATTTGCACAAAACATGCAACTTGTACGTTGCATATTTTGTGGATATTGCATATTAAGTGATGTGTAATATTTAGTGTGGGAAAGTCCACAAAGGATGTGGACTACAACATACAATGACAGCTGTCGCGAATCAAATTTCAAAATGACATTAACCACAGCAGCTGAGAAAGGTCTGGGTCATTAGCAGACATCCCGGAGAGGACGCACACTGCCAGCACTGTCCTCTGATCACAAAAAAATAGTAAATCTGAAAGACAGCTTGTCATAATGTGCCATCACATCACATCATGCCAGATGGCTCACAGCATGGCATCACGTATCTTGATGTCTCCATGGCTGTCAGCTGGGCTATCAGTCACCTCTGTGGCTTCTAATGTGGCCAGAAAGTTCACTGTGATGGTTCTGTATGGCCTTCATACACACAAGGACTGGACCATACAAACTGCATGTCTTCAAATGTTTGAATACATATTACTAATTGCTTGGACAAAGTGGATTCATCTGATGGTTTTACCGCACAAAGTCAAAGATATGATGTAAACCAACAAGTCCCCCAAACTCTGTCATTCCAAGACAAAACAGTGCAGCATTTTCAGATCTGGGGCCCCCGATCAACAGAGCAACGTCATCCATCAACGCCTTCTAAAACGCATGTCACTGTTATTTTACTTATTCATGATTCTTCTTCTTTTCTGATATGACACTGCTCTGGTTAAGTAAGGTTTAGGCACCAAACCTCCTGTTCAAGGTAAGGAAATGAATGTGGTTATGATTAAAAGAAACTAACTTTGTTGGTAGAAAACAGGATGCAAAAAGTGGTCTCTCATGTCAAATTCAAACACTTTGTAAGTCTAACCGCCAACCATGATCTGCTCTCTCAGAGGGTTTGAGGTACCGTAAAACATTGTAGTACGTCTTTGCTTCTGCATGGCCACAAGAGCTCCTTGTCGGGGAGTAGAAAACACAAAGAGTTCTGATGTGGCATCGAGCGATACTGCAGTGGATCAACATTTAGCCCTACAGGGATGCAGCTGTTAGCTATTCCATGTGGTGTTTGGCATATATTAATTCTGCATGAAATCACATTGTGAAACGAACATCACTACATTGCTGAGTGAGAAGGATATCGCTACCTGATGCAAACCGCATGAACAAAAACATGAGTGCACTGTCAGGAAACTGATGTTGACCTTTCGACAATCTTCCGCTAATTAGAGAGCCGCTTCGCTAACAGACAGCCAACACACAGCTCTGAGGAAGGCTTGTTGATAGCTATCATGAGGAAGTGTTCATGCTGCAGACAGTGAGAGAGTCTGCAGTGCAGCTCGGCAGTGCATGCTCACAAACAACGGTAAACAAATCTGCCCTTTCCACTCCCTCTCTGTTTCTTGCTGGTTCCCTTTTTTCATCCCCTTTTTGTTTTTTGTTGCTTCATCTTTCGCCGCCATGACTCTCTCCTGACACACATCTCGATTCTTGCCTCTCTGCCTCCCCATCTCAGTTCTTTAATCAGACCATGAAATGACTGCAGAGGCTGGCAGAGCAATCCCCTCCTCACTGTTCATCTGAAGTGCGAATGTGGAAGGAGGGGGGAGAGGAGAAAACGGATGATGGCAGTGGGAAAACAGAGAGAAATCAAAGCGTTGATAGAAGGGAAATGAGTGGATGGCAGGAGAGAGAAATGAAATAATGAATGAAAGAGAATTCATGAGAAAGATGAGATAAAGTACATGCAAGTCAGAGAGGGGTGCAGCAGTGTTGGGGGGTGGTGGATAAACAAAAGCAAGAGATGCACTCTAAACAACAGCATGTAAGAAACAGAGGATGGGGGACAAAAATAGAACAGAGCATAGAAAATAGAGACGAGGGCAACAAGATAAAGTGACAACAGTTTTTTGTGCTAACATCTGACCTGCAAACCCCACTTCTGCGGCCGTAACCCACATACACAAACAGAGGAGTCACCCAGGGAGGATGTGTGTTCACTGAGGGCGCAGAGATCAAACAAAACAAGCAGCAGATGAAGAAAACACACAGGGAAAGAAGAGACAAGCTCTGACAGGAAAGCAGATTAGAGGCAGAGAGCTCAGATGATTCCTCTGACCTGCTGGAAACCCGGAGGAGAACAAATTAACACTGCTCCATGTGACGACAAATGAGGTGTAAATTATTGATTATTTTTCTGCAGCAGCAGTAAATCTGGGCCACCATGTAGTTTTCACATACATCCAGGATCAGGTTCTATGAGGTTGGCAGCCGGTTAAGGACTGGTACGTCTTTTTAAAATGCTTATCAGTGCATGAATGATGTACAGGCCGATAATAACGCTATAATAACTGAATGTGAAGGGAAATTCGACTAAAATGTAAAAAATATTGTTCCAAAGTGTTGCACTCTGTCGTGCACTGATAAGCATTTTAAGATTTAATGCCTGCCTAGTAATAATTCCCTAAATCTCGATGCAGATTTGCAGTGGAAACAATGGTGCTGTGTTTAACTCCGAAACATGATGATTGTTTTAGGGAGGAAAGCCACTGCTGTCACCTCCATCGAGTGAAATCTCACCGGCTATGAGTTGGGGAATTTTCAGTGGAGTAACTGGGAAACTGGGCATGCTTGTCATCATAGAAACAGCTTGTTAGATTGTGATGTTTAATTCAACTTCGGTTGTATCTGCTGCCTTCCCTTCCACAAGCCTCTGCCTGTCTGTGGCCCAGTAGCCTGCAGTGTTGATAGGCTGTTACTCACGATATGAAACCAACAGAATGTACTGTGGGTGGACATTAAGGAAGACTACAGAGTGGTGACTACGGACAGAGACAGGCAGTTACATCATATCCAGGGCTATAAGCAGGTCACAATTAGCAGGTACAGAATAATTATCTATGAGCCTTATCACTCCAGATCAAATGTGTAATTCCTTCTGAGAGGTGACAACTCTCTGGCAAGTGTTTGTTTCCAGATGATTAGTGGAAACAACATTATATTAAACAGACTAAAGCTGCACTTAATGATTTTAAATTAACAACAGGTAAAGCGTGCCGTGTGAATGTGTGGACACGTAGTGACAAACCCAGATAATTATCACCAAATTGTGCAGTTGCCCCAGCTCTAGGGAGCATTATAGGACCTTTCAGCCCACTGTTTTGGTTTTACAACCTAATTAGTGTTTTGACTCCCTCTCACCGCTTGCATCCACCTCATTTCAAGCTGCATGTGGCAGCTGTTTTCAACAAAAAAGCTCAGATAAACCTACAGCACACTACCTGTCCATCACCAAACAGCAGACAAAGTTGCACTGTGTCTACACAGGCTGCGTGTTTCACTGCCAGCCAACTCACAGGTGACCTACACTCAATACTGTGCCTGAACACATCCTGTGTACACACTGATGGAGGGCTGAAGCTGCTGCCGTCAGGATCTGTGGTTCCCCTCCTTTTTGTCCTCTTGTGCCTTGGTGTTTCCCTTTCCCCTCCGCCTCTTGTCTGTCTCTCCTCGGTCTGTCTTGTGTGTGTGTTTTACTGCAGGGCGTGGCTGACGGGCCTGACCTGGCCTCCTCTCCTGAGCACACCTGTGACCAATTATTCAACCCAGACTCTGCTAACATATTGCTAATGCATATGCCTCCAATGCAGACACGGCATTAGCGACTAGCTCTTGAACACAGTGGAGCATTTAGCAGCAAAAGAGGCAGGTATTTCCCTCAGGAGTTGCTGGGGACCAAAGCTAAAAGAGAGAGAATTCTTAGATCTATCTGGAAGCTACTGACATGTCTAGAAATGAATGCTAACGTTGCTTAAATCTACTTCATGTGAATGGCTTTCTATCATGTTTGTCAGTACATCTTTATAAGCTGGTAATATGTCAGTGATGTGTTTACAGCTTGTTGCAATGTCCCCTTGTGGCAGAGAATAGAGAAAACAACTGTCATCACTGTGTGTCTCGAAATGTTCACAAGGAGGAGCACTTATTTGTGCACATTGCAGGAAGAAGGATACATCCACAGACAGCTGCTGTAACTATCACCAAGAATGTTTGACCGATTCAAGGTCAAGTCATAGAGATATTAATTTTCTCTGTTCTGCTGCAGCCCACAAAATGTACCATTTGTCCTGTCTTCTATTGATCACCTGCCTTGGCCATGCTGAGGCGTCCCTCTGTACTTACTAAATATTATTTGTGTGTGTGTGTGTGTGTGTGTGTGTGTGTGAGAACCCAAGCAGCAGGTGGGAGTGAGCTCACAAATTCTCTCCTCCAACATCTCTTGCAATAATGAGACACTTCTCACCTTTCCTCTCTTCTTTCACTCCCTCTGTCTGACAGGCACGCACACACACACACACACACACACACACACACACACACACACACACACACACACACACACACACACACACACACACAACTCTGCAGAGCTACCCTGAGGGGCTTTGGGATTCTGCCTGCCCGTCACCTCCTCCTTGTGCTATGGCAACACAACTTTACTCGGACATATTCTTCCCACTATTGGACACCTTTGCACTCACCTGAGCTTTCGTGGATCATAAATATAATCAGAAAAACAATGCAACATGTCTTCACCCAACAAAAGAGAGAGAGGCCTCTCTAATGGGAAAATGAGATTAAGAGACATTTACAAAGGATGTCACATAACAGATGTGATGGTTGCCATCAGTGAGAGGGTTAAATAGCTGTTATTAGTTTCTTGTTATCTCCATCGACAAGAGCGAAATGGATTCCTAGAGAAAAATAGTAGACGCTCTGCAGGAACAAGATGGAAGAGAGGAAGTACCTGCAGATTACACTCTGCAACCAACACTGCAGCATTGACTGGCTGCAGCCTCCACTGAGTCGAAATGTGGTGGTTGCTTTCTCATGCAGCAGTTTAGAGCTGAGGAGTATTCCACCCAAGGGAGACGTTCAATAAAACATAATAACAAAGTGAGAAGAAGAGACGCTCCGTGCAGAACACAGTATTTCAATTGCAACAGAAGACCTCTTCACCACATTTACTACAGCCTCCGTAAACGACCATATGTGCTGATCAGGAGGATAAACTCGATCTCAGAACAGATCAATTACAGTATGTATACAGCCCGGCTAAGTTGTTCTCATGTCAACAGCAGAGCTGCCATCTCTTTGAAAAGCACAGCACTTAAACGAGGTGAAGCGCACCCAAAGTGTCTATGTGCTGCACATAAAAGATGAGCTCAGCTATCTAATGTTGTAGCTTTAGCCTTCTGAATAGATCTGATTCATTGTCCTCACTGCAAGCAACAGCATCCTCGTCATCTTCAGTAACATCTGTTCCTGGAAGTCACAAGTGGGTGATCTGGATAAAATCCTCCATCACAGTATGCAGTGTATACACTGTTAACAATATATATGTACGTTTATATTACAATATCAAAATATGTTGTTTTCTGAGGGCCTAATAAACCCAGAGATATCACAGGGATAGCTGCCATGGTATAAACGGTATGACAAAATCTCTGATGGGGAAAAAGTCCAATAAAAGACAGTATTTTTAAAGATCAGTATTTTTTCATCTAAATTATTATCTTTTTATCAGTTGAAGCCAATTGTGGCAAACATGCATTGCATCATTTATCCTCAGTCTGTTGTTGTACATGAACAGGTACATTTCTATTCTGGAGAATGGCTGATTTGTTGTTCTTCCCTGTCAGTCATCATAAAGACATTTCCAAGGTTAAAACACACACACAACAGACAACTGAAGCCAAACCTGCAAACTGCACATGACACCTACCTGTCAGTGCGTGGAGAAAATGATTAAAATAAGCTAACATGGAAAACAGCACTCACCTCTTTCTGGAGTATAAGATGATATGACTGCTACCGGAAAATCATTTATAAGGCACGTTTCACAGGGAAGTAAGCAAATGAGACAGTATTTCCAAAAAAGAGAAGTGTTCTGTACTGCCCGTCAAAGACGCAGTCAGCAGCGACCGTATTGCATTTCACCCTTTGTGAATATTTTAAAGGCACTTCTCTGCTGGTATAATGAAATGTTATACTGAGCCAATGGCAGTGAAAGACTTAACTTCCCTAAACCTGTGGAGTCGGTTTGAAAGAAAAACAATGTAAAGGCAGAGTATTGATGCAAAACGTTGCACAGAGCAGCAGCAGTTATTTCTCAACAATGGAGTCGAATTGACGTTTATTTGACTTTGCTGCTGCAAAGGACCGTGATACTAATGCTGCAGGGAGTGATGCTTTACAAAGTTTCAAATTTCCCAAGAGATGAGCCTCAGGACTTCATGAAATGGGTCACATATAAGACCCGGGGATCTTCCACTCTACTCAGACTACGATGTGAGCTCCAGACGTCAGCTGGATTCAAACAAGACACGCAACATAACGCTGTGAGGCAACGAGACCAATTTACTACATCTATAAAAACTTTCCATCTGAAACACCTCAAAGACAAACAATAAAATCAATTATGGTATTGTGAAGCTATCACAGTAGATACTAAAATTAGGAAAAATTGTAACCATTTTCATCAATATGTTTAGAAGCACAACGGCTTTAAGAAATACACTTTGTCCAATAACTCATCAGGGATGTTTTGTACTGATACTGTACAAGTTAGGGTGTCAGTGATCTTGGTATGCTGTGTGTCGTCTATGTTTCTGCTGCATGTGTACATTATCTGCAGCTGAACACTACCACCAACTGGACAGAACGGTGAATTACAAGCTACAGCTACTTGGAATCCACCTCAGCTCTGTTGCTGCAGTCATTATGACTCTCAACATGGCTGTTACGTGTTTGTTCAATCGATGAAACTGCCCACAGGATATAGTGTTACTCATCTTACTGAGCATGAATATTTAGTACATTTTCTTCTATTGATTACTGAAAACCATAGTTTACCGTACCTGTAAAAATAAACAGTGTTTAATTGTTAGCTATATTTTGAATGTTTTTACCACGTTACCTTGCTGTCAGACAGGCGTTTTCTTTGGCACTATATTTTCTCAAATGCAAACAATGCTCCACACACTGGTCCACACCACCGCTGAATAATTCAGTTCAATTCAAATTTTATTTGTACAGCACCATCACATACAAAAGCAGTTCAAAGGGCTTTACATTAGAAAATGCAAAACAAAGAGCAACAAAGTGCTGATAAATAAGAACATCAATGCACATAAAGATACACTCATACATGTTGCACAAATGTGGCACGTTCATTTAAGAAAATGCTCGACTGAAAAGGTCTTTAGTTTGTTTTTTAGAGAACACAGTGTTGGTGCAAGTCTAAGAACAGCAGGCAGACTGTTCCATTCACTAGGTGCATAAATGCTGCATACCAGCTCACCAGACTTTGAAAATGACCTGGGTACATGGAGGAGATGTGACGAAGAGATCTGCTGAGGTTGTAAGCTGACAGCATGTCTAAAAGGTACTGCGGAGCCCGACCAGCAAGCACTCTGTAACCACAGAGGAGGACTGACAACAGTATTCTGAAAAAAAAACAAACAAACAAACAATTGTACTGGTAACCAATGAACGTTTCGGAGGACTGGAGTTATGAGGTCTGATGTCCTGTAATCAGTGGAGTCCAGCCTGGTCATGATAAATACATGAGCTTCTCTGATTTGGACTGAGAAAGAAAGACTCTGCCGTCATCCAGTGGTTCATTTCTTACAAGCAGCTGACGAGGGAGTCTAATAAGCCAGGTAGACAGTTGCACTGTTGTCCTCGACCATCAGGTAATAACACAAATAAATGAAACGACTTACCAAACAACCAGGAAAGAGATGCAGTTTCCACAGAAGTTTCTCCTCTCTCTTTCCTTCAGCCTCCATCAGATCTTCTTCTGTATACTCGCGCTTCATTAAGGTTTGCTCTCGTCTCCACGGTGAACAGCATTTAGTTTTTGTTGCTGTCATAATTCCTCCGTTTTATCATTTGTATTTGCTGTCTCTTCTGAAAGTCTGAACCTGCGGCGTAATACAGTGCGAGGCACGGCTGCCTGTAGGAATCTGAAAGTTCTACGCTTGAGAAAATGTAGTGCCAAAGGAAAGGCTGTCTGACAGCAAGGTGAAGCACTGAAAATATTCAAAATATAGCATATATTTACACTGATATTAAATTTTTTAGGTGGGCCTTCTTTGAGGTGGGTAACATACTGAAGGTTTTGCTGCTAGCCCTGTCCACAGCAGCACTGCTTAGCCTCCTTTCTGCTACTTCTCTCTGCTTCTCCAAACCGAGGGCATGCCAACAGCAATCTACTGCAGGTAGTACACCAACCATGCACACAACCTCACACAACCCCACTTAAAAAAAAAAAAAAGGATGATCCCTTTAATTTAGGGCAGGGTGAGATCATATGACTGTTAAAGACTGACAGTTTAAAAAACAAACAGTGGTTGGGGGTGATACATTTCTGTGGAAACCTAACAAAGGACGCATACACACACACACAAACACACACTCTTTAAACACTTACCCGATAGAAACTCTTAGCTGTCTCATACGGCCCTGTGATGAACTGTGCCCTACTTTTCTTTTTAAGGATCCCGACATAACCTGCAAAGGAAAAAACATGCATGAGTCATCTCAGTCTGAGATTTTGCAGAGCGTTCACTTCCTATTCAAGATGCTAGAACTGCATGTGCTGCTGCATAAACAATAAATGTGTAGATACAAACAGCTGGGCATTGTGTTCTGGTTCACCGACATGCTTGTTTTTCTGGTGTAAAGTGACTTAATATGTTTTCAATGAATGCTATTCGCCTGAATACCAATACTTCTGTTTACTTTCTAGTATCCCATGTTCAAAGAATGCCCTAAAGTATAAATTAACATTCATTTTCAACGTGACTATGTTCTGCAAGTCTTTCAAAAACCTCAACAACCAGACTCTCCTGTCTGGTTCAGAGAGGTAGAAGCTTCTCTGATACAGACAATCCACTTCAAAAACAGTGGGTCAATATCAGGACAAAAACCGCAAACACTCCCTGTGATGAAACTTGAGAGCAGATAAGTGGAATAATTTCTGAAACCACTCTATTATTAAGGAACTCAAATCCATCGAGAGAAACACAGGAAAAGAGTTGTGAAGTTGCACTGAGGGAAGGGTTTGCAGAGTTGACTTGAGGTAAAAGAAGCCAGACTTCCTCCAGCAAAATGCACAAAAAGCTGATGCGGGGAATGAAAACCTTCTCTTACAGCTGCAATATCAGATTTTTTTGGCCACTTGAGGTCTGAGGGACCAAGCTGTGAACACAATACTGACATATCGTCAGGTTTTAAAGGCGAAGTGTGTAAGATGTAGGCAGATCTAGCAGCAGAAATGGAATTTTATGGTTCATAATTATCTTTTCATCAGTTTCTAATCATGTGAAAAGAAGAATTGTTGCATTTTCGTCAGCTAAGAATGAGTTCTTATCTACAGAGAATGCAGGTCCTCTGCCACTGAGTCCACATGTTGCACCGCCATGTTTCTACAGCATCCCAGAGCGGACAAACCAAACACTAACTCCACAGAGCGGCACTTGCGTTTTTCATGTTTTTAATGGCCACCATAGGGGAGAGTGAGATAAGGGGTATTAAGTTGGTTGGACCACTAGGTGTCACTAAATCCTACCCACTGGACATTTGAGTTGATGTGACTAATTTGTTAGCAATAGTGGCTCATTTACATGTCCAGCAGTGACGGACCAGCATTTTCATTCATTTGGAGTTTTGCTTCTGACCTGTGGGCAAATGTAAGTAAAATATTTTCTTAAAACAGCAGCAGCCAAAAATGATGCGATGAGCGAGGATGAAAGGAGAGTGAACTGAAAGAATAGAAACAATGAGCTGAAACTCGTTATATTGATCGAAATCTGCAATGGGAACTGAATCTCAGATGGGAACTGCAGATTCAGGTGATAATTCTCCGCTGGTTCATCGTTCACCCACACATTCGGAAATAGATCATTAACTGACACTCGCGTGTTAAAATAACATATTATGCCCTCAGCAATGCAGAACTAGAAACCCAATTCATTCCAGTCTCAGTCAGTGGTAGTACCCAGGCTCTGTCCCTTCCTGTGACCTGGCTGGCCTGGGTCCACTGTAGTGGATAAACTGACCTGGTTTAACAGAGACTCTCAGTCTGTGCAGAGAACAAAGAGAGCAGGACTGCCAAAGAGGAAATATGATGAGTTGACATAAATGTTCCACTTGGTTAAGCAGGCAGCATTAGGGCTTCACTGGTGACACGTACAGAAAATACACAGTATGAGTTCATAATACTCTAAACTAACAAGCTAAATGTATTTTAGAAAGTTACCTGATGTCTCCTGATTGTGAAACTGCAAAATACGAGCCTACGCCAACAAGTTTGCTGTCAGTTAGCCAGCTGTATGGCCATGACGGACACACCACCATAAAAAAGTAAAAGGTTATCATCTCATTTAGAAACAAACAAACACTTTTTCACTGCATGGTATCCAGCCATGCAGTCAGTTTTGGCTTCATGTGCTCAGATTTTTAGATATTAGCCAACAAGCACCCCATTACAATTAGAGTTGAATTGTCTTCACATCATTTCATGGTATAATTTTGTATAAAATGTGGAAGCTTGGTTCAGATTGGTCGGTTCATACCATACCCACATACATGAAGCCACCAATCGCATATGCATTGAAGCAGCTTGGCTGTGAAGCAAATCACATGCAGAGAGACTCCGCAGCAAATGCTGGATAAAAGCACCTGAACAGGAGAACGTATTCCAACAAAAATGAAGAATGACGCCACTGCTGATAATGTTCTGCCCAGCAGTGTCACAAAAAGCACATCTTGAACATTGTAGTACTTTGAGTTAATAGAAGTGGAAATGTAACAAATGCTAAATTATTCCGAAAGCTGCAGTAAAAGCGAGCAAGACCCCGTGAGTTACAGACAAAGTGTGTTCTCTGAAGCAACACAACTACCAATTCTCTACACTGCCACTAGATTCCTCTTTCATGATTTCTTTCTGATACAGCCTGCAGGTAATGGTGACATGCACACATGTCCAAACAAAACACTACCGGAAAACAGTCGATCACACAAAAATAAACACACTCAGAAAATGTGTTCCCCCAGGAGCAACATCTGAGCTCATCCTAACCTTTCATGGTGAGGACACCACGGCAGAAGTCTTTGAAGTCGATCCTCCCACGGGCGTCGGCGTCCAGACATTTGGCCAACTTCTTCACCTGTGGAAAAGTATGGAGAAAACATGAAGGTAAACCCCAAACACATTTCTGTCAACGCACAGAAAATTATTTATAGATGAGGTTATTTTACTCCCTGTATCACTTAAAAACATTTCTGTCTCTCTGAGGTCCTGCAGAGCCTCCATTTGTGATCCATGATGTCAACACAGCACAAGCTCAAAAATGACGAGGTCTGATTTAACACCATTAATGATTCCTCTGGCTTAACACAACAGAGCATCCATTAGTGCTGTTAGCTACAATTTTGCTTTTCTTGCAAACACAACAAACACACTGTATTTATCAGTGCAAAAAAAAAAAAAAAAAAGCCAGGTACAGGATCTAATTGGTGTCAGTAGGCTATGGAAAAAATCCTATGAAATCCAGCGCTATTCAAAAACGATATATTTGCATATGTGCACTTGTGTGAGTGTGTGTCTGTGTGTGTCGGTGTGTGTTAGGTCTGTGCCTCCCACTGCCACTTTACAGCAGTAGGTTTCCCAGATAGAGAGGTGGCTGATGAGTATAAAGCAGTACATGACTCATTGCACAAAGGCTCTTTACAGAGTCGCACAGTGCTGCGAAGGGTTAGTCTGACAGTCAGAATAATCTGCCCTGCTGCATCTATTCTCTGTTTTCATTATTAATGCAACCAACATTGTATGGTTTTTAAAATGCAGAGCTTCACTGTGCACACCGTGGTGTACATTAACAGCAGCTTATCTCTCTCCAGCAGACCGCCTGAAACTTCTCTCAAAGACATCATCATCTGTGCTGTGCCATGCAAAAAGGGCACACAATACTAAAACCCCGTAGGCCTATAACCCCAGTAACAAACGTCTAAATGACAACAGTTTACTGCCTTTACCATCTGGAAAGTCGTACAATGTTTATAGCTCCACTGGACTCTGCAATGTTTATTACATGGCACCAAGTGTTTGTTTGACCTCACAACATACCAACAATGATGGTTTTGATATTCTTAACCTCAGGATCACCGAAGGTTACGATTGTCGAAATGATGACAGAAGACGAGTCATTAAAATCAAGATGGTTTATCACATTGGGATTTTGTACGGCCAGCAAATTCATGGGAATCTGTCCGTTGGTTAGGAGATAGTGAATGTGCAAAGTTGACATTTTGGCCTGATGGAGGTGCACAGATCTGCAAAATGAACACAAATCATCTTCTGTGGGTCCATTATAGTTTTTAAAATATTTTTTCAAGTAAAAGCAGAAAGTGATGATGTCCATGAACCATGACAATATACAATAACTTGAACAGACATCTGACCGGTAGGTGTATTCTTCACAGAGCTGCTGGCAATCAGACAGACGGATTAAATGGCAACACCATCCTCAAGCCCTCAAACAACTTTTAGCTTGAATCCAGGCTGATGGCAGTGGGGTGGTTTACTAAACGAAATCTAACATACCTCATGTGCAATATCACACATTTGTATAATGAAAGTGGCCAAAGCATGCTCACCCTGACTCATGGTCCTCCCACATCCACATCACTGAAGAGGGCTGCTGCCTTTAAGCACCCTGCACCACGGCTGAATAATGCATTATTCTCTTCGCATGCTACCCAGAGCACAGCCATTTCAATTTTAACAGCACTAATTTTAGCAAAGTTCTGTGACTGAAATGGAAACAACTTCAGGGTTTTCCCTGGTTAAAAAAGTTTGGACGTTCATGCTTCAACTCTGAAAGGCAGAGATAGCGCTTCAGTAACAGTCCACAGTCGACATAATACAGCTGAGAAATAGTGCATTGTATATTTTTACAACAAAGGGCACACACACACTCTCATGGCTCATCTCACACCCTTGTAACCATCATCTAGGCAACTGGGTCACATGCATAGTGCAGCTGATTAAAGCATTTTGAGTTGTTTTAAATTGAGGTCACTTGAGGACTTAGATCAATCTATCTCTTTGGATCAAACCCAATTCCTAATTTTAGATTTGTATAAATCAGCCGGTCCTGTTCAAAACTGTTGACAGCCTCGACTATTGTTTCTGTCTCGTCCTCGATTTTGAAGGACAAAGTGAAGGGGACAGAAAAGAGGCCAGACGAAAAACTGTCGGATTGTGTGAGCGTGCGTACAGACAGGAGATGTAATGTGGATGTGTGTTTATATCTGTACACAATCTTATTTCGGTCACATCTTCATCATAAGATATATGTGATAGGATCTACTAACATGTAGGTGCTTGAGATACAACCTGCATCTACTTCATCCTATCAACTGATTCCCCAAGTCAGCAGAGAGCTTCCCCCAGGAGCTAATCAGTGCCTCCACAATGTTCCCGCTGAGCAACACTGGGGAGCCAATCAGCGACAATGTTCAATTATCCTGACATGCAGTGAGACAGAGAGGCACTGTGATACACACACAGATGAAAAACATCTAAAATACAACCAAAAACACCCCTTATTCATCCTAAACTGAGCTCTCTGAGTCAAACAGGTTACAGAAGACGCCACCGTGTTTTCCACTGTTGTGCAGTCACGGCTTTCATCGTGAATTAACCAATACAATACATTAGATACACTGACTAATAATGACATACAGATTCCAGTGTTTGCTTCTAAATTTACAGTCATTCAGTTACCAGTATAAATGGGAATAACCCAATACAACCACAGCTTGGCATCAGAGCTGAGGGAAAGCTGTGAAAGAGGACAGGACAGCTAAATCTATGCAGCAATCAATAAACCCCCGTTTGGATTTTCCTTTCAGTCCAAAATACACTCCGACGCTAAGCATTTTCTAAACTGTCAAACAACAGACACGCAGCACCCACCCTGGACAGTTTAACACACCTTAGATTCGAAATGTGAAGGATAAACTCTTTAAAGCACTGGATTTTTGAAAAGGGTATTCAAGAGTTTTTCAGATGTTATCAGATTAACACATCATTAAAAACATTTTTGAGGGACCCCTTAAATGATTTGTTACCAAGGAATGTCATAAAAGCTGAAAAACAATATCATGAGTGGTCTCTGGTGGACAAATGTAATAACATCACATTCTTTAAATGACTTCAAACACTTCACCTTTAGTTACTGATCGATCAACATACACAACAAAACCACCATTTCAGAACTAAACTGACATGACTCAATACCTCAGTGTGGCCAGTTTATCAGTCTCTAGCTTTACTGCACTCCTCTGCTGGGCCGGTTTGCTCAGTAGTTATCATTCACAAATCAGCCTTGTCTCTTTTTTTATTGGATTTTGCCAAATGAAGAGAATAATGGTTTTTACCTGAATCCCCACACCAGGTCACAAAATTTAGTCTAACAGTCTGCACTTATTAAAGTAATGAAAAAATGTTAATATTTCCACCAGTGTGTCCAGTAAACATTTTGCAGCTCCAGGACAACTTGCCAACTATCTTCTTCAGAGAGGTAGAGCAGCAGAAGGCTGTTTTACTGGGGTGCCATAGCTGTTCCCACTGTTCCCACTGTTCCCACTGCACTGCTAAGGAACCAACACTTCTTTCTGCTTTGGCTCCAACCGGGAAAAGTTCAATCACGAACCCTCTCTGTCGCTGAGTAAGCCTTTCCATCATATGACAACGTGAAAACCTGCATTTCTATCTTTCCACGAGGTCAGGTACGGTTGTCCACTGAGCTTCAGATAAAAGTGAGGGCGTGTGGCGACGTCTGTGGCACCTTACTTCACTGTTATGGCGGAGGAGAGCCTATAGTTAAGGAAAAGGATAGTAAATAAACAATTAGTGAAGGCCCACACGTATCCTCACCTGTTCTGCTTGACCAAACTGAGAGCCCAACTGCACCAAGTGTGCCGGGTGGATAAACCCGTCTGAGTCCTCGTCACACACGTCGAACACATCTTTGAGTTTCCTTACAAATGTCAGCAGCTGCTCCGGCTCAGGAATAAAGTCTTCGTCCATCCCCCTGCTGCTTTATCAGTCTTCTTTCGGGGTGTTTCACCCCGACGTGACTCACCGTAGCACCATGTTGTTTGGAAACAGCTCGGGCTGCGCGCGCGTGTGCCACAAGAGCTCGTAGGTGCTGGTGCTGCGCGCGAGAGGAGGAGTGATGCTGATGGACGGAGCCCCCCAACCCGGAAGCAAAGGGAAGCGCTGCTGTAGAGGACCACTTTCCCCTCACCTCCCACTCAGTTTGTCATCACTTTGTCAGCTTCACTGAAGTGTTTGTTAGCACAACGGTTCACAGTGCCACAGTGAGCTCAGGGTGGACAGAGGTATAAATATACACATTGGCTATTAAGAAGCCATATCCTGACATTTCATCTCAGCAAAACTCCACACAACAAACTAACTGCAAGAAAATGTAAGATTTTCATAAGTGCAAAAAGTGGCTTGTGAATAAAAACGGATCTTCATTTAGAGGCTAAGCATGTGCAAAATGGCAAAGCTAACATGCTGAAGTTAAGTAGGTCAACCATGTTCACAATCACAATTTAGCATGTTAGCATGTTAACAAGTGATAATTAGCAATAAATGTACAGCTGAGACTGATGGGAATGTGACAAACTAAAGATTTGTGGGAGAAAAAAAAAAAATCTGATGTCAGAGAATCACCAACGCCAGCAGGACTTACCGTCTGCTAGCCATTAATGTCCGCACAAAATTTGGTGCCAATCCATGGAGTAGATGGTGAGGTTTTTCTACAGGAAAAAATTAAACTTTAACCTACTGCTGCCAGAGGAAAGGACAAGGGATAATAAACACCATAGCCTGTCTGTTCCATCCAATAGCTGCATTTACAAACAGTATATAAACATTTAGCAATTCTAACTTCTCTCACAAAGACATGTAGTATTTAATACTGTTTCAGCTGTGCCATGTAATGATGGTCATTATTATCTGTTTATGCAGCACCAGCCTCCACTAACGGTATGTGTACTCACAGGAGGAGTTATGGTTGTTGACAAATACATTAATAAACACTTTAATCTGCTCACAGCTACATTATAGTCTGTTCTAAACACTTTATGAAATGTTTATATGCTGCTAGAAATGTGAAGGACTTTCAGGGTTGCAGACCTCTGACGTGTCTATATGTTTATATCATGCTTTAGTCCTTTGCACAGTATTATGAAACGCTGCATTTATTCAGACTTCCACAAACTTGCTGTTACATGATGACTCTGGTTTTATTTTTATATCAGTCTCTAATATGCAAAAAAAAAGAGAAAAGAAACAAGCTAAGAATAAAGGTTTGACGTGAAGAAAGTGGAACAACAGTTGTGACTCAGTTTCATGTCCGAATATTACTTCACATTTCTGTGATTTACAGCAAATGGACAGACATGCATTTCCCAGAGCTAAGGTGAGTGGTCTTAAATCATGTCTCCTGTTTCTGGTGGCACCCCTTTGGTCTTTGTGCCGGGGTGGAAGTATTTCTCAACACCCTCTAATTTTAGGCTCTTATCAGAGACGGTTTTAGACCCAGGACGGAGGGTGAATACTCGTAATAAGATAGTGGAACAGAAAGCAGCAGTTCCGGGATCGCATGCATGTAAAATCCCTGATTTATGAGGAGATGTTGTGCTACTGTCTGGAGAAAAGAAATCGTACTTTGCATTGTACTGTATGCTGATGATTGGGATTATGATGCTGAAATATGACTGACTGTTTGTTGTGTAAATGAGCAGTGTAATATATCCACCTCAAGATTACCTCCTGATGGATTTAAGAGGCGGTGGTGATGCATGCATGCAGATCGTGAGCTGCATTTCAAACAAGTGTGTATTTAAGGGCACAAGTATGTCTGAAAATGTCTACTCTGTCATGTGTAACACAAAGACAAGAAGCTTGTCTCTCTTCTTACGCCTTCCTGCAAATAAGCATGGTTAAAATGGGGAAATTTGGGATTATATTTAGAAACAATTACTCATCTTCTTCTTCTATACACCACCAGCTCACCAGTAACCACTCCATTTTCTCTGTACTTGACACACACCATTGTGTTTGCGTCCCTGCACATACTTGTTTAGATATCAATGACGCACTCAAACAAGCACTTCTAAAATATCGTCCTCAGAGGAGATTCTTGAAGGAATTGAATTACATTGAGAGTGTGCGCTTTAATTCTGCGTTCGACTCTCTTCCCTCTGTTGCGCAAACGAAAACTACTTCTGCTTCACAGAGGTTCAAGTTTGGAGTTGTTGATATAGAGTTTATAAACATCTTGTTCCATCTAACAGTAAGCAAATTCTTGGTCACTATTGTCCAGTTTCACTTTTCATCCATTGTCTGGAGACAGAGCTGCTAACTTTTCTCCCCACAGTTTTAAGCCTGCTTTGAACAACAAAGGACCAGCTATTGTGTGGACTCTAATAAAGTTGTTTTCAGACCAATTTTTCCAAAGAAAACTTTCCATATTTTATGTTTTGGAGAGATGCAGGCCAGTTACACCAGTAAGAAAACAATACAAACACACACACACACACACACACACACACACACACATACATACAAAAAGACACTAATGGGCTTAAACATCTAGTAGACAAGGACAATGTGAAAGGCTAACATTTACTCACTGAGGCTGATTTTCAGCACAACTTTGATTTATGATCGAGGATTTGAGGTGACAGCAGATATGTTTGAGGAGAACTTGAAAGCATCTCATTATTGTGGTGGAAGTTCTGTATCCTGATCCTGATCCTGATCCTGAAGGAAGGAGTTCACCGGGAGACTTCATATGTCTTCTGCAGAAGTTATTTATTGCAGGCTTGGTGCATCAAGGAGAAGTTGATGAGCAACACAATGTCCACAAGTGAACCAAGGTAGTGCCACACCAAATCCTGAAGATGTCCCTTCTAATGGGGTGTATTAATACCCCCAATGTCACATGTTTTTCCTTCTACTCCTTGAATTATTCCCTATTATGGATATTCTATATCTGCCTTCTACATTTGTGGTACTCTATTGGATAGCCAAAACCAAACATCAGCTCCTACCCTCTAACTGAGGACACTTTGACCTAATTCCTTATTAAAACGTGAACTCAAGCAATCCTCCCTGAATTGGTCCGGTCTATGTCTGTACAGTTTGTCTATAAGACCTTGGTTACCTCCATAGCAAGAACAGAGAGAGACTTCCTATCTGCTGTCTGCTAGAGTGGTCTCTAGATATGGTGTTAATGTGTGGCTGTCTGAGGTCTCTGTGTTCTCCAACAATGAGACCTCTGGGCTCCAAACTGTACAGAAGGTCTGTGATAGAAAATTCCTTCACAATTATCAAGCACAGCCATCACGTCCTAACGGCACCAGACGACATGTCAGGGAGTATTTTCTTTGCTGTGTCTCCGTTCAGTTCCTGACAGAGAAACATTTTTTACATACCGTTCAGTGAGACGCAGGCCTGCCTCTATTTATTCTCATCATGCCATGCAATTCAGCTCGTGGACTCCCAAAAAGGAAGTGTGTTTACACTTTACTTCCCCCATCGTTCTGTCTTCAAGAGGATGTCATACGTATTAAGAAAACAGAGAGAGAGAGAGAGAGAGAGAGAGAGAGAGAGGGAGGGAGAGAGAGAGAGAGAGATTAGCTCAAAACTTCAAAACTCATTCAGTCTTCTTCTTGGGTCAAAGATGCAGGTTGTTCGTGGTGGACAATCACTTTGGATATACACTCTGCTATTTACTTCTCTACAACTCTGGGGTAAGTATCATCCTGTGGGTGTTCCTGACCACATGATTTCTTTGGTTTTGTCTTACAGCTAAAAAAAATCAACAATATGTTTCCACTTCAAATAACTATTTAATGATTTCTGGGTGATAAATAAGAAGTAAACAATGTTGAAATTGCCCTAAAATGTATCCTCATTAACAGAAACTGTGTGCTGCAAATGCACTAAATATTTAAGTTATGGGCATTTTCACTATTTCGAGTTCTGAATTTTCTCATCAGCTGCAATCAGCCGTTTGGTACAAAGTGAGCGTCACCACATGTTGCAACTTAGAGCTGCACTGTTGCCACAGCTCGAAAGGACTTGTGAAACTCAACTGATTCCTGCTGTACAATATGCTGTACCTTTCACTTGTCTAGGAGGATTATCAGCTTCCACTTCCTCTCCCACTCTCCCACCACCTGAACTTGACATCTATTTGAGGACAAAGGACTCAGTGGCTCTTGTCTGCCGGGCCCCAGAGGGCCAGCACGGGCTTCTATTCATGTTGTACCATCACAGAGAGAAGGTAAAGGATTTTTGGGGTGTGTTTGTGTATTTTCTGTCGTGTTTTGTGCTACCACTGGGCTATCCTGTGATTTCATTTTTCTCTGTGCTTTTTCATTCACTGAGGTGGACTCACGGGAGCTGAGGTCTGCTGCCAAGGAGGTCCAGTTCACTGTGAGAGTAGAGGACCTGGATTCAGTCCAACCTGAACTCTTCTGCTGTCTGTACAAGGACCAGGAGGGTCGTTACAGTGCTTTCAGTCCATATTTGCAGCTGGAGCACCAAAGAGGTGTCTGTATTACTTGCATTTCAACCTACCACACACACACTTCATGGTTGTTTTAAAAAACACAAACATATCACACAAATCATTACTGTCATAAACTGAAAGAAGAGAATATAGGGTTTAACCTGCGGCGCCACACTTTATTAAAAGCGCAACAAAAGAATAATTAGGAGTTAATCTGTTCAATCTGCACCCAGTCCTAATTCGACATGTAGTATAAAATAATAAACACTCCCATCCGCTCCTCTCCAAACCTCAAAACACACTGCTGCATGCAGGTGCACTCTGTGGTCTCTTATTGTCCTCCGCTCCGTGGGTGTGTTTAGTGGTAGTTACATCCTGCCCTTCATATAGAAACCACACACCCCTGCACACACACACACACACACACACACACACACACACACACATCAAACACAATGTTGACAGTTAGAGGGGGACGTATGTCTGGAAACTGTGGCAAACCAAAGTCGTTAGCATTGTCTCAGGTTTTGAAGGACTTTGCTTCACTGAATGAAATATGTAAAAGTAACGAGGCCACAGAAACACAGAGATAATTGTTTCATTTTCCCCTCCTTTTCTGTTCTTCTCCAGATGCCGCCCCTACTCGCTCCATACCCTCTTTCCCCCCTCCAGTCCTGTCTGTGCAGCCCTCTACCGGTGCAGTAAAACGTGGGGACATGCTATCCTTCAGCTGCTCAGCCCCCTCCCTTCTGCTCCAGCCTCAGTCCCAGTCCAGTTACAACAGTAAACCAGTGACCTTCTTTTTGCTGAGGAGTCCTGAGGGAACAGGGGTGACATCCATTGTCCCACAATCTCAGGCCAGTGAGCTATCAAACCCTGAACCGCAGCCGGGAGTCTTCACTGTGGGGCCAGTGACGGGAGGAGAAGAGGGCGAGTACTCCTGCCTCTACCAGACCACCGAAAAAAGGGGACTGGTTAATTCAACTGTCAGCAACATGATTCAAATCACTATAACAGGTGAGGGTGTTCCACGTGACGCTTTGTTCTCAGGGCCCTCAAACTGTAGAACCTTGTTACCCCATTGACTTCCTTTAAATCGTTACTAAAAGCTGATGTTCACAGACCTGCTTATTTACACTATGTTGGATTTTCTTCTGATTAACTTGGTCCAGCTCAATTGATCAAAGTCGTCATTCTTATTTTATTGCTCACGGATATTTTTTTTTGTCAGTTTGAGATTTGAGTTTATGAATTAAATATTCTAGCTATTATGACACAAGCTTTGTGACACAAATATTCCAGTTGATAATTATTATATGCAGCTTTTGACTGATCTAATTATTTTCATTATGTATTAATCTGCTAATTTTTCTGAATGAATTAAGAAATTGTTTTGTTTCTAAAATGTCAGAAAATAGGTCCACTATCACAATATTTCAATATAAGTCAAACTTGACATATTTTAATTTCTTGTTTTGTCTGATCAACAGTCCAAAATCATCCAAAAGCAATAAATATTCACACTTAAGTGGTGAGAACTCGTGTTTTTTTCTATTGATACACATGGCAGCACCTTTCACTCTGGCTAATGTTTGCTCTGTTTTTGTCCATTGCCAGACGCATTGCCAGTGCCCACCCTTGTTCTCCAGCAGCAGACAGACGTGGGACATTTGCTGTGCACAGGCTCGGCAGCGTACCCTGGTGCTGTGTTCTCCCTCTACCTGGCTGATAGTGAACTTCCTGTCACCACTCACCATGCCACCTTGATCCACCATCAAGCCACCTTCCCAGTGCCAGTCCAGGACACTCTGGTGGCTTTGTACCAGTGCCAGTACAGTGTCCTCCTGGGGAGCAAGTGGAGCAACTCTGAGCGCAGCCTCCCTTTGGCTGTAACCAAAGGTACAGATTGAAGCTTTGTGCTATGTGTGTGGCTTAGTTAGAGTGTCATTTAACACAGAATTTGACTGTTTGCCTCTTTTCTTGTCTTTCAGGAACTTCTGCTCCATCATCACCAGGTAGACCTATGATAGCATGTCGTTACTTCATATGAGGTTTTATTGAATGCTAATTTTCAGTGGCAGGGAGTAAAGACAAAAAAATGACTCAGACTTCCTGCAAAATTAAAAGGCATCGCAGCTGCCTCAGCTGCAAGGAAGCCCATTATTTAGCAGGTGAGGTAGCAACAGGTACCCTGAATCATGCTTCCACTCCAGTGACCATGAAAAAAAAAAATCTAATATCTCACTCACAATCACTTTTGTATCTCACAATAATGCCAGTGTGATGTCTGCAGATGTGTCTGGTGTGGACTGGCCTCTTGTACTGGGCTCTGCCTCTGCTGTGGTATTGTTCCTCTGTTCAGCTGTGCTTGTGGCTGTGGTTGCACACAGAAAAGGTATTTCACACATGAATCTTTGCTTTCTCACAGATTCGTTTATGCTGTTGTGATAGGCTTCCTTTGTGAAATGTGTCATTTCCTCTCTGATGTCTTTTCACCCTTCTTTACAGTAAAAGCAGCAGCCGAAGAAAAGAAGAAAAGGTATCGTCCTTTAAGTGCTCATAAGGCTTAAGGATGGTAAAGTTTAGACCATTAAATGACTGTTTGTCTATGCAGAATAGTGTTGTCCTCCTAAGGTTATCACTGAGTGAGATTTACTGTGAGCCCCATGACAGCCATGACACACGAGCGACATTTAGAGGCAGCGTGAACTGAAAATATGTTCCTCAAGTTGGCAACAATAGATACTGTTTCATTTCATATTATTTGTCTTTATTTATCTCTGATTTGGGGCTATCAAGTTGATTTTCATACAACATAATACACAAAATGCATTATTGCATTGCTGCATTAATATTGTGGTACTGTTTCAGACAGGATGCACAGTTCTGGACTCAGGTTCATGCTAAGGACCATGTTGTTGGTGAGTTTATGATGGCATTCATTGCTAGTTGATTGTCTGTTCATTCAGCTTTTTCTAATGCCTTTTAGGTCATTTTCACAGTTGCACAGTGCAATGCATGAATATTCCAAGCGAAGAGACATTCTGATACAAACCACTTCCTTTTTTTGTTTGTTTTTTTGCAGACCTTACATTGAGGCGTACAAGCATCACCTCGCAGGTAAATATGAAACGAGAGCTGAACCTACAATTGCTAATAAAAATAATGTTCAAGCTTGCAGAAGCTTCCTTTTCCTTTGTACTATTACAACACTTTGAGTTAAAACCCCTTAACAGTGTTAAGCGCTCTGCCTGTCTAATGACAAGTACTCGTGCCCGACATCACTGGAAAACAATCACAGCAGCTGCACAGTCAGCACCAACAACAAACAAACAAGCCATTATAAAACTAAGGTAACTCACCAGTGAAGTCTCACAGTGATCCAACAATCAATAACACGACAAAAACAATCTGGTTACACTGTCCTAATGTTCCATGTTTTCTCCATTATAACTGAAGTAAGCTTCTACACATAGGTGACATGTTGGTCTCAGGATGGCCGCTGCACTCCGATTGACACCTCACTTGACCAATTCCATGTCATGTCTACAGCTGCCAATAACCAATGAGAGTCTGTGTGGACAGGCAAAGCCGTGTTCTCTTCTTTTGCGTAAAGATTGAGCCAGTTGCCACTGATTGTGCAGATGACTGGCACTTCATGTAGCAATGAAATATCAAAAATGAGAATATGCTGCTTCAGTGGGTAATTTACAGCTAAATCAAGGTATTTAGTGTCAATAGGGAAACTATACAGGGTTTGAAATGATGAATATAGTAAATGGCCTGAGTGCAAAGATAAATAGCCTAAATATAAGTATACATATCTATAATAAATGACCATTTTTTTTGGAGAAGGCCTAGACATACCTGTCTGTTGTATTGTCATCAATTTTAACCAACTCAAACTAGAGAAAGGCTTCATGTGCTGATCCCGCTGTTGTTCCAGTTAATAAGGCTCAGATATAGTCATCGGCTGGCATCTATTTACAAAAAAAAAAAAGAAAAAAAAAAATATTAAGGTGGAAATAAAAACCTTCTACTTCAGTGTGTTCAAACTTCTATTACTCAATGGTAGCAGCACTTACAGTGGATATGCATTTCAGGCTGATTTTACAGGACTGGTAATTAAAGGATAAGGCTTGCTGGGTTTTTGTTTTTGTCAGCAAATCCCATGAAGAGACTAAAACCAAGAAAAGACCAAAATCAACTGTTTGCTAGTCTGTCTCTTTTTACTTTATTAGTCCCCCAGACTGTCTGTGGCACTCAGTCTGCAGAAGACATTGATCTTTGAAACAGGTTACAAATATAGGGTTTCATCTTTGAAAAAGGCTAAATATTTTGCTAAAACAGCTGGACACTGGAGTTCTTGGCAACTCCAGTGTCCAGCTGGACACTGGTGTTGCCAGTGTCCCCACCAGGAGCATCTATAGGAGAATACATTTACTCCTATTTGAGTAAATGTACATTTGTTGAAGACTATTTTCACCTGTGGATTAATATTCATTTGGTGTTTTGACCATTTAAGACATAAAAAAACGGCTTTATTGTCATCCATGTGCATACAGGGAGGCACAGCACATCTACAGCAGCAGGACGGTGTGTGTGGGGTTGACTCAAAATCACCTGCAGTGCCCATAATTATCGTAACGAAGGGATGAGACTGTTCATGCATAGTGCTGTTTGCTGACATTTCATGTGATTTGTTGACAATAAGAAAAAACATATGACCAGACTTATCCTTGAAACGTGTTAAACTTTGCAATAGCAGCAGCATTCATTTCGACACAGGCATCAAATAACATGTGACATCAGTCTTCCTCTTTCTTTTTATTTGTGGTATTTCTGAGGCCTCAATGTTTCTCCTGTAGATTCAGTGTGACCAATAACTGTAAACTTCCCTGATCCCTATGCTGTAAACACACACACACACACACACACACACACACACACACTCATGCACACACAGCTGAACATATGTACACACACACCACCGACCACCAAGCATACTGTCAGCCCACGCATATTCCTTATTAGTGCTGTCGTGCAGGGGGTTGGATCCGCCTCTCATTAGCTGTAATCACTTTCATTAACTGGCTTGATGAAGGGCTCCCATTAGACTAAAGGCTCTCTCCTTCTCTCTGTGCTCCTGAACAACCGTCTTAGAGGACATAATGCTGTCATTTCCAGCTGGCGGAAAGACTAACCAGCTATCATGAAAACAGCCATGACGGGAACTGAATATTTAAAGGTCGTCTCCACTGAACAATATGTTTTTTTCAAGCTTATGTCCCCTAAAATGTCTGGCCTTGGTTATACTTGTATCTGTGCAAAGTCTGTCACTGGAGGGAGATGCATGTACACTTCCCTGAAATCTGACATTCAAACATGCTCCGGCCAAGTTACATTTAGTCCATCATAAATTGGAAAGCCACTCGCTGTCTCACTATCCCACTAACACCCACTAACATCTGGCTTTTGTCTCCAGTGTGAAAAGCTACAATTGGCATTCATTCCCGGGTCAAATGACTCAGCTGGAGTTAAGGGTATTTATCAGCTCCAGCTCTGATTGGCACTGATGGAAACATGACCTGTGGGTGGACACGCTGATTTTCGCCCCTTTTCCAGAGTGATGCTATGACGTGTGCTGAAGTTCCGGATGTTGTCGTTGATTCAGTCGGTAAAAGTAACTCCAGTAATGTTGTCTCTGGCCTCTGTGCTGCTTTCTACTGTTCCCGGTTTTCTGGTGCATTCATGAAGACCAAACAGTAATTCAAACCTGTCTCCTGGCAATGGAAACGGAATTTCAGCGGTTTACCCATGTTTACAAAACCTGCATATATGTGCTAATTTTGGTGTAACATAATATAAAAATCTCAGCCAGACGTAATCATCTTTAGCAAACTTTGATTTGACCTCTGGCACATAATTACTTAATAACAGTGTGACAATGTGAACACACTGCAGCACAGTTGCAGATATTTTTGTATGTTTCACAACCACTACCATTCTGTGCCATTCTGTCACATCTGCTTGTCCTTGATTTTGGTGCACAACAGACTCCACCTGTGAATCCGGGTCTGACTGAGGCTCAAACGGCTCCTTCTCGCCAATATTTGCTCTTTCAGTGCATGCTACTCTTTCACTGGTCAGCGGTGGTGGGCAGAGCAAGAGGCCTGAAGATGTGCTTCCACCCCCATTTTTACTTTATTGGAGGTCATAGTGGTGGTGCCGAGGTCTGACAGATAGAACTGCAAAAAAAAAGCATAATTGGTCCATTGTGGCGACATCAGAAATTGTGAACATAGGGACTCTGTCAGTGCGGTAAAGAGGAAGTAACAGAAGAGGTTACAGCAGGAAGAAATAGGAAAAATCCCCCCACAGAGGAAGGCAGGACATATCTACCTCATTTCACTTTCACTAAAGTCCTTGCTTCATTACACCAAAGATTAAAAGCAGATTTCTACAAAAGAGAAAAGAATGTAGACCACACTCGTGTCCAGGGATTAGCAGAAAATGGGACGTATTTAGGATGATGTATCAGCAGTTATGAAAGTGATATGTGTCGCGCTGCATTCAGGTACCCAGACAAAGGGAATCTCTTTTAACAGTAAAAGCGATATGAGTTATGCTGCAGGAAATTGCATAAAGCCCAGATCTTAAACAGCTTGTACCTGTGTGTTTATGTGCAGGAATGGGCCAGGCTGGACACAACTACCGACACAGCTTCCAGATCCCCTTTATGGAACTCAATGTCCACATTCACAACCCCGATCCATCCGATGCAATAGAAATGTTTGTTCTCTCTCTCTCTCTCTCTCTCTCTCTCTCTCTCTCTCTCTTTCTCTCTCTCTGTGTGTTTATACTTTATTCCAGTTTATCAGTGTAGCATCAGCTGGGGTTACACAGCAGGACAGGAAGGGCTATTTCCTCAGTTCCTATTTCATGTGTGGCAGTAAAATTGTAAATTTTGACAGGACAGGATGTTTGTTTGATCTTACATGTTACTTTGCCAGCGAATCGAAATACAGATTTTATCATTATTATTCTGAAGTTTGCATGTGTTTTGTGAATAACTTACCTTAAGCTTTTATTCTTGACCTTGGAAAAGGCAGATGACAGAACAACCTCACCACAATGTCCTTTAAGCCGCTCTGCAGCTTTCCATTATATCGAAGGATCTCCATCAGCAGATGCAGAACAGATGTCATGAAGTTCAGTAACAGCTACCACATGGACTTTGAAGTGAGGCTGCTTTGTCAAATAATGTAGCTGTTTAAGTGTTTTTAACTAATATGCTTGGTCATTTTTTGTCTGAGACACAACACTCCGTGAAATGGGCCTGCTGTAGTTTTGCTAAATATTCTGCAGAGGGCAGCGTTTCAATATAATTTGAATGTCAAAAACACCCCTACAGTACAGCATACAAAACAGGACCTTTGTTTAGTGGAACAATGTGACTGTGACGTGCATGAAGCCAAGCAAACCTGGTGCATCCACAGTGATACGACAGCCGCTGATAAGTGCCGCAGCTGACAATGTGATCGCGGAACAAGCTTCGACCCCAAGGACATTGTGTTTGAACTCTTATATCTATATTTGCTTTTTTCTACATTGTAAGAAAATGTGCTGAGACTTCAATACTGTGGGAAAGTAAAAAGGTAAACAGACTCAGGAGGGAGATACACCTCCCACCTGTTTCTTTGTGGTTTTTATGGTGGACAATAACTCAGCAGAGAAGGGCTGTCATTGTACTTCAGGAAGAAGCAGAAAGCCAACTCTGGATTAGTGCTGAGTTTTATTACATTTTACTGTCCTCGGTGGCAGCGCAGGGCTTTCTATCTGTGGCACACATAGGGACACAGGGAATATATTTATTCATTTCTCTTTCATACACCAGACAAAAACAAGATGAAATGCGGGGACGGACTTTGATGAATTTAAGGGTTGCAAACTCTGCATGATGTCTCGCTCATATTCATGTCTGAGTCATAGTTTACTCTTTCTGTGTGGTCACACGCAAGCATATGCACACACAGTGAAAATGTTCAGCTCTAGATAACGACATTAGGCAGATCTGTTTGAATAAGAGGCGTAATAACAATAAGGGGGCTGAGCGATGTGAGTTCAACATGCTGATGAGCTCAAGTGGCACGCTGGCTTGTGGCAGCCTCACCCTGTGCGTCTCTGTGTGTTCATATGAGATATGCTGAATTATGAGTCAGGTCGATTTTAAATGACATTTGCAATCTTGACACAGTCATTACACTTTTAATGCCATCCCGTGCTCTATCTCCCAATGCATTAGCTGTATATGCAGAACATGATGGTGTGTGCTGAAATTTAAGACTGTGGGAGGTTTGGCATTTCATCTACAGCCTGAAAGTTCAGACACCTGATTTGGGTTCATAATTTGAGTCTGATGCAATGCACTTCACTGATTTAGTATGTCATGACTAAAGCGAGCATTTAAGATTAGGTTGGGTATTATGTTTCAATTATGCTTTGTCCATACATCACGCCCAGGTTTATCTGTTGTTTCTACAACATTGTAATTGACCAAAAGTGACAAAGTCTGCCCGGGGAGCATGTCATGGTGGATGAATGGGTCAAGCCTCAGCTGACTTCTTATATCCAGTTTCTTCTTTTATTATTTTCAGTTTTGTGCTGCAGTTTGTTTAGATTTAGGCCGATTGTCAGCTTGTGGTCTTGGGGAAATGTTAATTATGACGTTGTAGGAACACCAACATGGTGATCGCACGCTGCGCTCAGGCACATTAGTTAAAGGCCTTGGTCACACTTGCCGACTGTATATGGCAAAACATTCAGACAACAACACAAAACAAGGCTGTCAGGCCGGTTCTTGACCCCTTCACATTTATCAAGTGCTTCCAGTCATTTTGAAAAACTGTCTGATAAAAACCTGGACTCACTAAAACTGGAATGGAAAGTGTCCTCACAGTGTTAATATGAAACCTGGTTAAATAATGGCAGGCTGGAAATATATCCAATGGTAATCAGTGGCAGTTTGGAACATGTGCCAGCCGCATGACTGCTGGCTGCTGCACACAGAGGTAATCAGTGATGAATATTTGTTATGAATATCTCCATCTTCAGAAGTCATTTTGTTTATTGTTGAGTCCATTTGTCTGAGTTTAAAAAATGTTTTTTGTCAGAACAACTAAAAAAAATGCCAAGTGGTGAGATTATTTCACCCCTTTGTTATACAGTAACTTTTAAAGTCTCTAGTTTAGTTTAAAGATACTGGCACTGATTTCCCAAAAAACATCAAACAAACAGATTTGGACGAGACACTCTGCCCAACCAAGTTTTTGACACATTTTTTCGAAACAATAATTGACAAAATAACTTAACAACAGACGTGTAGATGAAAGAAAGATGGAGATGTGTGTTCGCAGTGTACGATTGGACCTCTCACCTCCTCTCCCTACAATTAAACACAGACTGCATGAAATTGCTGTCGTGGGTTTATGTTGATTCTCTGTGACTCAGCTCTGCCATTTTATTCCCCCTAGCCTTGAACATCAAAGAAACACACACACATCGAGCATTATGATATGCAGAAGGACCATATGTGAGGAAATCAAAAGAATAACCTCTGAATCTCTTTTATTGCCTGTTAACAGTACACACACATATAAAACACAGTGACTGGAAACTGGAGGTCTGTGCCCATACCTTCAAACACTCACTATTGTGGCTGTATGAAGCGTGGCTGCATAGACAGGTGTGAAATTGACTGACTGGCACAAAGATTACAGCCATAGGATATACTGTATATATGCACATAAATGGAAGCAGTGATGGGAGAGCTATTCATACTCTTTACTGAAGTAAAAGTAGTAATACCACAATGAAATAACTCACTTAAAGGTACATTTCCTGCATTTGAAATGTTACCTTGATGCTGACTCCCCTGCAGAGCTAATTTCACTTCATTATCTACTGCTAGGTATTCACATATTTTGCACAAACTGTGTGATCTGTAAGGGACAACGACAAATCAGTCCAAAGACAGTATGTTTAATGTTTAACCTTGTCATACGCTTCTTACCAATATTCCTCTATGAAATGTAGTGAAGTAAAAGCAGCATAAAACGGCAGTAGCCTTCTCAAGTTTGTACATGAACCTGAAAATTTGACTTAATTACAGTGCCTGGGTTTTTTTTTCCCACACACACATGCACGCTCACTGATTTTAGTACACATAGCACATTTCCTGCAATCATAAATCATACACATATTCAAGTGAATCTGAAACCACATGAAAGCACGCACGCACACGCACACGCACACACACACACACACACACACACACACACACACACACACACCCTCAACTCCCTCTCATACTTTTGTCCTCTTGAAAAAGAGGCATTACAAGAGCAGCTGCTAATCCTCTAATCACCGACGGTCTCACATGGTGCTGCTTTGATGACTTCGTGCCAGCAGGACTTTGGAAGACAGTGATAATAAAATATCATGGAAATGAGGCTGGAGCTGAGCAGGTGATAGGCAGATAGACAGATAGTTTTATATGCTGGTCAGCACATCTGAAAAAGCAGCCAAATTAGATATCAGAGAGAGAGAGAGAAGTTGGAAAGGACAGTTTGTCGGGCCTGTCTGGATGGGTTTCCATTTTTTAAGAAACAAAAAAAACAAAATATCTGTAAACTTTGATTCTGACCTTCTTCATTGGTAACAAAACAGAACCTGTGTGTTACAACTCCTCAAGCCACTTTTGGTAATGTCCCATTAGGTCTGGCAAAGTGGCGATGCGAGGGAAGTTGCCTAGTGAGGAATGAAGCTTATTAATAATTTTGAGCACTTAAGTTGCTGCAGCTCCACCATAATAATGTGCAGCCAATGTCACTGGGCTGCGTCCAGTCAGAATGAGGTGATGAATTATTCACAGGAGATTGGGAGGTCACTAAAGCGTGGTCTGCTGATCTCACCAACACACACAGCCACCCACCCACACACACACGCACACACACACACACACACACACACACACACACAAGTCCACTGGGGCATTTATGCTGTTTAATTCTACCTAGCAGAGAGCATCTTCCAAAGCTGTATCCATGGTGACACATTTCTCTTTGACCACTGACAGTGTGATGGACCCAAAATAAATATAGAAGGTAAAGCAGATGTTGTGGCCGGAGCGTAGGTCAATGCAAATAAATCAACTCCTGATCAGTCACATGCGCCTAAAGAGAAACGGTTTAATTTTAGCCTGCCGCTACATGAGTCAGTAACACTGAATGTATCACAGAATTGTACATTATGCCTGCCTCAGTCAGATCCACAAGAACACAAGAAATGATGTGAAGAAGACAACCTTAATATGTGTTTCAAGTGTCACTCCAAAATACAATACAAACTGCATCATTCGGAACACGTTTAACAACAGAGCAGCTGTATTTTAAGATGTAGGAGTTTATTATGTAGCATCTTCCAGCTCTGAAATCCAGATCAACTCTGCACAGTTTTAAGAAGGTGATGTGTTGCAGTATAATCCATCTTTGAGTCGTGAAAATAGAGCTTAAGACTGGAGCCGTAATTCAGATCTCGGGCTGAAATAGCCTGAGTCACCGGTTTATAAGGAGCACGTCAACGACATGATCAAATACAATGAAGCTGAAACAAATTCTCTTTGTCACACTGGGGCTGCAGTGAGTGCTGATGCTGCATCGGACACCATTATGCTGAGAGGTGTTTACGACCGACTGTCCCTTCATAAATAGAGTACATGCTGGAGATAAGTTATATTATAATCCAGTCAAATATAGCCCCATCACTAACTACAGCCTCTGAAATGACCACAAAGTTGAATCAATAACTTTCTGACACAGTTCCAATAAAAACGGAACAGACTGAGCTATACAGAGGGAGGATTTATTGCATGGCTACTGCATGGGATTGCATTAGATTGCACAGGTGAAATGAAGTAATTCAGTGTGAGACATCATTAAAGGTGTAAAACTGGTGATGACACATTGTTTTTCAATCAGACACTGTATCACTTAATCTGTTTTCTTCAACAAATAATTAGTCATTATAATTCCAAAGATCCAATGCTAAAGAAGTTCATTAAGGTTTGAAAACTGCGTTCTTCCTAAATTTACATTTTTCCTTCCTCCAGTGCAGTGTTATTATTATTTTTTGCCTTTTTACATTCATTAGTCTCAGAGTTTTCCAGCACTAGAAGCAGGCCAAGTGCTTATCCACTAATCGGTGGCCCTCCTCCTCCTTTTCTCTCCTCTTTGCACAATGATTCTTCAGGGTTTTCAGTCCACCACCAATCCTTTTCCTCGCTCCCAATCCTCCTGACCCCCTTTGTAGCCTCAATCCCTGACCCTCTTTCTCGCTTCACATTCTCTCTTTCCTCCTCTTCCTCGTCACTGCTCCCTCCTCTCGTGTGTTCCCACTTTTCCTCTGCTTTTTATTAACTATCCAACCACAGGTCTCGGTTAGTCTTCCTCCCTCCTTTAGCTCGTTCTGTCAGCGCCTCCTCCCTCAGTCATCTTCCGCGTTGTGTCCGTTGACCAGGCCTGACTCCCAGCGTTGTACCAGAGGGGTCTTCTGTCTGGGGGTCCGGGGACTGTGGAGGACCTGAGAGAAAAGATGGAAATGAAGGACAACATGAATACGTGGTGATTACAAGGTCAAAGAGGGAGGGAGGCAGAAAGCTGCGTGTGAAAGAAAGAGAACAAAAGAGCTGAAAAATCAGATGTGTGGGAGCAGAAGATGAATCCAAGAAGCCAACACATGAGAAAAGGAGCAAAAAGATAAATAGAGAGGGATGAATGTATTTCCTCTGGAGGACATCTCTTTGGATGAGAATCATTGGCTTTGTTAGTCAGAGGGAGGTTAATGCGACTGTGATCCAGGGCCATGTTCAGTATGACTAAGTCAACAACTGAGGCCAATTTCTCCTGCAATCCTGAACTGTAATCAGGAACCAGGTCTGTGCAGGGAGCAGATAAACAGCCAGCTGAGAGAGAAAGACAGAGAGGGTGAGAGGCAGTGAGAGGAAAGAGAGTAAAACGTTACTAATGCTAACATCACACCAAAGTGTGCGGCTAAAACCCAGCGTATCAATGCCAAACTGAATTAAAGAGCTAAAGCCACAGAGCAGCACTCAGCCTTAATCAGAGATACCACAGTTTCAAAGAGATGCAAGACCCACAAGGCAGGTAACGGAAATCAGTGGGATTTTCAATTGACTTGCCTTTTTCCTCCACTATTGACTGCACGCACACACACACACACACACACACACACACACACACACCCACACACACACACACACACACACACACACACACACACACACTCAGTCTGTCCCTCCCTCTGTCTCAGAGCTGTTTGCCTCCTTTCCTTATCTATAGAGATAAGCTCCTTACTGTGTGTTCAGTGTGTTATCAGATATTTGTGGCCCATATTTGGTGCAAAAGAGATGCTGACATCCTCCCAAGAGCCTTTCTTCATTGGACCCTTTACAATCCAGTGCAGTTTTAAACATGCGTTGATATTCATGCTGCTGAGAGACTAATTGAGCCCCCAAAGCAACACTGCAATTCACGTATGAACTCTCAGTTAAAGAAGTCTCTATAATTGTGGAACCTGATATCTTCTTAGCTGCATTCGAGGGAGAATCAGGAAGATAATTTGCATATATTTTCATGTACCCAATGTACCAGACGTCTAGGGTTGGTGTGTTAATTTAAAGAGTGCAAGATACTTAATAAATGTCATTAAGAGGCCTGGTGTTTTTCCACTTGGGTCAAATTTAGCAAGCCGCAGTGTAAAGGAAATTGTAATCTTTCAACTGCAATAGGATGAGTGGCATCGCTGACTCACCTTTGGCCGGTTAATCTCCTCTTCAGCCTGGGCCGGGGGCCACATGCCAAACTTGCCAACTGACTGGCGTGCTGCAAGAGAGAGAAAGAACAAAAAAGTGGCTGAGGGCAGTATGAGCAAGAGCAGGGCAGCAATGAGGCAAAGATGTGCCTGTGATTTTGTTTGTGCTCCACACTGTGAGCAATAAAGCCTCCTTGAATCAGCTTAAAAGCGAACATGGTGAAGCAGCAGGCAGAGATGAGAAGATCCTGCAGAGGGAATTAAAGGAAAGAAATGCACTTGATTGAACATGAATGTGGTGAAAGAGTACCAAAAAGTAGACAGGAAATGAAGGATTATGAAAAAGGTTACATGACTCATTGACCATAGAAGAATACATGATTGTTCACTTCCCAGCGCTGAGTCATGGTCATTCAGGTCCCGTAGTGGCACACCCTGGTCATTTTGTCACACAGTTTTCATTCATTTTCATTCATAATCACTCCCAAAACACAAACAGAAGGGCACAGCAGTGCTTCCCAAACCTTTTTGTCTGAGCTTCCTCCACAGCCCTGCTCAACTCAAGTACTCAAGTAACCTGTCATCGACACCACCCGTCCTATTCCAAATGTGTTCATCTGAATTGGCTTTAAACTGGATGTTATTTGACACTATTAATTAGGCCTGCATAAAAGCTGGTATTGTTTCGTTCAATTCAGAGTTTAGGACTGTTTGCTCAAGTTTGCATTCGTACTGTACTTGGACTGGAGGGTGTTCATTATTTCTCGTTCTCTATCTCAACTTTAACCAGGGAACTATTTCAAAATGTAGGGCCCATCTATAACCTTTAGCTATTTTAACTGTTTGTCCATTAGATTTAGCTAACTGTTGGGCTGCTCACTGGCTAACACACTTCTCACAACATGAATGTGTTACAGGTGTTACAGCTATATTTGTTTAATCAATCAACATAGGCCTTCATCTAAATTTCAATTCGCTGAGCAATTATTTGAAATCACAGAGATTCTCATCAATACCTTGTCCTCTCAGCAGGCTGTCGAGGCAGTGCGGTATTTTCTCTTGTTCTTCTGGTCATTAGTCTCTACATTGACTCTATATCACCACAGGAACAGCAAAACAAGCCGTGTGCATTTCTTGAATGCTGAATTTAGACTTCATCCGAAAAGTAGACTTGCGCTCCGTTCTTGCTGACACAATAAAGTGTCCAGATATGAGTCAGGACTTTTCCTCATCTCGACTTTTGCAATTAATACGTCAGACTAGATGCTTTATTTATTGCAGAGTAACAGAACTGTATTTTCTTGCCTGCCAGTTTATGGTCTCCGGTGCAAAATTATTGCCCATAACCACTAACACTGGTTTCGATAGCCGGTTTTCCACTGACCATGAGAAAAATGAAATAATATGCTCACTGGGCTGTTTCAGGGAGTTTTCATCATCTCACCACGGATATAAAAATGACACACATATCCACACACAAGCAATCTTACACACAAACACAGTTGTCTGTGTGTGCTTATGGGCACATGCAGAATCGGTTATATCCCGCTCACACATTCTAGTCCTGGGCCAAAACTCAGCACTCACCTGCTGGAGGTCCTGTTACTCCCCTGGATGATGAGCCAGGTAAGTCTGGAACAACCAGTCCATTCAGTGAAGAAGAAGACGTGGGACCCTTTCCTTCTATGCTGGCCGGCCTCACTCCTCCTCCTCCTCCTCCTCCTTGTCTCCCCCCTCCTTTTACACCCTCTGTGCCCCCATACAGACTGATCCTCTGCTTGTGAAACTCCTTTTCCCTCTCTTGAGCCTCCCGGATGTCCTGCTCCACTTTAACCAAATTTGATGAGGAGCGCAGCTTGAAGAAGGGGTTCTCCTTGGGAGTCACCTCTGCCTCTTCCTCTTCCTCTTCCTGTTCCCGCTCTCTCCCTTTAATCCCATCATGCCCACCTGTAGTGGATGATGAGATGTTAGGGCTTCCGGAGTCGACTACAGAGATGGGCTCTGCCTCTGGTTTGGGGTGGAAGAGCTTCTGTGCTGGGACACTCAAGTTGTTCTCAAGGATGATGACCTGACAGCCTGTTCCCTCAGAGAAACCTGGTCCTCGAGGAGTCAGAGAAATGGAGCCCCCTTCTTCTGCTGGGTTTGGACTCTGTGAGGGACTCCTCTCTACAAATGACCCTCCTATGGTGGATGCCTGTAATGAGACCCCCTGGTTCTCTAAGGTTGAAATGTCACTACCAGAAGACCAGGACGTGGCCTTACTCCTGGTTGACACAGTCAAAGTTGAGTCATTGGGTTTCTGAAAAGCCTCAAAAAGCTGTTTCTTCTCTTTGAGTTGGCGTACCGTGCCTCTATCATAGAACCCTGGAACTTTCCCAAGCTTGACCAGATCCTGTTCCCTCCGGACCTCCTCGTGGATCTCATTCTGCATCTTTTTGCCTGCAAACTGCCTGTCTTTGCATTGACACCTCTCTGAATTGGCAGTCGGCTGGTAAAGAACACTTTTCCTTAAAGGGATCTCTACATACTGTGGTGAAGAGGGTGGATTCGGAAGCCCTCTGGACCTTCTCAGGCTGTGTTCGCGCTCCATGGCCCGTCGGATCTCCCTCTCAATGGGAGTCTCTTGGGGTACAGCTGCTGCGGTGCCTGTAGAGATGGTGGTGTTACCCTCCAAAGTGCTGCATGGGGAGAAGTCCGCTGAAACTCCACTGTCACTCTGGCTGTCGTCACATGAGTCGCTCTCCATCCTGGTGTGTTTAGAAGACACAAATATGTATTTTTCTGTCTTAAGTTCTTGTGTTTGGACTGTTTTTGAAAATTTTAACAGTCCTCTGCCTTGTTGCTGCCAAACCACCTTGTTCCTTTCACATCCACCTTCCTTGTGCCCTCCCTCTTCACCTGTTTGCTCACTCTCTCCCTGTGTCCTTCCCCCCACTGTACTGTGCCTTTCTCTCACAGCTACAACACAAGCAGAACCTTGAGAAGCTGCCCCGCCCTGATTGGACAGCTCCATGGCAACGGTCGACAACGGCGGACAGCCCTGGCCGAGCACCTGTTGTGCAGCTTCCTGGTTTGCTCCCCTGGGGGCAAGTTCACATTGGCTCTGAGCCAACAGCTCCTTCTGCTGTTTGGCAGAGGGAACTGCAGGCAGAGTTGCGGTTTGTTCTGTAGAAACAGAGATATCGGCAGAATATGTTGGTTGGAAAGGCTCGCTTCTGATATCTGGTGAAGAACATTGCTGTTGACAAGACATAATACCAGCACTCACTTCCTCTTCTTCCTCACTTTCATCAGCAAACGGAGGGGAGCACACTGTGAGTACATCATCCGAGTTGTTTGTGTCAGAGAGAGAATGATGATTTGAATTCATTCGAGCAGCTGACATATTGTTTTCAGGTGCACTGTTGTTACCATCTGATAAGAAGTTCTCCTCTGTTATCACTTTATCTCCTGTCATCTCCTCAGGTGTTGAATCTACCTCTCTATCGAATGGCTCAGCGAGAGGAGATGTCTGTGGCCAGTCTTGACTATTCTGGCTATCAGGAGACATCAGGTCTTCTGTTGGGTCTGAAATTGTCTCAGCATCACTGACCCAGTCGGCCACCTCCCCCTCTAGGCTGGAAAAGCCATCTTTCTGGAAGCATTCTTTAGGTGACAAAGCACTGAGGGGAGGAGGAGGGGGGACAGTATCCCCACATTGATCTACGGACTCTTCAGATTCCTCTTGAGTCTGTAATGTTTCTGATAGCTGGGCAGCTTGTTCTAATTCTGTCACCATCTCTTGTGTCTCCCCGGGGGTGCACAGACTAATTCTTGTTGATTCCTGATTTTCCGATTTGGTTGCATGAGCTGTTTCAGTTCTTGAAAGTGTTTGGCTCTCTGGCAGAGTTTCCACTTGAGCTCCAGACTCTGGCATGTCTATGTCCTCTTCAGGTTCTGCCCTTGGAGCCTTTTTGTCTTGCAGAAGGAAGTTGCGGCTCATGATTACACCCGCTTCACCTTGTACCCCGGACTCATTGACCTACTCGTCTAGTGAGTCGACACGACCCTGTTCCTGCCAGGCCACAGGCTTTGTTGCCACAGTGACAAGTCTGCTGATGTAAAACCGTTTGGAGCAGTCAGGATGTTCGGCCTCCAGCCAGTTATGCTGAGTAAAAGCAGGGGAACACAGAGGGGAAGGGGACACAACAGAGTGATTAACTGAGTTCAACAGCAAACACAGCCACCCATTTTATATTCCATTACTTCAGTGCAGATGAAACTGCTTGCTATAGTAGTATTAGCAAGAGAATGAATCATCATACTGTGTTTACTGTGACATTCACGGTGGAATCGTTTTGAAATGTTAAGTACTATGTTTTCATTTCTCTTCTCATACCTCATTCAGTCTGTGCTGCAACACAGCAGCTAACAGAAAGCCCAATGCATTAAGACACTTTATGTGGGTGTTCCTTTTAATATGTCACTAATTTGTGGTAGCTGGTGCAGGATTAATGCAGCAAAAATGCAGGACATGTGAAGTGCATTTGTGGTTTTTTAGTGGCAGATACTGAGGGCTCTTTGTGCTCATTGTGCGACAGGCAGGCTGTTTCTAACTTTGTGCTTGGCTTTGGCTGTAAGGTAGCAGCTACTGTGCTCCGCTGTGCAACATATAAAGTTTTCTGCTGAACACACCTTTCTCTAATCAGCTTATAGGCTGGAGAATGGCTCAGTACCACACACACACACACACACACACACACACACACACACACACACACACACACAATCCAAAACAACAATAGGGATTGTCTGCAGGGTATACTGACTAAAGGGGAGTCCGGCCCTTCTAATATCTCTTTTTTTAATACACACACTGTTTCCCTGTTTGCTATTTCCTTTATCAATATTATTGCCCCCCCACCCCACCCCCACCCCTCCACACAAAACTCCTCTGCTTTCTTCCGTTCAGCCCGCAACTCCCATTCCCATCCATGCTGATTCTTGCCAAGCCAACATGGCTGGACTCCAACACGGTGATCATTAAAGGGAATGTAGATCATAGCACCAGGGATGACTAGTCTGTGATTAACTGGGACAGATGGACGAATACGACAGATCGATCATTAGATAGTTGCAGTACGTGCTACCCTTCATGCACAGATAATAAGGACTGACAGCATGACATGCAGAACGAATAGGGAGCACTGTAGTAATAATAATGGCAGAGCATGTAGGCACAATGGCAGAGCAATGTGGCCTAATGCGAGTAGACTGGGATGAGAACAGTGAGGGAACAGTGAGTCATAAGTGCTATGACAGACACTGTTGACCATAAACAATGGCTGGTTTGGGCAACCACTTACCATCTGCATACCATCACTATATTTTGTCTGCTGTTGGTAAAATTGTGTACTGTACTCCACCTACCACTGTGGAAGGCGTAGTAAAGTGCTATAATTTCAACATCGTTAAACTATTTGTGTTGTGATGTATTTCAGATCAAACAGCTCATTTTTTTGTCCCATGTCTACATGATGAGCAAACCGCTTATTAGAGTGGACTCACCGACATCATTCAGTACCAATTAGGAAACGTACACCCTGCTGCTGTCAGAATGGCCGTTGTCTCATGGAGTGTGAGTGCAAAAGAGATAATGAGATGGAATTTCAGCTGTTTGGTATATATACATGCATTCTGCACCTTTACAGATTCCAGACAAACAAAATATCTGGAGTAGGTATATAATCAAGCACTGTATTACTTGGGTAAACTACTACCAGCCCTGTTGTACGATAGACCACAAGTTGACGACACAGCTCATGCAGTTTTCATAAAGTTAGTGTAATGTGTCACTCATTGACTGAGAGTTCTCAACATGAAGTTTGATTGGGAAAAGGAGCTTGAAAACAAGTCTTTTGTCACAGTCAGAAGATGATTGTTGAAATGCTTTAAACTTTGGCAAGAAATCTGCTGCAAATCTCTGCTTAATCAGTTTTATTCACTCACATCTGCTGGGTCTGTTCACAATCTTGCTGAAAACAAACATGCTTAAATCAGTTAATACAATGATCCTACAATGCTACAGGAGTAAAACAATCCCCTCCTTTGTACTGTGCCATGGTAATGTAATCTGACTACTCTGTGCGAGTGGAAACTCAGACATGCCCTAATGAGATATTTCCCTTCTGCACCTTGGCTTCAACAAACTAATGGCATTATATATCTAATATGGCGTGCTGTTTCATTTAATTTTCTAAGATGAGCAGAGAAAGCCGGCAAAAATTAAACAGGGGTTCTTCAACTCTCTCAGTGGGTAAGTGAGGTTGCAAGAGATTGCGGATTAAAACTCTGTTACATAACAGACTTATGTTTTGCTCATTATCTACAAATGCGGCTCAGTTTATCAAAAGAACAGCAATATCATGATCATCATTAAAACTACGTCTGTGACGGGCCTTACATATAAACCTGGCCTCCTTTTTGGGGTCAGAAGTGTCCTAAGGTACTTTAAGATCTAAGGGCATTTGACAAAAATGCAAATGAATTTAAATAAATGCAGCCAACTTCATCCCTAATTAGAATTAGTTCTGTTGCTATCTAATGGGTGCTGACATAGTTCTTTGCACATTTTACAGTCGCTTAGTTTGCTTTAGTCATTGTGGTGAAAGTAACACCAGGACAAGCTGCAGACCTGTTTCTCTATTGTGGTAATTATTTACCTGATTGGATGAGAATGGTGTGTGTACAAGACTTCCCAGTTCAACAAAAGCAGACTAAATTAAGAATACTAGAATATACAGTTGCACATACCTGTTAAAATGCTTAGAAGATGCCCTCTGAGTGACAGACTCACATTTCTGACAGTGCACAGCTGTCTTGTTTCAGGTCACTGGTGTTTAATCAGCACAAAAGAAATCTCTTTGTCCACAGCCTCGCTGCTTGTATCTCCTCCCATGTGCACACTAACACCCTCAGTCCGTTTCTGCACACCCACATTTGCATACCATGCTCACACTAGCAAGCATTCACTAATACATACAATACACTCGACTGAGCACGTGTGTGCACAAACACGTGCTCGAGGCTTACCCTATTGTTGTGGATTTGAAAACGTATAGTACTAATCCAATTAGTGAGCCACACACATTAATTATTACACCACGCAAGTGAATGAAGAATGTACCACAGGGATAAGTAGGTGATAATTTCACTGCACGCTTTTCATTTTGTCCTCTTATATGTGCGAAAAAACAAACTGTGATTTTATTAAGCATTCTCACATTTTCTTTACATTACAGTTTGGTATTAATTATGGAGATCTGTGAGGTCAATATGAAATTTTACAAAATGCAAGTTGCAGCACTCTGATGAATGAGTCTGTATATTTTAAAAGTAGTCAAATAAAGTCAAGTCAGTTTGATTCATAAAGCCCAAAATCACAATTCACAAAATTGCCTCAAAGGGTTTTACAGTTGGTACAAAACACACAACACCCTCTATTCCGCGACCCTCGAATACAAAAGATGAATTAAAATTACTGAGATGGCTGCCAAAAGTAATTAATGGCAATAAATCCAATCGCGCAGGTGTCCACATCTTGGAAAACAAAAATCGCTGATTGTTCAAACTGTCTGCTGCATTCCATCAGAGATACATGTCTGCCAAAGGACAACACAGACATAAAACAGAAAGAGATGCTGGAACAAAATAAATCCCATCATGCCATGCTGTATTGGCAACATCCAAGGGTTGATTTAGGGTGACATGTCTCCATGATAAAAAAAACAAAAAAAACAACAACACTGCATTCATTTACCTTTGAGTCAAGATACTAAGATGAATATAAGGAAATGTAAGAATGTATCTGTACAAAGCACTCAGCTTTCCACACTGTGTGACTGACTCATGTCCCTCATGACTTTTGTTCCTCTGTTGTCTCCTCAATCTGGGCTGCCGCTGCTGTTGGTTGGCTCTGGGGCTGTTCTGGACAAAGCTCCTTAGTAGAATCCATCACAACAGGTGCAGGCAGCTGATAACACTTCAGCTGAGCCCTGAACTCCTCCATCTCCCTCTGCTCCACCTCCCTCCTCCTGCTCAGAAGGTACATGTCTACAGACTGCCTCCTCTTTGACTTCACAACCCACCGCATCACCACGCAGTCTGGACAGGACGTGGAGAGGAAAGCCCCGGTCAGTTCAAAGCGATTTCTCACGTCAAACGTGAAGGTGCTGCCTTCCACTGTGATGTTGTAGGGCAGGTGCTGGCATTGGTCACCAAAGCGGTTGATTTGGGTATAAGAGAAGTTGGAAGTTTCACTAGAGTTGGAGAAGTACATAGTGATGCTGTCTCTTAGTCTCAGGGCCTCCGTGGATGGCAGGTGGCTCAGACTCCCTGCAACTAAAGCCCATCTGCCCTCTAAACGATGAGGGTCCATCTGATCCAAAGGGTGGACCAATTTCTCACAGACCAGAGGAGACGAACGGCTCGCAGGCACCAAGCAGAGGAGAGCGATGGCATACACAGCAAACATGTCCCTGTGTGTCGACATTCTACTGATTCTGTGCGAGAAATCTAGTCTTCACCTTCAATCTGCTGCCTCAGATGTTGTCTCAACAAGAGTGGAGCTAGATTAGGAGGCTTGGCTGATTTTGTAGTGTGAATTCCATCAAGAATGTCCAGTCTTGCAACACAATACAGGTTAATGATCCCTTATCTAAATGCACACTATTGTGCAATGGCGGAAGTTTGATTAGTGGAGGTAATGCTTTGTGGTTCCCCCAGCTGAGATTTTGTTGTGGGTCTTTCACTCATTTAGTTATTTTCTTCAACCTTGTGTTGTCTTACAGAAATTACAGAGAGACTGCAATAACGCAGAGAGTAGTTATCCATAATCAAGTTCATAACCAAGAGAAGAGTCGTTTTTCTTATTTGTAGAATCTATTCTGAAAAAAAAAAAAAAAGGCACATGTATGTCACTTCAGGCTATGGACTCTGTACTTGTGTGAATAATATTCAAGGACTTTCTGTTCTTCCCTGTGTTCAGATATGTGCATATTCATATTTAAAGCAATTTATTAAAAACTGGTACATTAAAGGAAGTATTAATTAGTGTGGATATGTGGTGGAAACATTTGAATATCACAGAGGAAAAGAAAAAAAAAAAAAAGACCCCTCCGGTCTGCAACCATGACTCCTAAAAGTATTAACTACTTACTTGCCACCTCAAAATAACCAATAGAGGTTAGATATTCATAGTACTAGGAGCGATTGTACTTGAATTGGACATGTGATTTTAAAAGGTTGTCACATGTAATTGACTTAATGTTAATGAATTATAACAGAACATTCCCAGAGAATATATAAACTTACTATCTAAGTAAATATGATGTACTTCTGTATTCATTTCCAAACGTGTTGAGAGACTTGTCACCCTTGTCTCACTGAGTAGAATTCATTTTTTCAGACATGTAGAAACTGCACTAATTATTACACCATGTATGCATGATTTTGATTGACACATGTACTGTATGATTTTACATTTAGGTATAAATAGCTTACAGAAGTCTGTGTGCGGTGAATGTTTTCAGCTACAACACCCTTTCACAGCAGACACTAGTGGTAAAAGCACAGTTGGTACTCGTAACATTAACCTTGGTTCTGTCTTATTCAAGAGTCCCAGTATGCCATGACAGTGGGACAGTGAGCCAACATACACGGTACCAGGACCCTGACACTGAAGCATGATTGATTTCTTTTTAACATTATGTGACCAAATATCACTAATGAATGAAACACAGTCTTTAAGCTTTTTGTCTATCTGTTTTCTCTTCAGTTTGAGCTGCTGGATCGCTGGTGGTCTCTTCTAGACAAAGCACCTTGGTGGGATCCATGACAGCAGGTGGAGGCATGTTCAGACACTCCACCTGAGCGTTGAACTCCTCCATCTCTTTTTGGTCCACCTCCCTCCTCCTGCTGAACAGGAGCAAACGCACAGGTTTCTTTGATTCGTTGTCAAACCGGATCAGCGTGCAATCTTGACAGGACGTATGGAGGAAAGTCAGAGTGACGTTTATCTGATCCAACACATCAAATGTGAGAACGCTGCCTTCCAGTGAGACATTGTAGGATCGAAAGTGGCACTTTCCATCCATATTGACGCTGGGTGTGTAGGAAATGTTGGAGGTCGCACTAGTACTGGAGAAGTTAATGCTGGAGCTGTCTCTACGCTTGAAGAACTCAAATTGTGCAGGATCGCTCAGACTGCCCCCAACCAAAGCCCATCTTCCCTCTAAACGATGAGGATCGAGTTGATCCAAAGGTCGGACTGAGTCTTCACAGGCCAGAGGAGCTGAATGGCTCGCAGACATGCAGCAGAGGAGAGTGACTGCACACACAGCAAACATGTCTCTGTGTGTTGAAATCGTATGACTGTGTATCTGGAACAAGTTGTACTGCAGTGTGCAATTGAACAGAATGCTGATAAAGAGGCTCATCTGGTTTTATAGTTAACCTTCAGTTTCGTAACACTAAAAACACCAGAGAGCAGAGTCCCTTGTCCCACAGTCGATTCTGTGGTTGCGAAATGAAAAAAAGTACTGAGTTATATTTGCACTGGGGCTCTACTTTTTTTTATGTGTCATTTTGTTGTGAATTCACTAATAGTCATATAATATAAAGAAAACGCAGTAGAATTGCACAAGAATACAGTGTTTTTACTGGAATAAACAGACTTAAACAATAACTAATGCCAACTGATTTTGGAGAGCAGGGTTTAAGCAATTGTGTCACCATAATTGGGCTGTAGACTTTTCCAGGGGTCAGTCATCTTTCGCTCGAGTAGTACATAAAAAAAAGAAAAGAAAGATTACAGTTATTCATGTTGAATTTACTGTAGATCATGCAATTAAAAGGTAAAAAGCTTGACTATTAAATCTGCCAGTTGATAACTGTAACCATTAGTCTGTCTTTAAGCCGCGCTTGGATTTTGAAAGAAAACACTATTGTAAAACTTCAGCATGGATAGTTTTGCTGAAATGCAGGTGCTGAACTTTATGTGCAGTCTTTGCTAGAGAGCCACGTCAAAGAAAACTTTCCATCGTTTTGTAATGGGAGATAAAGTTGATCCGATTCCCATTCTGATTCTGAATGTTCAATATGAATGTTCTGACTCACTGATCAAAGTAACCTGGTTTCCTCCAGCAGATACATCGTAATGAAATCTGTATAAATACCCTCGAGAAGAAATATGATAGGGATACACATTAGAATGCAAGAAAAAGAATACAAGGGCCATCCTAAAAATAATTTAGAAAATTCAACTTCAACATAAATTTAATTATTATTCATTTACATCCGCACAGTTGAAGCAAAAATTTACAATATCAATATTTGTGGATTCATTAATAAAGTTTTGTGTGTGTCAGCTGTGTGCCAAGTTCAAATTGATGGTTTCAATGACATTAGTCTTTGCAGCTCATATTTAACACCATGTGTCTGTATAGGAAATGATATATATAAAATATGAATAAAATTAGAATGAGTGACTCACGCAGTGCATTTTTTCTTAAACTCTTTATCTGAAAAGTTGATCCAAGTAGCTGAAAAATATAACAGTTTTTCTAATAGATACCGAACAGTTGGGTTTTTGGGCTGAGTCAGTTACAAAGATCAAATGAGTGACAGTGAGCTACAAAATAACAAATACAAACTGCTGATTTGCTTATATCTGCTTTAATATTTCATATATTTTAAACCTCCTTCTCCAAAGTAATCTGGTCAAGTCATGTGATGTTGGCAGCATTCAAGGGCTGATTTAACAAAAGCCACCTTTGTTGATTTTTATTCAGTCTTTACAAAAAAAAAAACAGAGGAACAGCACAATGTAACATCATTGATAATTCGTTTTCATCTTATTCAACCTATAATCACGAATCAGAGTCTGTTAGGCCTTTTTTCCTTCTGTTTTCTCTTCAGTTTGAGCAGCTAGATCGTTGGAGATCTGTTCTGGACAAAGCTCTTTAGTAGGGTCCGTCATAACAGGCAGAGGCATGTTCAGACACTTCAGCTGAGCCCTGAACTCCTCCATCTCCTCCTGCTCCACCTCCCTCCTCCCGCTGAACAGGTACAAACGCAGGACTTTCTTTGCCCCGTCGTCAAAGCGCATCACCAAGCAGTCTTTACAGGATGTGTGGAGGAAGGTCACAGTGATGTTAAAGTGATCCACGGCAAAGCTGCTGCCCTCTAGTGTGATGTTGGAGCGCAGATATTGACAGCTGTCACCAAAACCGAAGATGCGTATTAAGGAAATTCCGGAGGTTTCGTTGGCAAAGTTAATGCTGGCACTGTCTCTACGTTTGAAGTTCTCAAGGTGTGATGAATTGCTCAGACTGGCTGCAACCAAAGACCGCCTGCCTTCCAAATGGTGAAGATCCAGTTGATCGAAAGGTCGGACCAGCTCCTCGCAGGCCAAAGGAGCTGATTGGCTCACAGACACCAAGCAGAGGAGAGCGAGGGCGTACACAGCAAACATGTCTTTTGATTATGAAATGCTGTACTTTCTGCAAGCAATATTGATATCAACTCTCAGCCACGCTGTCGAGTCTCACTGAGATTGTTCTGGTAAAGAGGCTTGGCTGGTTTTATAGTTGTTTTAGAGTTTCACAATACTGCAAAGGCCAAAAAGCAGAGTCCCCTTTTTTTTTCCATCTGTGGATTTAGTGATTATGAAATGTTTTGAATGTACTTTGACTGTTTAATATTAACCCTGGCTGGCTCTCTCTTTCTGTGTGTGTAGAATTGCTGATCAATTGCGGATTATGTCTGTTACAATTTCATGTTTATCGTGGAATCATTTTATGAACTGTCAACTGATTTGCAGGGTTGATAAAATAAAAGGAAATGCTTTAATTTCGTGGTTTCAGAATGAAAGTTGAACACTCTAATTTCCTCATGATTTCAGCTTGCACAAAATCTGTGCCAACATTCCAGTAGGTGTCAATAGCAAATCATTTCGATCAAACTACATTATATCAGAGGTCAATTTAACTTACATATTTCACAAATTTAGCTTTCTTTATCTTATTGAAATTATTATTTTTTTTAAATCAGACTGAGCTCACGGAGACATGTCTGTGGTCGTGAGGGACTTTAAATCCTGAACATTGTTGGAAACCACCACGCATATCAAGTCAAGATGATTAGGTTTAGGTTAGGGTGACATGGTTGTAATGTAAATCCAACATGTAGTCTCCTCATAGATTTCTTTTGGTCTCCACCAACTTCTGGGGCAGATACATATCTCTTTAACTGCTAAATGCTCCATTTTGTTCACCAGCTAGTTGCTAACTTTGTCTGCCATTTGGTGCTGGGCAGGCAACATATCAAGAGTTTTCAGAGCCTTTTGTCAGAAAACGGCTGCCAGCTGTGGCCACAAACAACACTATGAGAATGGTGAAAATGAACGAAGCAGACCATCCTGCCCCGGAAAACAGCCATATAGGTTGTCTGTGCAAGCAGCTTCTTACAACACATATTTACATTTATTGTCTGTGGCATTGAGTTGGTGGAGGTCAGGGCGGATGGGTATGGGTCACACACAAAACTTTCAACCAAGAAACCACTCTTTGTATCCCGTGTGAAAACAAAAGACCTGACCTGTTTTATCTTACAGAAACGTTACATTTTAACTGAGTTTAGTGGACCCAATGTACCAGGCTCTGACAAATTAGGCAGAAGGTGAAAAAATAGTTTAATGAATAAGAAGCAATGACTGAGTTCAGGTGAGGCAGAGTCTCTTGTACCAACCTGCCAGCTACACCCTGCAGCAACACAGACACAGACAAGACAGACAGAGGAGACAGAGACAGAGAGGGGACGTAACGTAACGTCAGGTATGTAATGTGACGTACGTAACGTCACGTACGTAACATACTTATCTTGCATCTCAAATGGAAACGTGCTTATTTTAACCCAAACCATGATCTTTTCCCAAACCTAACCAATTAGTTTTGTTGCACTTAACTGAACACTGAATTACATCCACTCTATATACTGCATACTGTATATTTGAAGTTCTTTGCACAGTAAATTTTGTGTCTCCAAGTTGAAAGTCCTCTTAAAAGGATGCATTTAAAAACATTACAGATGACTTTAAAGGTAATGAAAATATAGGTGTGATGGTCTCCAACACATAACCTCCATGCACTGACTTTGATCAGAATTGTATGACTATCTTCTCAGTGTCTTTCAGTCCTTCTGTCCATCTGTTTTCTCTTCAGTTTGAGCTGCTGGATCGCTGACCCTCTGTTCTGGACAAAGCTCCTTGGTAGGATCCATCACAACAGGTGGAGGCATGTTCAGACACTCCACCTGAGCACTGAACTCCTGGACCTCCTTCTGCTCCAGCTGTCTCCTCCTGCTGAACAGGTAAAAATGCTGCCTCTTCCCTGACTCTACATCAAAGCTCATTAGTATGCAGTCATGGCAAGATGTGTGGATGAAGGTTGTTGTGACGTTTCCGCTGTTAAAGGTGAAGCTGTTGCCTTCCAGGGAGATGTTGTAGGAACCATAGTGGCACTGGTCATCAGAACGCATGCTGCGGTCGAAGGAGATGTTGGTTTCACTGGTGTTGCTGGAGAAGTTAGCCGTGGCACTTTCTCTACGTCTTAATCGCTCCATGAAGGGTAGGTGGCTCAGACTGCCTGCAACTAAAGCCCATCTGCCCTCCAAATGATGAGGATCAAGTTGATCCAAAGGCCGGACCAAGTCTTCACAGCCTGGAGCAGCTGAAAGGCTCACAGACACCAAGCAGAGGAGAAGAAAAGCACACACAGGAGACATGTCTGTGAAATCTGCAGTCTAGTCTAAGGTTTGCAGGCAGGCCCCAGTTGTGAAGTATCTGCATTATATGGTTGATTTTCTGGTTTTATAGCTGTTTCATAAGCCTTCAGTTTCACAATATTTAAAGAGAGCGGAGTCCCCCTATCTCCCGGTTTTTCTGAGATGATGAAATGATTAATTGCTTTGAATACTGTGACTTCTGACTGTTTGCACTGGAGGTTTACTTGTCTGCTCTCTCTGACCTGTGGTGACGTTGTGGGTTCACTGTGTTCAATCACTATTTGCCAGTTTTTGCAGTTCTGCAAAGAGTGAGTGTTTGTACTGGAAGGCTCGTATTTTAATAAACTACAAATTTAAATGATAACCACTACTAAGTGATTTTTTCAAGATCTGTGTTTTGTATAAAAGGAATATGCGACTTGAGATGAGCTCATAGCATTATATCATTTATGTAGCTGTCATGTGTATCTTGTTAAGTTTTAGCACAGGGGAAAACAGACCCAAATGCTGAAACTGAGACACAGAGAGAGTAAAAAAGGCAACGGTTTAATGAAAATTCGAGGTGTGCTCAGGAGAGGAGGAGGGTGGACCAGACCTGCCAGCCACGCCTGAGTCAAACATGACAGTCAGGTGAGAGACAGACATGAGACAGAGGGGAGGGAAACACAAAGACACCACACGACAAAAAGGAGGTGAAACTGCAGATCCCAACATATCTTTAAGGCATCTTTACAAGGTCTTTGTTTTAAAACGAATCAGCGAATCAGCACTGAGATAGAGAGGAGGTTTTCAACAATCTCGCAGAGTAGCATTAGCATTAGCTTACTCTAGCTACTGTAGCTACAGCTGTTAAGATCAGTTAGCGGCAGTTGGATAGCCAGCTTTTCTTTGCTGCTCTGTGAAACTGAAAACATGTTCCAAGAGTTATAAAGAATTAAAATTGGGAAATAAGCCCCTTTGTCATTGTAAATTGAGTATTTGCCACACAAGAGTGGAAAGGTTTGCTGGGCTAGCAACAGTAACAAAGGGGCCGGGGCGAGGAGCTGAATGTGGTCCCTTTCCAGTTTACACTTGGGTAACAAATGTCTCTTTTGAGCCTGTGGCAGTATTTATAGAAATTAACTTGAATGATTAAAAATGAAACTCCAAAATATATCTCACAGTTGAGATCATGACCACAGTTCCAGCTTAGTTTGTTTTGCATGTTTTCTGCCGTTCATGATGCTCAAACTTCTCCTGTCTTATCCCTCTCCGTCCAGCATTTGTCAGCCGCCTGCATGCCCCTCAATCGTCTAATCAGCCCTCTCCAATACATTCCTGTCCACCAGCACTCTCCTTTTCCAGATTGTGTGCTCCATAGCTATAGCATTCAGCCTTGGTTTGCTTGCTTGTACTCACTGCTTTAGCTAATTGATTACCATTTTCGTGCCAAGTCTTTGCCTTCCTCTAACAAACTGAATTTCTCGGGTGCATCCCATCTCTGTCCCTATAGTGAAGAATGCAGTCTCTGCAGCATTTCCCTGCTGTGTCACTCAGTCTTGCTATGCGTAGCTAACCTTGTCTGGAGGTTGAGTAGCAAAGTATCTTCAAATGCGCTGAAAAACAAACTCCTCAAAAAAAGAAAATATGTGCATCTTACAAATGAATTTATTTCCAGTTTAAAAGTAAGACAATCATATTGTTTGATGTGTTTGCTCAATGACATGATACAAAATTCATCAAATCAAATCTTTATGGTAGGCTTTGATGGTTCCATGTTGATTCTGTGCATGAACATTTAGAAACGTACAAAGAAAAAGGCAATTGAACATCTCCACAAAACATCCAATGACACTGACATACAATTTATGAACACTGTGAAGCTAAATGTCTCTCAGCTGTGTTGTCCCTCAGTTTCCCCTTCAGTTTGGATCGCCAGCTGTCTCTTCTGGACAAAGCTCCTTGGTAGGGTCCATCACAACGGGTGGAGGCAGGTTCAGGCACTCCACCTGAGCACTGAACTCCTCCATCTCCTTCTGCTCCAGCTGTCTCCTCCTGCTGAACAAGTAAAAATGCTGCCTCTTTCCTGACTCTAACTTCACACTCATCAGCATACAGTCGTGACAGGATGTATGGACAAAGTTTGCGCTCCTGTTGCTTCTATCTGTCCCATCATAGGTGAAGCTGCTGCCTTGCAGGGTGATGTTTTCGGAACCATACTGGCACTCGTTACCTATGCGGAGGCTGCGAGTGTAGGAAATGTTAGCGTCACTGCTGTTGCTGGGGAAGTTTACAGAAGCGCTGTCTCTTTGTTTGAATCGCTCCAGGTACGGCAGATGGCTCACACTGCCTGCAACTAAAGCCCAACGTCCCACCAGATGACGAGGATCCAGTTGATCCAAAGGCCGGACCAAGTCTTCACAGGCCAGGGGAGCTGAATGGCTCACAGACAGGCAGCAGAGGAGAGCGATGGCACATGCAATAACAAACATGTTGTACGGTTTGACGGCTGTCAGTCACACTGTAGTGTTAAACGGAGAGTGTGGATGCTGAAGAGGTCTGGCTGGTTTTATAGCTGGATCAGAAACTCTCACTTTCACAATACGGAAGTATGCCTCTTCACCTGTGGATTCAGTGATTGTGAAATTATGTTTTTAGGACTGTCTGTGACTGTTGATTGTTTACAGTGGAGTTTTACTTGTTGACTCTCTCTCTTACCTGTGGTTACTTTGTGTGTGGACTGTTTGCTTTTCTCTTTACTTTCCTGCATTTAAGCTCTGTGACATTAGTATTTGAGATGGAAAACCAGGAGCTGAATAAGCTGCAGATATTAACTGGAAGTGCTCTGAGAAAGCAAGTTGCACACATTCACTTTCTCACGGTATTTTATTTCACTTATCTCAGACTCTCAGATGGACTAACAAAGAAAAACAACTTTATCAGGCAAATGGCAGCTAATGTGTGATTATATTAGAATAGGAGCGCGTCAGGCTGAATAAAGTTATACCGGATTTCCACTTTCAACTTTCTGTTTTCTTTTCTGGTTTGAAATTCATTTGTCTTCATTCACATTGAGCTGTCTGAGACACCGCTCTGAAAACGAAGGCCATCCCTGATGTTGTAAATGCATGAAGTTAGTGGTAAGGATGTTTGCTCTCTGTGGTACCACATGTCCAAATATTTAGTTGGATCAGAAACCCCCTGTTTCACAACTTTGTTGAGTCCTTTATCCACCTGTTGATTCTGATTGTGAAATGACAGAATTTTCTAGAGCATTCTCTTATTACTGATAGTTAATACATGAGACCATGAACTGGTCATACATATATATATAGACACACAGATATACTGCACACATAGATATGAACACGGAGTGGAAGAGGTACTCAGATCCTTTACTCAAGGAGAGGTTCCAGTACAACTATGTAAAAATACTCCATTACAAGTATGAGTCCTTTATTCAAAATGCTATTTAGGACTTGTTCATTTTATCAATTTCTTATGCAGGAACTATATATATATATATATATATATATAGTTCGTGTGTGTGCGTGTGTGTGCGTGTGTGTGTGTGTGTGTGTGTGTGTGTGTACAGTATATTTTCTTATGTGTGCTAAAATCATTCAGGGATGGCCTTCTTTTTCAGAGCGGTGTCTCAGACAGCTCAATGTGAATGAAGACAAATGAATTTCAAATCAGAAAAGAAAACTGAAAGTTGAAAGTGGAAATCCGGTATAACTTTATTCAGCCTGACGCGCTCCTATTCTAATATAATAACACATTAGCTGCCATTTGCCTGATAAAGTTGTTTTTCTTTGTTAGTCCATCTGAGAGTCTGAGATAAGTGAAATAAAATACCGTGAGAAAATGAATGTGTGCAACTTGCTTTCTCAGAGCACTTCCAGTTAATATCTGCAGCTTATTCAGCTCCTGGTTTTCCATCTCAAATACTAATGTCACAGAGCTTAAATGCAGGAAAGTAGAGAGAAAAGCAAACAGTCCACACACAAAGTTACCACAGGTAAGAGAGAGAGTCAACAAGTAAAACTCCACTGTAAACAATCAACAGTCACAGACAGTCCTAAAAACATAATTTCACAATCACTGAATCCACAGGTGAAGAGGCGTACTTCTGTATTGTGAAAGTGAGAGTTTCTGATCCAGCTATAAAACCAGCCAGACCTCTTCAGCATCCACACTCTCCGTTTAACACTACAGTGTGACTGACAGCCGTCAAACTGTACAACATGTTTGTTATTGCATGTGCCATCGCTCTCCTCTGCTGCCTGTCTGTGAGCCATTCAGCTCCCCTGGCCTGTGAAGACTTGGTCCGGCCTTTGGATCAACTGGATCCTCATCATGTGGAGGGACGTTGGGCTTTAGTTGCAGGCAGTCTGAACTACACTGAAGCTGCAGATGCCCTAAAAAGAAGAGACAGTGTAACTATTGATTTCCACAATTCCTCATACACCCAAGCCAACCGTTTTAGTGGCGAGTGCAGTTATTATTCCCGCAATGTCTCAATGGAAGGCCACGTCTTTACTATAAAGGTGAAGACCTACAACTTTACTGGGACCTTCTTCCGTACGTCCTGTGCAGACTGTCTGGCGTTCAGCCTCGATGTGGTGTCACCATTTTTTAAGTCAGTGGACTTCTACCTGTTCAGCAGAAGGAGGGAGGTGGGCCAGACGGAGATGGAGGAGTTCAATGCTCAGGTGGAGTGCCTGAAGATGCCTCCACCTGTTGTGATGGATCCTACCAAGGAGCTTTGTCCACAACAGACTGCCAGTGAACCAGCAGCTCAAACTGGAGAGAAAACAGAGAGACAAAAGGCTTAAAATGTTGTATTTTACTTCATTTGATGCATTCTATGTAATCTATCTTTTACTGTTTACTGTAATAATCTTTTACCTATATTTGATCATTTTATTCTGTGGTTTTATGCATTGTCTTTATTTTTATTTTCATCCTTATAATCATTATCAAGTGGATTTTATCCTACACTTTATTTTACATTATCATTATTTTTTTAATCTGTTGTCCAGTCTGTCTTGTTATGTAAGGCACTCAGTTGGTGCATGTGATTACTTTGAACTGCAATTCCTGTATAAAAGATGCAATACAAATAAAGTTTATTATCGTTATTATTATTATTACTCCATCACAAGTCCTTCATTCAAAACCCTATTTAGGACTCATTCATTTTAACAATTTCATATGCAGGAACTAAACCATTTTTTGAACGTTTCTCTAATCTGAAATATTGGATAATTTGACCTCCTTGTGCATTAATGAGTTCCTTGAATAAAACTCTGAGAGAAGTTTAGTGTTCTGCAAACAGCTCACCTGAAACATGACAAAGGGTCCTAACTACACACTGTTGTTTCTAAGAGTAAGTGAAGTCAAAAAGGTAGGAAACCCCTGATTTCATCAACACCAATGTGCTGTATTTTATGAGCTTACCACACAGACTGTATATAAAGATATGTCTTTATAACGTCTTAATCTGAAATGCAACTGCTAACTAAAACCGTCAGATAAATGTGGTAGAGTGAAAAATACTCAAAACATTTCATGTTTTTCAAGATGGTTTATTTTTTTCTGGTGGAATAAACTGAAATGATGCTGCTATGCATGAACAATTATTCACCCTGTGTGAACAGATCTCATTTAACAAAGTCTCTTAAGCCTTTTGTCTCTCTGTTTTCTCTCCAGTTTGAGCTGCTGGTTCACTGGCAGTCTGTTGTGGACAAAGCTCCTTGGTAGGATCCATCACAACAGGTGGAGGCATCTTCAGGCACTCCACCTGAGCATTGAACTCCTCCATCTCCGTCTGGCCCACCTCCCTCCTTTTGCTGAGCAGGTAGAAGTCCACTGACTTAGAAAATGATGACTCCACATTGAGGCTCAATGCCAGACAGTCTGCACAGGATGTACGGAAGAAGGTTCCAGTAAAGTTGTAGGTCTTCACCTTTAAAGTAAAGATGTGTCCTTCCATTGAGATGTTGAGGAGATGATAACTGCATTCACCATCGAAACGGTTGGCTTGGGTGTATGAGGAATTGTGGAAATTAAGAGTTACGCTGTCTCTTCTTTTTAGGGCATCTGCAGCTTCAGTGTCGTTCAGACTGCCTGCAACTAAAGCCCATTGTCCCTCCACATGATGAGGATCCAGTTGAATCAAAGGCCGGACCAAGTCTTCACAGGCCAGGGGAGCTGAATGGCTCACAGCCAGGCAGCAGAGGACGGCTGCAAATACAGCAAACATGTTTCTATATGTCTATTGAAATCGTGTCTGGCAACGAGACTTTGCTGGTTATATAGCTGTTTCAGAAATGTTTCACAATTTTGCAACAGATCAGATCATTGTGTGATTGTGAAATGAAAGAAAATTTTAACTTCTGTGCTACTTATTGTTTACACTGGATGGTTCATTTTCACCTGTGGTACTGTTCCGTTCAATGTTCATGGTCAGTCAATACTACACTCAAATAAACCAGGGAAAAAAAGTCTTACTGTTGGTGCTTTTTCTGGATTGAAGTTCTGTAAATATTGTGTTCAGTGTTAATATTTGGTTTGCGAATAGTTGTGTTGTTGTTGTGTACACTAATTTCATTAATTACTCATCTGTGTCTGTGAAGGAATGAAAAAAAAAAAACAAAACACTATTCAAACTCACCTATACCTGGTTTGGAATACTGCAAGTACTTGGTTGTTTAAGTATGGAGATTAGTGTCAGCAGACAATATAAAACTATTTCAAAGTGATTATTTATCACCTCATAAAGTGGCAAACAAATCATCCTGCAGACAAAGAGCAACATTTGAGTTTATTTGGTGTCAAGTTTGTGGCCACCTGATGGATGCAAGTCCAATATTCACTCTTCTTTTGCTTTGGTTTGTGTTCAACAGCCCTTGGGAGTTCTGTTGTTACCATGTAGATGTCATGAAGCCAGTGGTGACCAGTAGCCTGACATGTGTAGTACAAAATAAAAGAACATTTAATACAGGCCCCACTGCCTCTGTTTCTCTATATTTATTGATTTTTATTGAAATGTGCATCCCAACAACGCTAATGACTCCGAAGTCCAAAGGTAAAGTCATGTACCTAACTTTACCTTCAGACACACTAGTGTGGCAGCAACTGTAGTTCACACAGGTCAGCATGAAGGGGATGAACTGACTACCACTAAATAAGCAGCTGATTAACCAAAAATACTACATTTTATGTGCTGCTGGTTTAGTGTTTGACTTAACTCGTCCTTTTTCTATATATCGTCTTTAAGTCTCATATTCCATACACACAAAAGCAATCACGGACACTGTATGTATTGACATTCATTTTATTCATGTGTCAACAGATATCATGTACTGACGTCTCCTGAGCCTTTGGACTCTCTGTTTTCTCCTCAGTCTGAGCTGGGGCAGTGGGGCCGGACTGGACAAAGCTCCTTGGTAGGATCCATCACAACATGTTCAGGCATCTTCAGACACTCCACCTGAGTTATGAACTCCCTCAGCTCCGTCTCATCCACCTCCCTCCTTCTGCTGAATAGGCATAGTTCCTCTGACTTTTCTTTTGGTGACTCCACCTTGAAGCTCAACACCACGCAGTCCGCACAGGACGTATAGAAGAGGGTCCCACTGAAGTTATACACCTGTCCGACCTGGAAGTTATAGTGAGGGCCCTCTAGTGAGATGTTCTCGGAAAAATAATGGCACCGTTCATTGTAACGATTGACTTTGATGAACGTTGAGTTGTGGAAGTCGATACTTATGCTGTCGCTTGGTGCAAATGGCTCTTCAGACTCAATGATTTTCAGGCTTTCTGCAACCATAGCCCATCTGCCCTCCAAATCACGAGGATCCAGTTGATCCAACGGCTTTAGCAGGTCTTCACAGGTCAGAGGAGCTGAATGGCTCACAGACACCAAGCAGAGGAGAGCGATGGCGCGCGCAGCAAACATGTCTCTGTATGTTGATGGCATATGTCTGGACATCTAGACTCCTCTAGTTGCACTGCAGTTTTCGTCGAAAAGTGGTGCCAGTTTAGAAGTTTGCCTGGTTTTAAGGGTGCATCAGAAAAATCCAGTTTCACAATACTGAGAGAGCAGAGTCCACCTGTGTTCTCTGTGATTGGCTTAGTAAAATAAGAGTTGAATAAAATGCTGTGATTCTCAGTTTGTACACTTTCCTTCCTCTCACTGATGTTTATTTCTAGCCTTTGCCAAACCAACAGCTAAAACACCAGTGTCACCAGTGTATGTCCGCAGTACACACAATCTGCCCCTTTAGAGTCATTGCTTTTATGCTTATAATCAGACACACCCTTGAGAACTATACATACACTGTTTAAGTCATTATACATATCCAAAGTATGTATAGTGTATACCCACCCACAGACCTGGAGTTTATAGACATGCACATAATCTTCAATAACTGATCAGTGAAACATTAAATAGAGAATGCTTGTACAAATCTGTCATCCAAGAATAGCAGCAAAACCTGGTTCCTGTTTTTTCATAGTTTGTTAGAAATTGTTTTATGAAGCAAGTTTTTGACACTTGACTTCACTGGAGAAAGCTGTGTAAGAAAATTCCAAGAAGCTGAACTTAAATGATCTGCAAAACTCCATTACATATTTCATGTTTAACCAATTAAAGGGATGGATGATGTGGATTGTTTGGAAAACTGTGAGGTGGCTCTGCACAGCACACTGCAAGAGCGCTGTCATTTTCTTTTCACAAGAGCAGTATAAGTATTCATCTAGTTTAAAGAGGAACTGGCTCCACGTGCTGATTCTCTGAATTTCCACTGTTGTCGACAGCACCCCCTGAGAGCTCTCAGCTCAGCGGGACTTATTTTCAGTTACAGGGCTCACCGCTGCGTACCTTTCCCCAGGGACAGAGTTTGGTCTGGCCCTTGAGAGGGCTGTGCTGCTCTATGTACTTGCATAAGAGAGGGAACTTTGAGAGTTGTTGCAGGGGACACCAGGTACATCATCCCATGAGCTCTGTCCCTGTGATCCTGCTCTTTTTGCAGGATCACTCAAAGATAGACCCTGTTAGTTCCTGTCTTCTCCCCTGGGGAGGATTTACCACAACTAAAGCTGCATGCACAGATAGACTGATTGTCTGAGGGGGACTGCATACTCCCACCCATTTCCTTAAGTGTGGCAGGAGCTACTATGAAGGACAGCTGTCCTACACCACCTGTCCCTGGTTTAGGAATGAGAGTAAGTAAGAAATAACAAATGGTTGAACATTATACAGTGTTTGTTTTGTGTGTGTGTGTGTGTGTGTGTGTGTGTGTGTGTGTGTTTGCATTAAGCAATGTTGTGGATTTGGGGTCAAATCCACTGTTTGAGGAACAGAAAGGTCGGATGAACATCAAGTGCACCAGGCAATGTATCACAAATGTCAGTTTAATCATTAAATCATTTGTCAATCATCTCAAAGCTGACATCTCAGACACTCTCAATTCCACATTTCTGTATACAGTACTGCATATACATCCATGCATAGAGCTTATGTCAGGAGCTCGGAGCCTCTCTAAAAAAGCTCATCTGGTAAAAATACAAAATTCATAGTCTCAGGTATTTCAAAATAATTGTTCTTTTGCTCAGAAAATATTCAGTGGTGCATGCTTTTGTTTATAAATTAGACATGTCATAGTATTAGTGTGTGTATTGTCAAAACCTGTTTACAGAGTGAATAAAAATGCTCAGGTCCATTACTTTGGTTAAAAATACCTCTAACAAGACTAAAATCAATAAAATAATTCAGCTTCAGCGTTATTAAATTAGAATAATATCCTCTCTCAACATCTTTGGATTTTCCAAGTTAAATCTCATATTTAGATGATGAAACTTACCCAATGAATTTCATATGTGCATACAACAGTTTAAAATATCTGTTTTTATGCTTAAGTATAGTCCTGGGTAGAGAACTCCTCAAGGCACTTATAGAATGACAAGTCCAGTCCTCCGCTGTCTTCACACTGGAGGGAGCTCACTTCCTCCTGGAGAATCAAAACTCGGAATCGGATGAGGAAGTTTCCAGATGAATACAAGGAACGGGGGCAGGGGGTAGCGGAGGAAAGGGAAGTATGCTGATTAGAAAAAGGATGGGCGCATAAAACAAAGAGGCGAAGGAAGGAGTGTCTTGTGAGTTGAACAGCAGAGACAGACTGAAGAATTCTGGCATACTGAAGAGGGAGAGAGGAAATGAATGTACAGAGAGGGCATTTACATGACAGAGCAGCACTGGCAGGTTTTGCGTTTGGGCGCCTCAGTCTCCTCTCCCTGGCCAGCCCGGGTCGGACTTTGTGTCTCTGTGCTGGCGGGGCTGTTAGCTGCTGCGGGCTCTGAACGGGTGTTGAGGTCTCTGGCCTGCGACAGAAGGGGTTCCTGCTCGGCCGGCCCTGCCTCTGTCCTCTGCTTCTCCTGGGGATCGGCCAGGGGCACCTCCTGGAACTGGCCAGGCAGAGTGACAGGGTCTTGAGCTTTTGATGACGTTGCAGCTGCACCCTCAGCCTCTGGCTTGGGGGTGAGAATAGACTGAGAGTAGACTGGCACTGAGGCTACTATAGCGCCCTCTGGAGCATTGGATGGGGACTGCACCTGCACAGCGGTTGGCTCTTCTGATTGGTTCTCCTGTTGTTCAGCTTTTGTCTCTCCATCTCCATTTGTTTTGACGCCATCCTGTATGTCTCCCCCTGCAGTCGCTGGTTGTGCCTCTGCATTGGGTTCTGTTGCCTCACTCTCTTCTGGTTGTGTGAATGTTTCTGGAGCTGCTTCTGTTCTTACTACCTCCTCCACAGCCTCCCCTTGCTCTAGGCTTGCTTCTGGCAGAGGGGTTTCCTCTGCCTGCATGGTCTCCCGTTGATCTTCCTGAGGCAAAAGATCCTCAGGAACATCATCCCCTTCATCCGTGATGATCACACATTCTGCTCTCATCACCAGAGTCCCTTCCTCCTCCTCATTAATATCAACATTTTGAATGTGACCAGGCTCTGCTTCAGAAACACCCAGACTCAACCCCGGCACCAAATTCATAGTAGTAACTCCGTCAGAGGCCACAACTGGTCCGTTGGTGGTGGACTGGTTACTCAGCTCTGAAGCATCAGGACTGGTGTCTGCCTCTACACCTCCTCCACCATTTGTTAGGACAGCTGCAGTTCCATCCACTAGTGTGCTTTGGTCTGTCTTCACTTCATCGTCAGTTGTTTCTAAAGAAAGAACATCAAATAAATATCACTGTCAGTAAAGGAGGAGATTTAATTAGAATAGTTAGTGCTGTTCATCCACTGAAATGACGCTGAGTGAATTTGCAATCAATATGCCACAGTGTCATTAACACTGATTATTAGCTTCCCATTGTAGTTGGTGGAGATGCACTATTACTTGATTGCAATTAGAGGTTGCTTTGCCACCAATATGCCAGTGCTCAATACAGCTAATTTATTGTAATGCGGTTAACAAAAAACGTCCACACATCTATGAATCTCCATGCATTCCGCAGAAAAGTCATTCACCTCTGCTCTGATAAAAAATGCAGAAGCTGATAAAGGCCAACTTTAGCTACAGGGCATGAACTGTATACTAATGAATGGAGCCTTCTTTCTGTTACAGAGCAGAATGTAACAACCATTGTAAGCAGATATATATTGTACCATCATGAAAAAAGGAAAAGTCACAAAACACAAGAGAAGAAATGTAAAATCTAATCACTTTAAGGCTTTGTTGTGAGAGAAATATGCAATGCACAGAACATGCATTAGATGCAAATTTAGATTCTGCAGTCTGAGGTCATAGATGCTGGATGATTTAAATAGAAATGGATGGGTATATCTTCATTTTTTAAGAGTTCTTCTCTTCACTTTGACAGCATGAGCAGCGTCTCCACTGACATGTCCACGTACCCGCTGCCCTCTAAAAATGCAAGTTATGCACTTGAGGGCCTGTTAGCATAAATATATATGCAAAACCTTATCAAACATGCATTAATATTCATCACAGTGTGTATCAACTTTTTGTTAAGTACATGCCACCATATACTTGACTCCTTCCTTAATAATATATTTTCTTCAGATCAGCATATACAATGCATGCAGAGCAGTGCTTCCATAGGGGTGTTGTGGTCTTTAATGTGTTGGGGTAAGATGGTGACTGGATCAGAATTAACAAGAGGATGAATGGAGAGGAAATAAGATGTCAACAAAGCTACAGATGTGATTTAATGTGTGCAGGATTTATTTCGTACATCATGTGAGTATTGTGGTGTATGTCTGCGTGCATTTTATGACACGAGTCAGTTGCATACCCACCCAGTCCTGTTGCACTGTTTTCCCCGTTCTGCACAACAGCATCATGGGCTATATCTGAGGAAGAAATTATTTGTATTTATTGCAAAGTTAGCAGGTACAGTGGCCGTATTTTCAGACATGCAGTGCAGAAATCATGAATTAGTACCGGATGGAGCACTGATTTCTCAGAAAAGTGACAAAAATGAGTATAGTGTACCTTTAAATTTAAATATCCAGACAAAGATGCACCTGGAACTGTATTATGAGCTCCACACAAAAGACTGCATTACAGAGTGGCTTATTCAACACATATCCATTGTTATGATATTGATGCACGAGAGCAACACTAGAAGACTACAAAGTTCTGACTAAGAACATGCTTCTTCTCTACAGATAGTAACCAAGTTATTTTTATTGTAAGTAAAAAGAGAAAAATAGGAAAGAGTCCAAACATTAAACAAATGAAATCTAGTCAATATGTACAGAAGTGATGAGGTAAGAGTAGCATTAGAGGCACAACTGTGGCTAACAAGTGGTGGCAGTCAAAAAAGCAGTGTGTTTGCACACAGTGGCTGTAACGTGATAGAGAACTACAGTGCTGACATGTACTGGACAGAACACAGTGTTCAAACAGGTTTGAAAACCGCTAGCAGATGGATGACAGCAACGCTTCGCTCTGCACTCTTACAGTCTGTGGATGTTAAGAGCTTGTAAAATGGCTTCAAAATGCTCATGTCAAGTCCTCTACAGTGTGAAATTTACATCAATTTCTCATTTTCTCTGGTAAAAAAGCAAATGGAAATGCAACTTTCTTCCACTGTCCACTGTAAGTTTAACATTTTTCTGTGGAAAAAGGTTTTATCTGATCCCACTTACCTTCTCTGTCCTCTCCTACTTTCACTGTTTCCTGTTGGGTAAGAGGGACAGGGGAGGAATTAAATTCACTGTGACTCAACTGGTGAAACGGTTTGTGTTGTGCTGCATGAATCTCTGGTGTATTGTGAAGGGAATATAAAAAGATAACAAATGAAATGCAAATGCTGGACCATCACAGAGGATATGAGGAAACAGACACAATCAAGAACATTTCTGTGAAAGATTTTCCCTCATGTTGTGTAAATAAGTAACTGTCCTTGGCTCTGAAAAGCACAGCCAAGTGCAGCATGTACTGAACTACTTAATGTGTCCACTGCGGTCTCTCAGATGGAGGACAGTGATGATTTTAGCTGTTAAAAAGGCCGTGACATTCTGCCTGGTCACAAGGGGGAGCGATTGAGCTGAAGAGCCCTACATGGCCTTTGAAAACTTGACCCCTCTCTACAGTTTGTAATGTGTACTTAACTACATCAGATCTGCATAGATAAACAGTAATCATGCACGCGTGTGTACCTTACAATTAAAAAGCCACTTTCAAGGACACTCAACACCGTCATATCCCCAGTCTCATCAGGAAGCAAAAGGCAAACAAAATAATGAAAATTCATCTTGTGCCTGTTTGAGGTGCCAGATATTAGCTGTCACTCAATCTCAGTCTGCCCACTCGCTGGAAGCTTTGCTGGCAGGTGCTGTTAAAAGTGCTGTATTTTCACACAGAGGATAAGGTCATACATTTAACGTCCCCTCCGTCACAGCCAGCACGGCTGATCGGCTGTAATAGCTATTAAAAACGAAATCTTCTGTTTATGTTTCCGGTTGATTTTAGCTGAATTCCAAAAGCCAAAGTTAAGATGGGTGTATGATAACTATGAAAGCCTTACTAAAGAGACCCTGGAGCAGGCGGCAGAAGAGGAAGGACAACTCTTTTGTTCTACTATAAAGAGCTTCAGCGAGGTGGGGTAAACATACTTGCGCTTGGCTTGAGGTGAAACAATAATCCCACAGTGGATCAAGTGCTGAATTGTTTATGTAACAGAGAGGCGTACATTCATAAAGTTCCTGCTTTTGAACAAGAGGTGCGACATCAAAGGTACATTAAAAGAGGAAATGCATTATTCATGGAAAAAAGCCACAGACAGAAGTTGTGGGAAATTTTCTGCCTAATGGAAGATGATGGAGCAAGCTTGTTCAACACATATTCCAAGTGGGCAAGTGTGTGTGTGTGTGTGTGTGTGTGTGCGCACGCAAGTTCCTCACCGCTTGGCCAACCTCCATCTGTTCCTTCAGCTTCTCTTCCTCCTCTGCCAACCGCTGACTCTGTGACTGCAACCTGACACAGACACACACGTACACACAGAAGCAAACACATAAAAACGATACCAACAATGCACTCTTAGACTCTGACGCCTTTAAATGTTCAAATCTGATAACTTCAATATCTCTATCTTATGATCCCAATCTAGTCACAGTTTTTATATTTAAATTCCTCCAGAGGCCATGTACAGTGTGTGTGTGTGTGTGTGTGTGTGTGTGTGTGTGTGTGTGTGTGTGTGTGTGTGTGAGGAGTGTTCTTGAAAAGTGAGACAAAGCTGTGGACCTTTGCAATAATAAGACTGGGATCTTGGAGACTTGAGGGACTTGACAACATTGTCCACTGTAATAACGAAAAGTCTAGCCCTGTGTGGCACGTGTGCAGGCTGGATCACCATCTCACTCTCCGCAGGCGAGTTCAGTACTTTGCCAAAGCGTACATAATGTACGACAGCAACGAATTACAAGAAAACAAAAGCAGAAAAGGGAATGAGGCAACTATCAATTATATATGAAGTTTCATTTACACAATACAACAAAAATGACAGTTCCCTCATGCTGTCGGCTCTGCTAACTGTCTCAGGCAGTCACAAACTGTGTCCTCGTCTCCTAGCTCTAACTAACAGACAGACACACACACACACACACACACACACACACACACACACACACACACACTGTGGCTGTACTTGTCAATGCGCTTTTCGATCTCCTGGGCCTGGGAGCCCCACAGAGGGGAGCGGGGGCTCTGGGCGTCCGGGGAGGTTGGGGACAAGGGGGCTCCCTCCATCAGCCACTGGTCCCTCAGAGACTTCCTCTGGTGTGAGACAGAGGAGGTGAAGAAGAGGAAGGGGAAGAGAGAGGAGAGTGAGACAGATTTAAGCAGTGCTATACTTTGATGACATTGTGGTGCTGAGATCACAGTAGCTATCCCTTTAATGTCTCTGCTAGCATTTGTCTTTAACACAAACACATAACAAACATTTTGATACGTATACTTGCACTGCACTGCAACTGAGATGTACTCAGCAGAATCATTTACAGCTGTACAATAACTAGTCGATGCTTCCTGGTGGACAAAACATGCAACGTTGAAACTGGTAATCAATGACCTCAATGATCTTTAGCATTGCTGTAAGTTACTACAGTGTCTGACTGTCTATCTGAGAGATCTGTGATAAGCTAACATCCACCGATAACACCGACTATTATTCTCATTCAGACTTAAAGGTCAGGCTGTATTTGCAGAAAAAAGGCAGGTCTGAGCAGGTCCATCATGTCCTTGATACACTGCACTGCGAATACATTAACTAACAGCACACTTAAAAAACAAGGGATTTTTAAAATGTATACTGTTTGTAGCCTGTTTCCGGTATACTTGATTTTTCACTTTTCCGTTGTGAACTTACACTCAAAAACCACTTAGAAGCAGGACAACGCACAACGATGACTATTCAAAAATGTCAGAAATCTAAATGTACTACTCACTATAGAGTAAACTACAGACTGTTTATGATGCGGGGAACAATAAATGAGTGACTGAGGCAGTGATTTCAGACACAGTCAGAGAAAAAAAGTGAGATGTACGGAGCAGTGATGTGGCCAGATATGGGGAAGGTGGAGTGAAACGTGGTTATTTGAGTGGCGAAGGTGAGAAAAAAAGGTGAGAGACAGAAAAACAGAAACAGAACGTCTTATTCTCATGTTATTCTGCTCCTGTAAAAAGAAATGACCCAAGGAACGAAAGCTGCCCCAGGCTACTTACTATTCCCTCCAAACAGAACACTGAAGCAAGTACTTTCAAGTTTTACACAAACAAGAGTGCAATTCTCAGTAGTTTCTCGAGCTGACTGTTCTCAGAACGTCATCTTCTAAACAGACCGCTACAAGTATCTAAGAGACACACAGAAACACAGCATTCCTTCAAGTCTAATAGTCCATTTCCACTGCTTTCTTGTGCTTTACCTTTCGTTGCAGACCCCCACTGGACATCTAGCACAAACTGTTCATAAGCTCTCTCTCTGTGTTTTTGTATATGCAACAGTGATGCACACATCCCACACAGGTGCACACACTGTGTGAGTTTCCTTTCCAAAGCCGACCTGTAAAGTTATTGCAGGTCTGCAGTGTCAACAAAAGCTGGACATATTTCATGCTGCATCCAGAAATCAAATCAAACAAACACACACGTGGTGATATACACGACTGCACAATCACAAAGTGAACCCTGGTGACATGAAAATGAGGTTATGATGACAGGAGTTACGGTGCCACTTGTCAGGCTTATCAAAGCAAGTCTTCCATTATTTACTGCCCATATGTGTTTCTGCTGCTATATGCAGAACTTCTTCACAGACAAATAAGATTAGACTTAACTGACTTATTAGAGGCGCTGGAAAATCCCTGGAAAATCTTCAAATGGTTGAACAATGTAGATATTAAATGCTTCATTGAGATAGTTGTAAAAAAAAACTTCTCTGTCAAGAAGGAAAAACATTTTTCACTCAAACACAGAAAAAACAGCTGTGTTCCCCTTCATGTAAGGATTAATAATAGTGGCTGCAGGTTGGCAGCCAGTATGGCAGCCATGTTACAACCAGTTGACCTTGGTTCAAGTGCTTATTTCAGAAAGCATCTGTGCAGCTAAAGTGCCCTTGAGCAGCACCATTAGACAGTACACTCTTGCCAGCTCCAGAACGCAGGTCTTAAACTGACCTTGACAAGTGGCTATAAACAGAGTCTGTCTGCAGGGAACTTTTAGTAAACCTAATCCAGTGAAATAGCCAGGATTATCTTTTTTAATCATAATTAAATGGCTATATGCACTGAACTCCACTAAAAATGCCTAATTTTTAGCAGCTATGCTTTCTCCTTCTCTCTAAAGCCAGCTGCTGAAAACCCATATTCCCCTGCAGCCTATAGCCCCACGTTTTCAAAATCTGGCAACAGTTAGCCTGTAGCTACCTACATAACTATAAGCGTCACACAACCATCTCTGTGTTGTCTCCTGCAGCGCAGAACAAGCCCTGCTCTGTTCCCCTCCCTGTGCCCTCGGCTTGCTGGATGGAGCCCTCTCTAAACTTTCCTGCAGGTCAGGAGTTGCGTATAAGCCGCTGCTCCCTCTGTATCACATCCTCCCATCTACCCTGGGGTACGAGTCCAATGTCAAAGCTAATGAATGTACTAAAAGCTATGATGATATCACCCTCTGTGAGAGAGCAAGTGTAGAAATAATCATTTAAAAATACTCTTTGAAGCCTCTTGCAGCTTGACTTTTGATCTCGCAGGTGCAGTTTATTCATGTTTGGTGCAAACTTGCATGCACACACAGATATGGTAGGCGTATGCAAAACAGTCTCTTGCATGACCACACTGGTACACACATGTGTATCTGTGTGCACGCAAACACATGGTGCATGAATTTCACACAATTTGAGGAATGTGCCCCAGGGCAGTGTAACACAGTGGAGTAGGAAGTGGGAACGGCAGTGTGGAAATGATGTGAAAACAATAGAGCAGCTCTGTGACTTGCAGGGTGTGTAAACACACATAAAAACTGATTTCAGCAAAGGAAGGCTTGCCTCTAACCTTGCGAGAAACTGGAAGAACCAGGAAGTGTGGAAGGTTGCGCAGTTCAACTGTGTGTGCATGTGTGAGAAAAGGAAACACATTTGGATGCTTTCTGCTCGCTAACAAGCCAGAACGGGTCTGTAGAGGATTTTTAGCTGAGTGAAATTAAGGCTGCGTGTGAATATGTGTGTGCATGGATGAGACGGGTTAGATCATCCTGTGTATGTGTGTCACACCTTGAGCTGCTGTAGTCTGAGCCTCTCATCCTCCATCTCTCTCCTGGCTCTGTCCTGCTCCTCCTGCAGCCGACGCTTCTCCTGACAGAGGAAAAGAAGCAGGAGGGAAGGAGAGAAATTGCAAAGAAAGAGCGTGAATGTAGACATATTGATGGTTTGGTAGAGAGGGAGTCAGAGCGAGCGGAGTTCAAATAAATTATTATTATTATTATTCAAACAAAGAGACGGATGCACTGAGAAGCTCAGATCAGCAGCCAGACATATAAACAAGCTGATGTAAATTACTTAACAGAAACAGAGAAAAGGAAGAGACGGCAGTGAATAAAACATCAGTGAGAAAGAGTAAAAAACCTGGTAACCATCTGTCATGAGGACACTGTCACCACAGACATCAGGTGTACTCTATATCCCATAATGCTTGGAGAAGCTGTACCCGTGGCAACCCGATGTTGTTTTCATGGGACCAGGGACACCATGGCTCACCACATTGCACATTCAATAAATTATTTAGGCGTTACGGACAGCTCAGAGAGCGTCGTCTCTTTATCCTCTTTCTCTGTGCAGACGATCTAAAATAAAGGCAGAAGTAGACGGGCTGCCACTACTGCCGTGGCACTTCACTTGTACACCTGCCTATAGGACTGCAATGCATGTCAGGCTATGTCACTTTTTGTTGAGAAACTGTCCAGGAGATGCCGCAGAGCTGGCTAAATGTGTGAAAACACAGCAATCAAGTGGCATTAAAATAATGGTTAGAATTCAGAGCAGTTTAAACAGACAGCTGGACATCCCTCTTCTTCTGTATTTTGAGTCTCTGCGCCATGAAATGATCTGACTTTCATAAAACCATCATGTTTCGCATTCTGAGGACCCACGAGATCCGGTAAAGACCAGGCAATGTGCCTACACATGGTCTAGGATGAACCATCAGCCTGTACATTTTATTTTTTTCTATAAAAACTTGTGCCTTAATAATATCAGGCCAGCACTCTGAGGTGTCCACATTCACACAGGCTAACTTGACCTGTCTGAGAGGTCGACTTCAGACAGTCATTAACCCAAACACCTCTTTTTCCAGTCGTGTGCATAGAGTTCCACTCTGCTTCAACATAAACATCAGCTGCTGGATTCATCCATTCACAGTTAATCACATGTGTTTGTGTTTGTGTGGGTGCATAGACTCACAGCGATGGCCTCCAGGCGCTGTTTGTACTTGTCCGCCTCATCCATTCTGGCACCTGTGACACAACAAGACAGGGTGAAAGGTTAGAGGTTAAACAAGCCAACTGGATGCCGAAATGACTGCGTTCACTAGTTTGAGAGAAAGAAACAAGGCCGTTATTTTAGATGTATCCTTGACATTTCACACAAACAAAAACCCTGTATTGCATTTTCTTCTCTTCGGATGACCGTTTTTAGAGCCGTATGGTCTGACTTTTTCTGTAAAAAGTTGTCTGCGGTCTGAAGAATCCCCAAACTTCTGCAGTCCCACCCCTGCTACATGTGAAGATGGACAGGCATGAGTGGCAAAACAAGATCAGACACTGGACTTCACATTTCTGAAGCATGTAATTGGACTAACTACGCTGGTAGTACGTGCTTATGTCTGCAGAGCTAGCATGACCCACAATCCTCCACGCCATTCCCACCCTTGCAAGAAACGTCTGCCCCACACCCCCATTAAGCCTTTTGCGTCTATCATAACACAGCCTCAGGCATCTTGAAGAAAATGAGCACAGGCATTTGTTTTCCCCCGCAGCTGACACTAAATGGGACAATATTTGAGCTCCCAAAAACTCAGAGTTACATGAGAGAGCATAGACTAGAGTCACACACAGCAACCAGCTCACAGCAACTCAGTCATTAGTGAGTTCCTGCCATCACAAGCCATAACTCTGCTTTTAGGAAAAAAAACGTTCTTTCTTAAGAAAAAAAGGCAACTTCTCGGGAGAGAAACAACGCTTATTTTTGTCCCACGTGTAATTCTGCGCTGGGTGGGTTTCAAATATGATAAGAATAATTATAGTGAAAACACAGTTGTTGAAGCTGAAATTGGAGTTTTTTACACAATGACAGGAATATTCCTTCCAGTCACTGACAATCTCGTGCCGTGTGTAAAGAGTTCTATCCGACACCAAGAAAAGCATTTAGCCATCACAGCGGCTGAGATCTCACATTGGGGGAGATCTGAGCAAAGCAGCGTCCTATTTCTGTAACAAATGCCACACTGTCAAAGCCAAAGTTGCTAATCACCATCACCGAGCTTCGAAGCACAAAACGTGTGCTTGCCAGCGCACGCACAAAACACGGCCGGGATGCATAACCTGCAAAACCTCGTAAACAAGCTATGGACACTTATCAGAAGATCACACTTAAATGGTGACCTCACCATTTACATCAAACTACCGCAGTACACTGATGCTTTCAGTTGGAGAAAAAAGTCATTGCCAAACTCAGCTTTGACTCATCAACCCTCGGCTACATTACTCAATTCTCCCCAAAGCCCCTCCCCATCCAACACTCACACACTCTACAAATGAGGTTTCTCGTTTACACCCAGATGGCAGCTGAGCAGAGCTGATGCTGTTGTTGCTCCTCTAATGTGGTGGATCTTTCAGGGCCTTAAGGGGTGTTAGGTAACATATTGAGAAACTTCTCCTTACCAACACCTAAAGGCTTCCTTTGGCTCTTTTAAGATGAGGGGTGGGTGGCCGGGACACAGCGAAAACGTGCCCAAATGAAACAATACAAATATGTAGGTGCACTGTATAACAGAGAAAACAGAGGGATGGAAGCGGGAGGGGGACACATTTTGATGAAGGAACACCCCCTGGTGTGCTTTCACTACATTGGAGTTCTCTCAAGAACTGAGATGGTGACAAAGAGAGGAAGTATCAGCAGAAAGACATGTAAGAATTTATATATATATATATATATTCACAATCTATAAAGAGAGACTCAGAGACAAGATGAGGTAGTTCTCATTTTGGCAGTGTTTTGAATGACTGGAGGTGCAGTGACAGCTTACAGTATAAGCCTCCGTGGGGAGTGGAGGCTTGTGTCTCATCAGGGCTCCAGGAGAGCGCCTAGAATAGCAACCAGAGATAAACAAGCAAACACAAACAGGGCCTTTGATGAGGAGGTATTGAGGAGCTCCCTATAGACACACACTGACTTCGATAATTAGACATGATACAGGAGGGGAGAGAAGGGAGGGCTGACAAAGTCAAAAAGTTAAGAGACAGAGAAAGTCAGGATGGTTGGAGGCAAGAGAGACAGAGGAAGAGAAGACGAGAAGGGAGTGAGGTAGCAGGAAGTTTGCCATTCAGGTCCTCTAATGTCCAAAATATGGTCAATATAGCCTGAACAGGCCTCGAAAACACGACACTGTTCAAGAATGGGAGGAACTGAGAAGAAGTCGTAGAAGAAATCTACTCTGTTTCCCAGAACATGGTGATCATCATCAGGCAAACTCAGGTCAGTCTGCAACAAATGTTATGTACACCAAAATAACAATGGTAAAAATTTCACGATGGAAAAGCAGAACAATTTTCTAGATACTTCAAATCATTCAGGATTTGCTATAAATCATGTCTGGACTTTATTGGTCAGTGTCCACATTATAACACCGATCAGAAGTGTTGAAATCTTTACTTTAACCATGAAGCTTTGCACCTTAACTGTGAATTTTCACACAACTCCCACAATCCTCTTGTGGTACTCAGAGGGCACAGCAACCCACAACTGTGCTGTGGGACTCAAAAAAAAAACAAACAAACTGCATTTATTCAATGCAGCGTAACTTCTGTTAACACTCACTATATCCAATACATCTCAAAACACCAATACGGCACACGGCCAGGAACACAGCTCGGCTCTTACAGTATTTAATTACAGACACCGGTTCACCTGTAACACCTGTCACAGCCAGCCCAGATGGCTGAAATGACTGAAGCCTCACCTCCATTAAGATTGACAGTTTTTTGGTTTTAAAGGCAATAATTCGTGTCCTACACGAACTGAGCCAGTTGTGGGCAGTCTGACCTCAGTGGTATGACCTCCCACACGCTGAGTCTCTCCCAGTTTACATCTCCCAGTCTCTCTCCCTCCCCATACTCCACTCCCACTTAGTCACACAATGGACCGAAGGTGCTACGGCCAAAGACAAAAGAGAAGAGTGGAGCAGGACGAATGAGTACATTGTACGTCAGTGCTGTATGGAGTAGTTCATTTATTGATTAGTCAACAGGCTTTTTTCACTGCAGACATTTTGACTGAGTTACTAATAACATTTACGTGTCCCAGTAAGTCATGGCAGTATGACGGTGGGCCTGCAAGCACGACAGCAGGACCTTGAAGCTGAAGCAGCTTAACGGAATTCAGCTGTCACAAACTTTATTATTTACTCCCGTGTCTTTCCTACTGTGACATGACTGAATGTCTGCAGTGAAAAACGCCTATCCTCAGGAAAGTAAGGGTCAACCATTTTGATTAAAATGAATTTAAGTGTTTCAGTCCTCCATCAAGAATTATGCACTCCTTTCAGAACTGACCTACGTTTAATTTCCCGTCAATGGAAGTGACGCTGTGTGCACAATCTCAAATTGGTGCCGCTCCACATGTCCTGGAAGACTGTCCTGGACAAACGGAAAGAATATTATCTGACTGTGGACCCTGTTTTCCCATGTTCTTGTGTCCATGAGACTAACGGAGACAACAATTTCTGAAGTTTTTCCAGTACTGAACAACAGCGCATTTTCAGACTTGCACTCTTAAGACCAAACTGACGCTGACTTAAGTGACATCACAGGAGGAAAAGTATCATATTTTGCGCAGCTTTATACAACTCTGTGTACCTATGGAGCAGTAACCCCTACACCTGTAAACAGGCTATATTTCCCTTTAAGAGGATGTCCTTTTTGCATAAAAATAACTGAAACAATTAATCAATTATCAAAACAGCTGCCACTAAAGTTCCAGGCTACTGACTAAACAATGTATCAAATAACTGTCTCAGCTCTAAATTGGGTAATAAAAAAGAGCTTAACAGTCTATAGGAGGGTCCGGGACCTCCAGCTGCCTCTCAGTCACTCTGTCTTACTGCAAACTGTCATCACAGTTCCTTTGCAAACATTCCTCCAGCGCTGGTGCAAAAGAATGTATATTTGCCTTCAGTGCATGTGTGCATGTTTATATTACAATGTATATTTGCCTAGTCTGGTGCCATGAAGTCTATATGCCGAGCGCTGGTGTAGTGACATTAGCTCTGTGGGAACAGATGGAAGAACAGTGGGGTGTCTGGAATGAAAAACTATAGGAATCACTTACTATCACTTTCACTGCTGGTGGACTTCTCTGGCACACACACACACACACACACACTCACAGGCGGTACACGACCGGCAGCATAAGAATGAAAATCGGGAAGTTAAGCGGCCGCAAGTCTGCTTAAGTCCTACAAGGCAAGAGGCTGCAGTGATTTAGTTTTCCGGCTTTATCCAGATCAGAGTACAGAGTGGGAGAGGCGATCGGTATAATCAGTGTGATTTGATAGGTGGCACTTACATACCACCAATGCCCCCTGTTGCTCTACATTAACTGGCATGTAGAATGTAACAGCAGGCATATAGTAGCTACACCAGATGAAACATAGATAAGCTGTCTATGCAAAGCACATGTTTCAGGAATTGAAACCCCACTTCAAGAGAAACACTCCACTCTAGCACGGATATGGGTGCACGTTATCAGAGAGCTAAGAGTACAGGGTTGTTGACTTGGACTTCACAGGGATGGACATGGGCTGCAGTGGAGCATGAAAGCTGTGAACTGTCGGTCATGAGACTCTAATAAGTCCGTGTCACAGGGCACCTTTCAGTCCAGGCATCGCTAGACTTGATAAAACCTCTGTGGTGGAGATTGGCTTTATCAGGGCGGTCATCATACGACTGTATAACTACAACAGAAAGATGGTCAAAGACAGTGAACAAGTTGCATCTACAGTGATACGTTCAGCATTTATTTGGCTAAAAATGAAGATGAATTATTTTCATTACTGATCTAAAAAGAACTGCTGAATAATTTCCTGTCGATCAACCAATCGATTAATCTACTAATCCTCTCAGCTCTTATCAAGACGCACTTGATATACGTCAGGAAGGAGTGTAGAAAGATCAAACTGCAATGGTCCTCTCAATTGGCTGATTGTGTAAATAAGTCACTGAACACACAATGTACACCGAGTTGCTAAAATAGCTTCAGGCCTATATGGGGTGGGGGCAGAGGGAGTAATTAAAAGGCCACCCAGTGACATTTTGTTTTTGTGTGATGATGCAATTACGCTGCTGTTAGACCGCTGGCCACCCTGCTTCTCTGCACTTTGAAGTTTCTGCTCCATTTCTTGGAGAGGCAGGGGATGGAGGTGGGGGATGATTACAGTAAAGACAGAGGAGAGAGAGGGGGAGGCAGAGGTAGGGTATCAGATTGTGTGCTCTCAATTACTGCCAGCACATTTGACTACTCACATTAATAGTTTTAATAATTTCTAATACCTATATTAGTGATGCTACGCTGGAATCATCTCTGCTTTGAAGTGCAGTTCATCTGCTAGAGGCTCATTTAAAGTGCTGCTTCTACGTGTCCTATTATCCTGCTTCTGTTCGACATGGCTGGGTTCTTTTTACTCTTTGGGAATAGAGCACAGCACTAGAGTGTAGCATGTAAACTGCACAACTGAGAAGAGTGAAGCTGGACGAGATTGGAGCAGAGAAGCTGTTTTTAAAGAACGCAATGCTACTCAGACTAAAGTTTCAGTTCACGCAGTTTCATATTTCCGGGCCCGTGCGACAGAGACAGAGTATTCCAAGGCCGCTAAGTTGAAAATATCCTTCCACCATGTGTTTGGGAACAGGAAGAGCACAAACATCGCTGTCCTCCAGACGACTGGAGACAGAACATGCCAATGCACCGACCCTGATCTCTGAACCTGCGCATCCTCTGCTGTCGTCATTGGCCATTGCTCAGGAAAAGCCTGACTTAAACAGACAGCCAGCTAACTGTAAAACAAATTCCTAGATAGAACCTCAATGGGAGACCGGGCAATCAAAGAGGATATCACTCTCTAGCTTGAGGGATGGAGGGGAGAGAACTGCTGTAAAGCGCTTTTTCATCAGCTATTGATTCTCAGTTCCTTCACAGACTCTGCAGCAGAAATTGCATTGTTGGAGATGGATATGCTTCTTATCTACATAGAAATAAATCTGACACCCAGTGGAAGGGTTTGTGTGTATGTGTGCGTATCTGTACTGTGTGTGTGTGTATTTATGCGTGTGGGTGGGTGGTATGGGTGGAATTTGTGTAGCTTGGATGATGCTGCTGCAACAGCACACAGCCAAGTTCCTCTGATTGACAGTCCAGGTCGGGAGAATGAAAACACTGCATTCCACTGCTGTGTGTGTGTGTGTGTGTGTGTGTGTGTGTGTGTGTGTGTGTGTGTGTAAAGGATGGAAGGTTAATGTGTGATATGTGAGTGCTACTATGTCACAGAGCTAACAGTGTAGCAGACTTTGGAGCGTGTTGAGGATTATCAAAGTCAACAACACACATACAACACAGATTTGCACCCTATAGCACCTAATGGCAGTCCTATTTCATCCAATCCTCTGAAGTGACACAGAGGTTCAAATAATGTATGCAAAGAATCAAAGTTGCCATCATCTTACCAATCCCATATTTACCAAGGCATTAACTTTGCAGATACGTACAGTTAGCTTGCACAAATGATCACAATGGAATATAAGCACTTGAGAGCATCAAAGGAATCACAGCGAGGGAATATCAAAAGAAATCTTCCAACAGGTCCCAGTGTTCAGCGGTTAGACTAAAGCAAGTTTAATGCACTGACAATTTGACTAAATCACGTTGAGAGGGAAGACTATGATGAAGCAATAGCACCTCAAAGGAGCAAAATCCTTTGCTCTCATTTTCTCTCTCTGTTATACAGCCATAAAAAGGATTGAGGGGGATCAGTGGTGTGCTGTCAGGTACCACACACACACACACACACACACACACACACACACACACACACACACACACACACACACACAGTCTCCGTTCAGCAGGAGGTAGGCTGGTTTTAGCCCTTGCCTGGCTCTGCCCACAGTGTCTTAGTGCAGTTAAAGAATACTTATTTACACAACACACACCCACATCACTCCATCTGATCTCCATTTGGGCTAATCCAGAAAGTAATGTGACATGATTACTACGTTTAACCGTCAGGGTAGTAGGGGCTCCTGGTTTGCTTTCATACCTGCAGTTTGGCAAATGAAGCAAGAGGTGTAAAAATGATATGGGCTGACAGGGAACTCATTCAATGACTACACGGCTCCACATGCACAAAATCTAATTGCAGTGATTGACAGCAAGTCATGCTGCACTTCAAAGGGTGTTCAGACTGAAAGCAGCCCTGCATGATAACAATCCAAGGGGTTGCTTTGCTGGGGGGCATGTTGTTTCAGGTTACAGGGAGACATGAAATATGATCCAGACAGTCCTGTTTGTGTAACTGATCACTGAGTTTTAGTAAACTCCCACACCAGGGATGTGCAGTTGTACATGTTTGATTGGAAGGACGTTGCAGGATGATGCAGTGTTGCAGGCTGGCAAAAGTTGAGCCAGATTCAACTTTCATCCATTTTTTTTGCCTCCGTGTTGGCACCCCTCCTGTGCCACTGCACTGGCCTCATTCAAATTAATGAGGCTACGTTTTTTCATGCAGGGCTAATGTCTAAATGTGGCCTTATTACAGCATTCATTATGTGCTTATTTATCTTGTTTGATGTCGCAAAGTGGTAATGAGTATTATTGTTCAAGAATAACTGTGCTCATATAGATCCGAGTACTCGCATGCTTTCTAGCTTAGGTGCTACCATTGTTACCAAACAATTTGTACAGATATACACAATGAATATTCAAATCACTTCACAGAAAAGGTTCCCATCAACAGCAGATACATTTGATCATGGTTTAGCTTTTGAATTCATGCTAAAATCACATGCACATGAGTGATCGCAAGTTATGTCCCCACAGATGATCTATGGGTTGCGTTGGCTGCGTCACAACAATTAGCACTCTGAGTGATCGATTACTAAAATCTTCAGACACAGTGAATCCTTAAAGATAACACTCACACATCAGAGCACATAAAGACATCACCTGGAAAGCTTAGGCATAAATATGGATTTGGATGACCTCACTAATACCTACTATCACAAACTCTCCTGGGTGGTCTGCTTTGCTTTCACATCATAAACAAACTCCACCTGTTAACTGGACAGGGATCAACCTTCTCAAGTCTATCTATTTGGTCAGAGCGCTGGAGCTCGATGGACAAAAACAACCAAACCAAATGAAGAAATCCAGCGAGTCTGCCTGGGCTGAATTAGGCATGAAAGTATCCCAGGACAAAGACTAGGTATGATTACCTCTATCCACCAGGTTGGCCTTACTGTGCCAACTGACATATTCTGTGCTGTCAGAACGCGCTTACAGTACAGCCATTATCTCACCAGCCAAACACACAGATGGTTGACATGAAGCTAAATATTGTATATGGATGCACACTGTTTGTTATTTCCCTCTGAATGGTTACCAATATGGGCAAGCTTCCGATCACTAGCCATGGCAAAATCACCATCTGCCGCGCACATTTAAAATATTAAATCTGGAAGGGTTTTGGGTGAGAAAAACAGTTCCACAGCCATTAAGCTGAGCAGCAGATCAAAAGTGACAGCACAGTGAAGCCCTTGTAAAACCTTGTCATCCACTCATCAAATCAGCAGACGGGCGACAGAGATTAACACGGTCATCCGGAACATACATATGGACGCCGAAGCTGAAGAATAATGTGCTACGCAGCGTACATGAGTCATCTTGGCACAGTGAGTCTGATTAAACAGGCAGGATTATCGATTTAATCCGACTGTGATGAAGTCACATTGTTGTATTGGTCTAACTGTGTGCATTTCCAAGAACGGTTCTGTTTTTGGAGGTGTCAGTCAGTTAAATTACACCAGCGTAACAGACATTAATGACAAACCTTGGAGTCTTGCGTATTACATCATGGTTAGAGAGAGAGAGAGATGAGAATTCGGCTGAAATGAACTTTCAAACCCGAGCAGAAACCCACAATATCATGTAGAGCAGAAAGTGTTTTTAATGTGTGCTTTGTTGTAAAAATGTCACAAGCCTAAGCCTAACCATCTATGTGGTTACGTGTACAGCAGGGGTGAGCAGTATACTGAATTCGTCACCAGTGTTCTGCCACAAGATGGATTATTGCAATACAGTCATTAGGACAATAAGTGTTTTAGCATATTAAAAATAATGTGCTTTGCTGTGGCTGCAGTAACATGCATGTAGAGGGCTGCGCAGGTACTCATACAACAGTCACACCCAGTATTTCCTCGCTATAACTCCGGTAACGTAAAGATGTGGAGGGTAGCATTACGAGCGATGCACGCTAATTTCTCTGTTGTTGGCTGCAACCAACACGAAAGTGAAGACCCAGTGGGTAAACCTGAAGGAAGTGTCCCCACAACTACAAATGGAAATCTCTTATAACCTATGTGTGCCTCTTCATTTCCCTTCAGACTGTTTTGAGGACCAAAACAAGGTCAGACTCACGTCAAAACTGAAGGAATGATCGGTGCTGACTACAAACTTAGAACCTCTGAGTTTCCACATTTTGACGTTGCTTTGCTGCTTATTTTGCTGATTAGCCTGTCGGTGTTAGCATGTTTTGCGGCTCATGTGGCTGGTAGGGTCTATTGTAGACCCACACAGTGGAGCGATGGCGGGTTAACATGGAGAGACAGTCAAGAGAAGCTGTGAATGTTAAACTTCACTGGAAGCCAATTAGAGCAGTAGCTTGGATATGGGAGACAGTTTTTTCACATTGTTTTCTGTGTCGTCTCACATAGCCAGAGCTAACGTTATCTCCACACTTCATACAGCAACACTAGCTCAGCTGGTTTTGTTGTCACAGGAAAGCCCCCTCTGCTTTGTCCTTATGTGTGTCTGTTGTTGCTGTTTGTAAATGTACTTGATAGACGTGCCCTGTGGTACACTGACTGTTGTTCTTGCATACTTTGGGTTTTCTGCCAAATAGACGCTGTTGCAATCTTATCCTTTGTCTAACTCTGAAAACAAATCACATTACATTTAGTAATTAACCTGCATTATGGGGCAGGGTGCTCTTTCCAAACCACATGGATGGTTTCTCTTTCGAGAAATATGTGAGGACAATTATTATTTCTAAATTACATTTGGCTTCGACTTTCTTACTTGCAAGTATTCACATTCAGTGTGTACATATTATCCCAATAGAAGGTCTACAGACAGGGGATAAAAACAAACAAATATGTGATTTGGGGCTATTCTAATGAAAAACAATGCAGGGAATACATCATTTGACATAAATACAATTCTAATCTTATATATCAAATTACATATCATAAATATCTTAAATATGATGTGCTTGAGAGTCAGATTCACTGAACATTTGAAGGGGAAAGTAGGGCCGAGAGAAATTACAGCGTGACATTATTCACGTTATTATTCTACAAATCTGTCTTGTACATATTAAAGTTATAATGAAGAAATTTTCATTATATCAAACTCAGTTTTTGGCAGCTGTTTTTTTTTTCCAACAGCAGCCAATGAATGCATTTATATTCTGTAACGACCGTACCTCTCTACGTAGCTCTCTCTATGTTCATCATTAGCGACAGAGTTTTCATACGTGGATTCAAATTGCCTTTACACACACGTGCACACACACACACACAAATACAAGGCTTGTTGGGAATTGAAATGGATAAAACTACTAAATCACCGTCATTAATATCATGACTCTCAGCCTCTGGGGAAGCCCTTGAAATTACCTGGAAAGGTTTGTACTTAACATACTGTACCAACATGAAAGTATTAGTGAATTTTGGTTTACTCTCCTGTGCTACATGTACTGCACTCACAGTCATGACCTTACCTGACTTCTAAGCTGTAGACAATGGGTAATCGACTGTCACCCTGACACTGTCAGACAGACTGACTTAATCACCGTTGTTTCAATGCTTTGGCATTCATGAACTCTTCTATCGCCAGCTTTATCTCCCCAAACACTCTGCACAGACAGCCGAGGCTCGTATTAGTGTTCATGATACGGGGGAAACAACAGGTTTTTAGCACAGAGGTGGAATGCAGAATGAGAGTGTGTGTGTGTGTGTGTGTGTGTGTGTGTGTGTGTGTGTGTGTGTGTTACGTTTGGCAAAGGAAGGAAGATTACAGGCTAGCTGAGGCTTGATGGGAAACACAGACAGTGTGGCTGAGGGCAAAGTTGCCTTTTACCACTAACTAAACGTCATTATAGCCTTTTGATAATATATTTAGGTTTGATAAACAGTGTCATGCTGTATATATAAAGTCTCAAGCAGTGTACAGGTACCTGTAATTTTAGGGAATCTCAAAATGTCTGAAATAACTCTCTGGCATCAAATCTGTCTTAAAGAAGGCATCAAATGACAATGAAATTGGAGAGAAAGCAAAAAAAGATTGGAGACTTTGAGTCTCTGCTTAAACAAAACATCTGCCTTACAGCTGATAAGTCATTCAGAGCAGACAGAGAGCTTTAGAAATGAGATACGTAAGAATGAAAGAAATAAACAAGGGACAGACGAGACACAGAGACATCAATCAATGGGTAATCCTGAAAGGAATCAGAGGTTTTACATTAATGAGAGAGCATGAAGCAAAGCGACGTAAGCAGGGGGATCAGAGTTTGAGACACCTGTTCTGACAAGTCCTGACAAGACACTTGAGGCTGTGACACAACATAAACACTCTGCCTGCAGTGGCACCAAAACCCAGCTAAGGACACACATCGAGTTCAAACTGTGAAACCTTAAAATATGCACCGGTCTCCATTTTGTCAGTATCTCACATGCTGGCACATGCAGAGGTTTCACAAGAGTGGTGTGACAGTAAGTTTAACCACAATGGTGCACCAACAGTTTCGACCTTGTTGTTGACATTACTCCGGAAAACAGCAAGTGATTTCACAATCAAGTCATTAGTTATTGTCTCTTTCTGATATCGTGGATACTGTTCACCATAACTGGCTCCACCCTTAGCTTGAAATAGGTTTACTTTAAAAAATGTGTATCATCAGTCGCCTTTAGTCATAGAGAATAAGCAGCATAACCACTTGGCTCGAGTCTGCTGTGGTGATTTTGTGGTGCTGAAAAGACAAGTTGATGAATCAATTATTCAAAACAGCAGAAAACTGTCACATTTTTAGAATATTAATGGCAAAAATGCCAAATATTTTCTGTTCCAGCATGCGAAGATATGCCGTTTTTTCAGTTTTTTTTTAAATCAAACTAAACTGAATAAAGAACAGTGGACAAGACAAACATTACAAAGATACCACCATGTGCACTGAGGAAAATCTGGTGGGGAGTTTTCAGTATTGCCTGGTTTTAAATACTATATAACCCATTGATTGAGCATGAAAACAGTTTACATATTAATGGATAATGAAAGTCATTGTTAGGTTTATTTTGTGTAGGCGCAATGGAGAAAGGAGTTGGACCTGTTGTGACAGGAAGGCTTCAGCAAAAGATCTGGACAGACGAAGTTCGGCCCTTTCATGAAAAAGAAAAAAAACACTAGAAGTTCGAGCGCGGTTTTGTGCCACTTTCAAGGCTTACTGCACCTGCAAAATGCCAGTGAAATAAAGGCACAGCGACCTTTTTTTAACTCCGCTCACTGACGCACGCTGTCAGTGTGGATCTTCATTGAAACCACTGGCTGCAGGTCATTCGTTCAAGCCGCTCTGTGTTTTATTCACTCGCCATACTGTGCATTAGGAGGTTCAACTGTGTTAATGGAAAGCCGGTGGTGTGCGCAATGGATGGCAATAAACAAAGGGTGTGAACTGGATCTGGCTAAAAAGATCAATTAATTAAAACAACGCCTTGTTTGGCAATACTGTTGATGCCTCAAGACTTTTTCTATTTACAAGTTAGAACACAGCTGTGCTGGAGCAGCACCGATAGACCACAGGGAGGCTCTTTCACTGTGATTTCAAAGAACTACCTCACGATGAGTTTTCCGATTCTTCATGAACATACACGCAGACGCTATTCTTGTTGGTTAGCGTTCTCTTTGCACTTTGAGCGAGCATGTGTAAGACATGTATTGGCTTGCTTCAGTGATTTCTCTGTCTGTGTGCACAGGATTAGAGTGTGTGTGTGTGCGTGCATGTGTGTGTCAAACAGGTTTGGAGAGGAATGCAGGACTGGCGTAATCCGGTCTCGGTTCATTTTCGCTATTGTCATGGAGTCAAAAGCCTGTAGGCCTGTGTGCTGCGGGGCCTCATAGCTCAGTCCTGATTACACACATCATCTGACATTACACACTGCAGCCAAAATCTGAATTAAACCCCACCAAGACAACACAGTACATTACAAATACATGTGGAGGTTTATTCAAAACCGACTCTCGACAGATTTAGCCGAACATTTCTTACTTTGAAATAACTTTGAGATACAACAACCCATTCATTCAGCTGATAAGACCCTGCAATGTCACGCCATAGAGTTTGTGTAAATCTATACTGCAAGGTTGTCCAGTCACCTTGTAAATGTCTAGCCAGGCAACGTAATGTTTAACTTCCCTCCTTCCTCATTATCACTGTGGACAAACAAACTGAATCCCAGCCCATCATTAAAGAAACTGGAGACGACGCGCTCGTCTTTCAACCGGCAGCTGCTCGTCGTCTCTGAGATGATAGCGGTGAAGGTGATGAAGGATGAATTCATATCAAAATGACTTATGAAACAAACATGTAGGAAGCGTTTATTGTCGCCCTGAGGAGCTTCGGTGCAATTGATTCGACTTCACCTCTGCCATTAGCTCAATGTCAGCGGACATATCAGACATTTCTTCCTTAGGCAAAAAACTCTTCTGTTACCATATAAATGAGGATGTAAAGCCTCCTACTTGTTCTATATTTTATTTAAGTGTCTTGCCAGCCGAGCTCAGAGCTGTGGAAAAAAAAAAAACTTGACCGCTGCCCCCTCTGATTAATATCTCGCAAAAGAGCTGAGCTAACTGGCATCTCTTTTGCAGTTTCGAAGGGGGTTATATTCCACTTCAACAGGCATGATGGTCTTTTTATATTCACCGAGTTTTTATTAAGATACTTGGTATGCAATTGGATTTCCCTCATCGTTCTCAGGTTTCCCCTCTTGTTCTGCTCCAGGCTGTCTCTCATTTCTCTCTCACATACATTTGGCCTCATCCACTTCTCTGTCGCTCACTCCCTCTTTAACAATACATTATCGACTTAAAAAGCTAGTTAAAATAACGTCTGATAGTGATGACGGCCTTCACCAATTACATACAAAGTACACAGCGAAATGTGTTCATAATACACTCCACCTATTGCAATATGTATTTACATAAACAGTAAGTAGTTACTTTGTCAGACGGAAAACTTAATATCTGATTTTTCCACACAGTTAAAATGAACTGAACATGTGAAATTACAACCCTGGTTCCAAAAACGTAAACACAGACAGAATACACTCATTTGCAAACAAACTGTGTTTACTGACAACAGTTTTACAAAGTGTTCCTGAGTCCATGTAGTAATGTCCTTTATCCAGTCATGTGTTCACAAAGTGGTGAACCTCTCTCCATCCTTGCTTGTGAATGATTGAGCCTTCCCAGGATGCCCCTTTCATACCCAATCATGATGCTATCATCTATTAACAATGAACCTGTTTACCTGTGGAAGGTTCAAAACCAGCTGATGAGGTAAAACATTAAATATATTGTCTTTGTACTGTTTTCTATATACGTCAAAAAGGATTAGCCAATTACTGCATTTTGTTTTATTTCTGATTTACACAGTGCCCCCAAGGTGGGTTTTATTTAACTAATGCATTTTTCACCCATGTGTGGTAACAAAGACATTAGCACTGGGGTTGCAGGTCTTGGCTGGTTCCCAGGACCCAACACTGTGGGGTTTCAATAACAACTCTGTCAACAGCACTTCACACCACCACCGCGGCTGAGCGAGGGTCAACAGGCTGGTACACAGGAATGCTTCCTTTCTCCACGACAACATAATGAGTTCTTCAGGTTTTAGTCCACCCACCATAAACTCAGAAACTCAGGGTACACTCTCTTGACCTGGACAGGCTAACAATATGTGTTGTTCACCATCATGATGGCATTTTGCTAATCAGAGAATAAAGCTGGCTGCAAGACAGACGCAGGGATGATTAAAAGTCTGCATCACCAGTACGCCTGGTGTACAGTGACAGCATGCACACAGGATTTAGATGGAATACCGATAAAAGAAGTTGTTATATGATACAGCAAAAGAAGGTCTTAAGGAATTCCTTGCCTCCTCTCACAATGGAAAGGATTTACACTATATAGGATGGAGGATTTATACTGTGTATGTGGCATGCATATCCACCAGGACTGAGAACAAAACCACAGCTACCAGGACCACACAAGCAAAACAGGCTTGGTAAATCAGTTAATTTCAGTGTGGGATGCAGATCTGTCCTTGGCATTTTCAGCAATTCAGCCACAGGTGAGCTTCTTCCAAATTAGTTGTGAATTGGCAGCAAGGAGACTTTTTTTTTCCATTTAATTGACCAGACAACAACATCACACATTAGCTGCAGTTTTGGACGGAGGTGTAACATTGCTGGCATCGCTAAATTGGCACAACACCTCCATCTCTTCCTCTCTCCCACCACAAAGATATGCACACATCAAAAAATGTGCGCCTAGTTCTGCCATCCATTAATGGTTTGTTGTCTTCAATCAATTTGGTGCATGTAGCCTAAAGCATATCCCATCTCTAATGTGTGCACTCGTGCTTTGCCAGCATTTTAAATACATACCCACACATAATTCAGGTAATTGCTCCCTGAAGTGTGCAGCAGTGGGATTCTTCTCTATGGCTAACCAGACATGGTAACCTCGTAACCACGGCTGTGTGCATTTGCTTTTGTGTGATGTCTTGAGGTCACACTATTTATAGTCTTCTTTGGTTCATTTGCACATAAATGGGAACACCAGACTATCGAAGCATGAGGATGTCCTTCAGAAACCAGACTATATGCTGGTTTTTACAGCTTCTGCTCTGTATAGTACATTAGATGCACGCTCACTTGCCAGTTTATGTTTAAGGTGCACCTTTCTAAAACCTACACACTCTGATATAACAGCCCTGCAATAACCTCTACCTTCATGAAGGTTATAGTGAAGAGAGTTTTAGAGACGAGCTGATTCAACTTCATGTATTGCTGGGCGGTATACCAGTTCACACCGAATACCGGTGTATATTTTTGTTATGATATGATTTTTTAATATACAGCCATACCGGTGTATTTGATTAGACAACATTCGGAACACTGCGCCACATGACACTGTTTCAGACGGGAACCTTTTCAATGTTGCGCTTCTAAACACGCATTGTGTGAGGCGTGGTGAGACTGTAGTGCTCTGGTGTTACGTTACGGTGAAGATGGAATAGACATTGAAAGGTCCGAAATTGAAGCTGCAGAACTAGAAGATGACGCAGAAGAACTTGTGTAAAAAAGAGGAGCCGTGTCTGTTTTTTGGAGGATTTTTGGTTTCAAAAAATCACACGTCGACAAAACAACCATTTTATGCAAGTGTTGATGGGCTTAAGTTGCCGGCAACACAAGTCGGGGGGTGGGGGTGGGGGGGGTGTTGAAATCTTGCTAAATATGGCGAAAGTCGCTTAGTTGGCAGCACTGCCAATTAACCTGTTCAATACGAGCGCCGCCTGTACAGGGGGCAGTGTGAGATGCGTGCAGTTCAGATGATCATTGCTCACACTAGGAAGCACCAATCCTAACTAAACTCAGCTAAAAGCCTCTACCAAGCATTACCACCCAAACGAAACATAAGTCATACAGCAAAAAATTATATGGGCATGTAACAAGAAGACGAAAAAAGCTTATGTACAACTTAGCGCGTCTGCTGATTTCACCACTTCACACAAACCACACAAGCCTGGTATCATATGAAAGCAGAGAGTCTGCTGATCACGAAGATGAAACTCGACGAGCTAGCAGCCAAAGAGTAGCAGAAAAAAACTTCACTAAACCATTAAGTATGTCTTACCTTTGCTGTTTTGTGGTCAAAAGTTATATTCCAGCTTGAAAAAAACGCTGCTAATGTCTCCTCCTGTGACTCTGCGTTAGTTTGAGATCAATCATGAAGGTCCTGGTTGTTTATATAAAGAGGAAGGGGTTCCTGGAGTGGAGGGAGCGCTCTTCATGTGATACACTATCTCTGGGGTTACCTCCTTCTGGATCGTCATTGGTGTTACTACGGTGAATTTGGGCGCTGCCCCTCAAATCTCTTTGCTCTGACTGGTTGATAGAGGTGTTGATCATCAAAACTGACCAATGGTTTGCTGAGCTACTGACCAGTGTAACTGCACAGTTAGTTTCATTTACACATGAATGAGCAGAGCGCTCACAGAGGACACCGCTGACCAGGCCGAGGTGTTATTTTACTGTTTTATTTGCATTTCGTCCTTTTATGAGAGCTAAGAACAACAGCAAGCAGAAAAAAGGCTGAAAAAGTGCTTTCAACAGAGGAGTTTCTCCGTATGCCTGGACGAGACAACGGTACTCTAACCAGATGTGCGCAAATGAGCACCTGGACATACCTGTGTTAAAACATCTGTAAAACTGCTCAGGTTCATTTTTTTAGCATGTACTTTTACACAGTTACTCATCAGATATTAAATTACTAATTCCTGGATGAAATTGGCTACTTTCCCATGATTTAAAGGTGTTTTTCACTCTAAATAATGTTTTTTTTTGTTTTTTAGGCAGAGATAAAAAATTTTAATTTCCTACTGTCTTCCAGATGAAAGAAAATAAAATCCCACCATATACTGTGAAACCGTTAGAATTTTGAAAAATACCGTGATACACATTTTTGGTCAAACCACCCAGCACTAACTTCATGGACATTCTGGAGGTTGTAATGTGTGGTGCTTCACAAACACCTCTCTGTATACTGAATTACAGCTCAACAGCACCACATACAACAGTTTCAACAAAACCTGAACATAACATTCATGAATGGAGGATTTATTGCAGGACTGTTTTTTAGACTGCATTAGCTGAAGCAAGATGTGCCTGATAAATTGTTCACTGGGTGTATAAATATCGTGGCTTTTCATCAAGTTTCCTACAGCTTTTGAAACTTATTCATAGTCACGAGCCACTGCAGTGCAGGGAACTTAATGGAGACTGAAATCTTCGACCAGACTTGAAAAATAAATTGATGAAAAAGACATTGGTAAATGCTGGGAAGCTAAGAAGCTAAAATATCACCCTGTCAGAGGCAGCTCAGGTCTTTCTTAGTTATCTCCTCAGACCATTACCTTCACAACCATAACACATTACTTAACTGTCCAATCCTTGTCTGCGTGATTAAAGCATTGTTGCTGGTGTCAAAAGAAGGGCATGTGTACAACAGACATCGAGTAAACTGAAGACGGTAAATGTTTTTCTATCCCCCTCCTTCACTCACCGACTGTCACAGGCAATTTCCGAGGTTTTTCAGTCAGCAGATTATTGCAAATGAAAGGCATACCACACACACAAGCGGGGTGATTTAAGGAGCGCCGTTTGAAAACTGCCTTTCGTGCCTACACAAAACACAAAGATGCAGGGAAAAGAGGACAGACAAAAGGACGAGGTGCTGAAATTTAGACTATAGTCCTCACTGGAATGTTGGGCCGTGGTTAGTATCTTCGGTATGTTATGACTGACATGGTGACATAATGCACAAACACGCTGTAAGCCAGGTGAGCTCACCTGGGAGCAATTTGGCATGTGTCTCAATTTCAGCAGTTCTCAATATTGAAAATTAACCCATCGCATGTTACACTAACAGAGACTGTGCTATTTAACATAATGAGACCACATGAACCTGCTTAAAGGGACACTCCACCTATTTTACACATGAAAGACATAGTGATATCATCAGGGTTATCTCAGCTTCAAAAAGACTTTCAAATGAAAATTTGTTAAAAATCTGCAGGCAATTTAGAATTGGAAAGATGTGCAGCTGCAGTTTTGAAGCTTGACTCATACTAGGGACTAAAAGTCTGGATATCTTTGGTGCATTTTGAACTTCCTTTCTTCAAATGTCTCCAAATTTTACAGAACTGAAATCCTAAATTGGTGGAGTAGCCCTTTACAATAGAAGCTGTAGTATAAATAGGATCTCCTCATAAGCCTGACCAAGAACAAAGCCAGAGAATCGTAATGGGATTTCTTATCATTCACCTTCTCTGTTCCTCAATCGTGAACCAAATGATTTCATCTTCTCTTTGCTCAGTTGCAAGCATTCACTACTTTAAAGCCAAATGATTAACTATGTCATTTGATTAGGTTGATTAGGTGTATGTATGTGTTAATCTGCTGACCATGACACCATGGATGTTCAATCAGGACAATGTGCCTATTGTGTTGACATTGTTCTGATGGTAATGTCATCATACTTATGAGATAATGTATTGTATATAACCTGACAACTTTGCCTGTTCTGGGCTCACTTCTTGCCGTCTCACTCGAGACAGCACGGAGAAGTCCGTCCACAGGCGTAAGAATGAACTCCCAGAAAGACAACGAACGACTTTTTGCTTTTTAACACAAATCTGCCAGAACAGAATAATAATAAGCATAATGGAGTTGCAGAATATTTAATTATTAGCAGCATTAGCATTCATGCTACATACTATATGCATATACATTGAATTATTATTATTAGTTATCTGAGTTTTTCCGTGCAAACAAACTTGTCTATCACTTTCACCAATTCCTCAGTTGGTAAGATCTTTCTATCACTAAAAGATGAAAAAAATGTTGCATGTGGCCAGTGTCCCTGTGATCTGCTGTTTCCAGGTGAACCATCTTTAGTCACCCGGTGTCTGAGTCTAATCTTCCCTACAGCCATAATAATCACAGCCTGAGGCACAGTGTGTTTGTGTGATCTGCAGGCAGACAGACAGTCAAAGGGGTGCTAACATGACATAAAAGTGAGGCAGAGCTGTGAAACTCTTGACAGTGCAACGTTGACGGGGCATCATTAATCAGGCTGCACTTCACAAGTCATGTAAACAGCTCGCTGAAATGTGGAAATGTACTAACAGTCAAGGTGGAGTTCGCTTCTGATGATAATACATGATGTGAGAGGGGAAAGACGTGAAAGTCCAATATCACTTCAACTGAGGATGGACGGACAGACAGACAGAGAGATATGCTGGGGGCGATGAGGCAGTGAGGAATTTCCCTCCTGCTGAAAACTCATCCAGTTTGCCAGGCAAAGAAGTGGTGGATTTCATCACTCCCAGCTACTCTTTTGTCGCCTCCCCTTCATCTTTCTGTTTTTAATCCCCCTCCACTTTGTCAGAGAGTCTGACTCTCTGCAGCTCTCTTCAACACGATTTGAAAAGATAAAACTCTCGCTGATTGGTGGTGCTGACGACCACACAGTATCTCCTGCCCTTTTATCTGTCTTTACCAGCTATCTCGCCCACTCTACCCGTCTCCCTCCCTCTTTGTGCGTTCGGATAGATTTTTGCAGATTCATATCAAAACGAAACTGCTTTGCAAGTGACTCGCACATCGACCTGAGCTCTACGCCACATTTTGTGCACATCAAAGAAACAAACTTTTCTGCTGCACAGAAACAAACAGGCCAGTTATTGGCTGACATATACGCTGATAATGATACATCTGCAATGAGCTCACACAGCTCCAATGTTTACGAGGTCGCAAATACTTCATGACCACAGCGAGAGACAAATACATGTTCAATCAGTCCAGTAGTTTAAAGATGAAAGACTGGAGCAGACGGATCCTTTATGAGTAATTAAGTAATAAAGACCGTGTGTCACCAGAGACAACAATTAGTGGAGTCAAGTAGCTGAAAATGCGACAGCAGCATGACAGAGTGGAACTTGTTCCCATGCAGTGGTTTGAATATCACTCCACTGCAGCAGAATGACCAAACCAGCAGCATGTGGACATCAGGCTGATGTATCATCGAAACCCTGTGCAAAGTCCCTTCAAAGCTGACCACATCACTCATGGTAACGCTAATAAACAGTAATTTACAGCAGCTCAGACAAGGCTGTCTTTAAAGTTACAGACCTCAGCGTGGCATGTCTGAAAGTGACAGCAGCTAAAGTTTATCTGATAATCATCCCAGGACGGCGATTGTCCTTTTTTACTGTGTCATAAAGCTGCAGTGCTGATGTGGAACCAGCTTTCTCCTTTGGCTGCTGTGACATTTATATCTCCTGTGCAGCGATCCTTTATGTGCAACCCCGCTCTGAAACCTCAGGCGCACGAGCGTGCTTGTTAACAAACCCTCAAGAAAGTAACAGCTTTCCTGAGAGTCAAATTGAGCCAGAGGTGAGTAACACCCCATGGGTATGACGTCGAGGCCCTCAGTTCATCAGCCTGACAGAAGAGCCATGTCAGGAGCCCCTGCTGGGATCCATGCTTGTAAATCAGTATGCTCAGCTGCATGCTGAGCAGCGTTTGTTTGATGGGTGGTAGGGCAGAAAAAGACTTTTTCTAAAGCGTGGATGTGGTTAAAAGTGATGAAACAGCACTGTGTTTGGCCGTAAAGTAGGTGAGTCATACAAATGAGAGTTAGACAACAAATGTGTGGTTAATCTCATAAACACAACTTGAGATCTTGACTGCACAGTGTGTGTTATATGTGTGTGTGAGGGTGTTAGATGCAGCTGCAACAGCAGCTAGGAAAGTGTCATGAGATAGCCGTACTTTCTTAACCACAGCATCATAAACCGATGTGCATGCCCTGCAGAGCTGAGGCTTTTGGATGAAATTACTCATGAAATCTGGTACAAGCAGAAAAAAACGCATAAAAAGAGCCAGTGTTCCCTCTCTTCTGGAAGGCTGCTGTGCACACATCACGGCATATCTTTTCAGATAATAACTACAATAACTGTGATAAGGTGGTTAGTGTAAACTAACAGCTGTGCACGCAGCAAGTGTCTTTATCAAAGTGCAAAATGGGTTTTTTGTTTTTTTTTTTTGTTATATTGGTTCAGGATTTAAGAAGCCAAAAGACAGAGAGAGAGAGAGAAAGAGAGAGGGAAAACCCCATCAATACTAATGTCTGAACAGCCACATTATATTTCAAAGGCTTTTTAATGAATAATGACTCTGGCTTACAATGTTTAACAGAGGTCAGACAAGTCAACAGCTGCTGGGGCTGTCCAGCTCTGGCTGGGCTCACTTCCACCTCCTGGCCCAGCTTCAAAAGGTGTCAACCGAGCACGTACACCAAAACTTCTATCACAACTATCGCAGAAGAATGATGGCCGAAATAAGCCAAAACACACTTACCTGCTCGCGCTCGGCCACTTGATATTTTAGGTCCAATGAAATGCAGACGGAAAACGAAACCTAGCAGAAAACGCGGAGACACTGGACACGCGACAAAAATAAATAAATAAATTAAATAAATAACGAGCCAGAGAGAGAAATCCTCTTTGCAGCTCCGTGACTTCTGAGGCAAACTTCCCGTGAAGTTTCACACCTGAGAAGCCTCCGCGGCGGTGAGCTGCTCCCCAAACGCGACGCTCGTCACATGAACGCACGTCGTCACATTGATCAAACTTTTACAAGTCTGTGAAGTTTGTTTCACAGAAAAAGCGGCGGCATTGATAAAAAACGAAGTGAAGCCGTGCCGGAAAGCCGCTCTCGACGCCTCCCTTCGTGCCTACACCCGTCCGAGAGGAGGACTCGAGTGGCTCTGTCCGGTGGTTACCTGACTCCAGTCATTCCCCTGAGGCCAGCCCTCCGCACAGCAGCAGCAGCAGCAGCCTCAAGTTTCCTGTTGTTGTCGCTCAGTTGTGAGCGCAGAGCAGACAAACAGCTTTTCTCAAATGCAACAGGTTAGCGATGCTGTCTGTTTTCATTTAACAACCAATATGACATACCACCTGGGGAGTGAGTACTGGAGTTATAGAAAGAAACTTAAAACATGGTCCAATCTTAACTTCTGCATTTGGCTCCTAACAGTCTATTTGCACTTCATTACACTGACAAACATTATTTTCTCTTGCTAGACATTATATTCATTGAATGCCTGGGTGCGACTGCTCAACCTTAACATTCAGGTGCAGCATCAGGTCTCAGTATGTGGTCTGTTTCTTGCAGGTGCCCGAGGCCGTGTCCTGTTATCAGAAGTGATTTGATGGAATGAGGCACCTGTACAAAAAGGTGATATTTGCAGAGGACCTGCTGTACTGTATCTCATGAATAAAAGTCAGACCAGAATATGGGTGAAATTATTACACGTAATGAAAAACATTTGTCTGAATGAAAGCGGTGCCTCGAAAGTGTAAGAACCCTTTCAGCTGAAATTAAAGATCCCACATCCTGCGTCTTAACAGGAAAAAGGAGCAAAAAGGCTGCCTGAGACTTCTAATAACAGAGTGCCTTCGGATGAGCTATTTTGTATATTTAGAGATGGATTCTGCCTATTTTGACCATTCTGCAGTTTCGTTTCATTTCATTTTAAAAACCGATGAGCAGTAACAAGCGCTGGAAGTTCACCATTCATTTTGGTTGTGGGAAAGAGGGAGTTTAACTGGTGTAACACTTCAGAGGACCAGAAACTGTGTCCTGGATACTAGGCTGGCTAACAGTTGTGGTTTTGCCTGTGTTTTGGCATATTTTAATGAAAATGGATAGATGATAAAATATAGTGACTGGAAAAGGGAAAGGTTATGAACTGACAGACGAGAAGCAGCAGATGATCTTCGCCCTCACAGGGTCACTGGAGGAATCCATTGTGAATCCAAGCTGGAGTTGAAGTTTGTGATTTAGAACTTTACAATGAGTTTGCATGACTCGATATAACTAAAAGATTTACTCTGATTACATTTGCTCATGCAAATCAACACCTTGTTTATCTTTACTCTTCAGCTTCTTGACCAACCATTGACTGAAAGGGCGCCACCAGGGACGTCTCTGTGGTAGAGAATGGCCCACATGTGGAGCTGCACAGGGAACCGTATGAGGGCATATTGTCTTCTTAGCACTGATTAACAGCAGCATCCAGGATGGAGAAAATCACTGAAAATATGTAGATGATGTGAGTCTGGTCCAGATGTGGACACCCCAGCTACCCTGTACTCTCCAACAGACCCTGAATGCTCCTGACATCTGGGTGGAGGAGCACAAAATGAGACTCAACCTGAGAGATACACTCAACTGTGTCTTGGCTTTTCCACAAAGCTTCTTAAACTCAACTTCAGTGACTGGCTAAGAATGATCCAATGATGTCAAACTGAGAGATACAGGATATTGGCAATCCCCTGAATGTGCAGACTCCTAAAGTTTAGACTTCAAATTTGTGATATGATATATTAGATTTTAGCTTAGATAGTTGTAAATTTTAAATTTTGGTCAGTGTTTTTAGTGACAGTTGACTTTCTGAAACTGTCATAATGCCGAAAGGTCAATTAACAATGAAACACAGATCATTTGCAATATACCATATACTGGCTCAAGTCTGCCATCATACCATTCAGACCAAAGAAAGAAGGAGTTAGATTTTATCAAGTGTCTGATATTACCACATGTCACTGCGTGGACCCTGGAGAAGGAAGGGTAAAAGTTTTGTTCATGAGCCACACCTAGGACAGACCAAAGGCACCATTGTACTGCTCTATGCTGTAGCTCCATGATATCAAACTAGGCCAAGCTATTTTTATGTATATTTCATTATAGCTTACTCATATTTCATTTATACCACAATGTACTTCAGGCTCATTTACTTGTGATTAATTACTTTTTTTTTTAATGTTCCCAAATATTGGATATGAACCCCCATAGTACGAGTGCAGCAACGTCTTTAGAGATGGTCAGTGTTTTAGCGACATAAATTACATCTTAGCTGACCACTGCTGTATCTTCTTTATAATCCCATTTTGCTAAAAATCTGATTAATTCTTTATGGCTGAAATTCCCTAGCATGGCAATTTGAAGTGAGAATGTCCTTGGCTGTGATCCACGGTGATGGTGTATGAAATGAGCACATCCACTGACTCGGCCTACTTCTGATTCCCCAAGACAAGAGGGAGTCTTCACATGAGCAGCCAGATAGTGGGAGCACACAGGCTGATATCACACGGCTTTTCCTTTACAATATGGCAGAGCTGCCGCACTGTCTTTTGTGTGTGCGTGTTTGTAGGGGGTGCATGTGTCAGAATAGGAACCTTTCCTTAACAATACAGCTTGCATGTGCGTTTGTATCTGTGCGTTCATGCATACGAGCACCAGCACCTTCTAAACACTGCTCTTTTGTGCTTGTATGTGCTTGTGTCGCATACTGTAGAAAGAGCACAATTTGCGTCTGTGCGTTTGTGTTTGCGTGCATACAATACACATGCAAAACGTGGCGCTCATTTAGGCTGCATATATTTTTCAACAGCATATTGTGAGTAAAAATGCTATGAAAACCACTAATAGCTGCCAGCTGAGAGATGCTGAACACTCCTCAGAAACACACGTAATTCTCTGTGGGTTTATCGCTGTTTCCCGTAAAGCAGTCATGTAATCCTTTTTGGACATAGAAATAACAATTATTGCCACGTTAGGGTTAGGTTACTAACCTTAGGGAACGTTGGTTAGGTTCTTGTTTTGATGATTCATAAAAACGAAAGACTTTAATTGCTTATCTGTGACAGAAGATGAACTGGTCTTTCTGAATTAAAGTTGGATAATGTTAATGTTAATCCACAAGCCCAACCGGAACACCCTTACATGCAGGGCATAATACTTGCTGCACTGGCACTGGATTTAGATCATGAAGAATTGCCCAATATAGTTTTTCTTCTCAGGGATATTGGGCTGAAAGGAGTTTGTAAAAAGGGAGGTCAAGGGAGGACAGGTGTAGTGCGTGTGTGTGTGTGTGTGTGCACATGTATTACTCATGTTGTGGACACATAACTCTGTCTTCACAGTCACATTGTAGGCACTTGCCTTCCTTATGGGGACAAAACACAAGTCCCCATAACGTAAATCATTCAGTTTTCAGGTGGAGACTCGGCTTAAGGTTCGAGTAAGGTTAGCGTTAGGCAAGTAGTGGTTATGGTCATGCTAAGGGTAAGTCTCCAGGAAATGAATGTAAGTCTATGTGATGTCCCCAGGATTTATGAAAACTTGAGTGTGTGTGTGTGTGTGTGTGTGTGTGTGTGCATGACTACGCTTGAGAGTGTCTGTTTGTAGGCTACACATACCCTCCTCTGTGTACTTGCTCTATTTACAGAGTCCTACAGCGTCTCGCCTTCCCCGTTTCGCCCTTGACTTTGAAACTCCTCTCACTCTTTACATTCTTATAATGTGTGATGCTCCCTGAGATGTTTCATCACATACATCACTCTGTGAGACCAGACAGGCATATCTAAAGGCATCAACCGTCATGGAAGAGATGCTTCTGAAAACCGCACACCTGCAGAGTGTGAGTTAAAGTGATGGGGCAGATAATATAAATGTCCCTTGGGAGGCTGTAAAAGACAGGTATTAATATAGTCAGTGAAATATTCTGCACTTGTTTCTATGTCCTTGCAGCAGCCAGATGCTGTTGCTGCATCTAAACCTTTCAAAGGCGATGCTTTTGCCTCTTATGCCTGAGAATAGGTGAAGAAGAAGAGGAAGAAATTAACAACATATTAACTTGCTTGATATGATGCATTCCTATCTAAGTTTTGAGCTTTTCATCACAATGTCATTGATTAAAAATTATCAACTGAGTCCCTTAGTTTTGCTGTTTGAGCTTATTTTCTTTCTTGCTGTTTGACCTGAACTTGTGTACATTGATTTTTCTGCGGCCCCAAACAGCATTGAATCAGGCTAGCTACATGAGGTGTGTTGTGAGAGCTTGTGAGATGGATGTCATTGAGCTAAGGGAAATCAATGGTTTGCTAGCAAGGCAATTTTTATGTGGCGTTTGTTTCATCTACCTTGTAGGTGCACTAATGCGTAAGTGTGTGTGTGTATTTCTGCATATGCATATTTGCTCACTTGTCATCCCACTCAATGGATGCAGCGTGTTGCCATGGGAACTATGACATCTGTGACGCCACATGATTTTTTTTCCTTCATTCTCAGAAAAAAAAACAAAAAAAACAGACACTTTGCCGTGAGTGGTCCATGGCCCCTCACCAGCCGAGGGTGATTTCTTTGAGTGCAGCGAGAGGGCGGCCTGCTTTTATAATGCTGTTTCCTTCCTTACACATTTTACATAAAGGTCAAGAAAAGAAATGCATTGAGAAATTTGTATTGGCAGTCCATCTATTCTCCTGAGATTTAATTTCTGCTATTGCGATACTCTGACCACACACTTCACCATAATTGCACCACCTAGACTAGACTCAAATGAATGGTGATGCCATGACCCTGGTTGGACTTGTATTACATTCTGGGTAAAATGTGAGAAGACAAATAGTAAAATGTCAAAGAAACAGTTTGACTCTATCTATCTATCTATCTATCTATCTATCTATCGATATAGATATTTGGCAAGATCATATGTCTTCAACTGGTTAGCTTAGCTTAGCATAAAGACAAAACAGGGGGAAACAGCTAGCTTAGAGCTGTCCAAAGGTAACTAACTCCGACAACCAGAACTTCTAGAGCTCACTAACTACGTTATATCTAGTTTGTTTAATCCATAGAAAAATGCAAGCAGTAAAAAATCATGTTGTTTTAACGGGGGCTGAGTGAGTAAAGGCTGGTCAAAACATAGAGTATGCATGAAACAATAAAGGCACATGCTAATGAATGAGCTTCAGATGTGTCAGTTCGAGGTGCTTTAACTTTAGACAGAGCCATGCTAGCTGTTTCCCCTTTTTTCCAGTCTCTGCTCTCAGCTAAGCTAACTGGCTGCTCATTGTTGCTCATGTTTAATAGGGCTTCACACCAAGTACGCACCTGTGTGGCAATGCCGGAGAGAAATGTCCCAGTGTCCAGCAATCACTTGGAGCCATCATAGCATGTCCAAACATGTACCCTGACACATGTACAGAAACACACACTGTCTGTGTTTTATCCTGCCGGGGGGGGGGGGTGTTAAAGAGAAAGAGTTAAAGGGAAACCCGTGCTATTATGCAAGAATACACCAATGCGCACACAGATACACACACACACACACACACACACACAGTACAGGGCTGCTGGTGAGCTTGCACCTGGGGGCCTCTGACCCACATAGGACCATGTGCAGGATGCGTCCCACTTAACCACTTGACGATGCATCATTGACCTGCTACCAGTTTACTGTCTGAAGAGCTGAGCTGGATTGTGGTCGCGGCATACGTGAACTCACATTGTCATTGTTTTTATCGTTCATGTTGAATACAGAGACAAGCTGCTCAAAAAACTCAAAGCACTAACACCATACCTGCAGATTACTCATGGCTTTTTTTCTCTCCCGCTTTGGCTTTCTGTGTTCCCATAATTGCACGGACACACAGACACACAGTCACACACACGCACACACACACACACACACACACAAGCACACACGGAGCACCACTGAAACACACAAACACCTGTGCACTCACACTCTCACTGAGCCCATGGTGTCTGCCAGTATCAAAGTGGTTTCCTGGGGTACTAAAGTGCACTGTGTCTACCATTTTAGCCACTGTGTTGCCTCAGCCTCTGACACACAGAGTCCCTCCTCCTCTCTCTCTCTCTCTCTCTCTCTCTCTCTCTCTCTCTCTCTCTCTCTCTCTCTCTCCCTCTGCATCTCTCTCTCTCTCACATTTCTGCTCTCACTCTCCACTCCAGCTGTCTCATTCTCTTATTCCCTCTTCCCACTCTCTGTTTTTTCCTCCTCCTCTTTGCCTTCCCTTTTTCTCACACACAAGCATACAGATGCACACACACAAACACACTCTCTCTCTCCCATCTCTCCTTGTATCCACCAGCAGCTGTGCCGAGGACCCTCCCTCACCAGCCTGTGGATCCCTTCACTTGACTAATTATCCTTGAAGTGTTGTTGAAGATCATCATATTTAGCTTAGCGACCTAGCGGCAGAGTGCAGACAGATATAGACTAGGCTGGCTGGAGGCTGGGTGCCTGGCACTGTGGCAAGCTCTCTATCTCCCTCTATTCACAGTCAGTGCCGAGGGCTTCTCAGTGGCGGAGCGGCGGAAGTGAGAGGCGGTTTTGCTTTGAAAGAGACGAGAAGGGGGGAAAAGAGAAAGAAGCGGAGCTGACACCACAACGCAACCACAGAATGGGAGTCCGCTGCAGGAGCAAATCCTCCTAGAGACAGAGACTGGAAGGAGGCAGCGGTCACTGTGCAGCAGCACTGCTCCCAACACACAGAGATTTAAGGTGAGAGTTTTTCAAACCAGTTACTGCCCTGCTTTTTCTTCTTCTTCTTCTTTTTGGACAGGGGCTGTTTCTGAATGTGTGTGTGTATGTGTGTAACAGACAATGTGCGTGAGTGTGATTGTGCATCTCTGTGACCCACATTGTTGAACCTGAGGTGCAGCACAGGAGGCATTCTGTACAGGATGCTCTCTCTCTCGCTCTCTCTCTCCGTCTGTTATACACACTCGCAGACAAATACACACACACACACGCGCACGCACACACACTCACCACACAAACACACACACACACACACACACACACACACACACACACACATAGCGCCATCAGCTGTGTAGCACCACTTGTTGGACTGACATCCAAGTTGACATGTAATGAATACTGGGATGATGGTCACTTGTATGTGTGCTCGTGTGTGTGTGTGTATGTGTGTGTGTGTGTGTGAGAGAGAGAGAGAGAGAGAGAGAGAGAGAGAGAGATAATGAGTGGGTCTTTTGTTGCTGTGCGAAGTGCGAAGCTTATGGATGCACATCATAGTGAACGACATTAGACAGCAACACAAGACACAATCAGTCATGCCAACCTTATGCCTGCTTGCTTCTCTCTGCTTTGGAAGATGGGAGCATAAAGGAAGACTAAATACTGTATTTACATCAGACAACCTCCTGTGTGTGTGTGTGTGTGTGTGTGTGTGTGTGTGTGTGTGTGTGTGTGCGCGTGTGTGTGTTAGAGAGATATTTACAATCCCTTTATCTTCTGCCACAACTTGTACAACCTGTCCTCTCTTTACTTAGCATCAATGAATGCTGTTTCACCAATCAAAGCGCTTTGTGTAGCCGATGTTTGACCACAGCTGAAGCTTGTGCTCATATTGGAATAATGGGAGAATAGTCAGATAGATATTGTTTCCTGTGAGGCAGACAGGCGATAGTGGAGAAAGAAGAGTGAAAACGAGTCTATGAACCACAGCATGAATAATTAACACACTTAAACGCAGGGAGTGTAGTCTGCGCTGCTCGGTGTGTGCGTGTGTGTCACTCAGCTCAACGTTGCATGATGCATAGACACAGAAGATTTTTGAGGGAAATTTGGGGACATTTCGACCACAAACAAGCCTCATTTGAAACTATAAATAGAGCCTTCATGATAAATCTCTGATGTGGAACATCAACTGCGTAGAGGGCCTTCGCTGCCAGATAATTGAAGTTCAAGTTTGTGGACACTGTGACAGCACCTGAGGTGATTTTGCGGACATGGTGATTTCTAATCCCCAAATCCTGCATGTTTAAATTAAAGGGAACATTATTCAGTTGCTGTGCTGCTCTCCGCGTTTGTAGGTTGCTTTGTGTATCGTACACAGGCGTTTAAGGGATATCTAGGTTTTAATGTAATTCTTTGAATCTCAGCTTGTTGGTTCAGAAGACTGGTAATCTAAAAAATATATATATATAATTTCTGTTCGATGAAATGGTTCCAGATGAGAGAAGATCTAAGTGAACTCAGGTTTCTGGGAGTATTACATCTTTAATGCTTTAGTTATTAATGCATATACTTTAGTGCTCTTAAAATGTGCTGCAGCAATATTTAACAGGAATCTTTTTCTGCTGTCAACACATGCAAATATACACTTTGTGTCATCAGTGAGGATGACAAGATGCTGTGTTTTTTGTGTGTGTGTCAGCTTTTTATTTTTAAATTGTCTTTGCTTTTTGGTTTAAATTGAACATCTTTCTATGCCACTGATAGGCGTTCAGGAGTACTATGAAGACATGGACGCATTCCAACCTTGAGAAGTGGCTCCCTCCCCTCTCACCAAAAACAACCATTGATTAAGGAAAGGGCTGACACGGCAGCAGACATTTGCCCTCAGCCATAAAGTCAGCGAGATAATTGTTGTCAAGGAGATGAGCGAGCAGGCTCGATATCTGAGAGGAGAACCAATTGGCGTTTGACTCAATAAAATTATGCTGAAGACTGCTGAGGGCACTTGCTTTATGATTGATAAAATCATGATTTCAAAGTTGGCAGTTCTTAGAGAAATTGCATTTACTGTTTGATTCAAATGCCTTTGAATGCCTTTGGAGGCGTCCATAAATATAAGAGCTGAAGCTCACATCATTTAGCATGAGTGCAGTCATTTCCATGTCAGAAAGCCCTGAGCATCTCATAAGATGGCCTTCCTACTCTAACTTTCCTCATCATCTCTTCCCCTGCTTCCTCATATTCTCACTTTTGGGACTGAAGCTGTTTTTGTTCAACTTCTACCTGTTATCCCCCCCAATCTCTATTATTTCCCATTGCTGAGTCTGCTGGCTTTCACCCCACCCTCTTTACTTCTGAAGAGTCTCCGAACGTCTGCATCATGACTTTGTCTCTCTCTTATCTCTTTCTGTCAGGCTTTTGTTTTTGATCATCGCTCCTCTGTTTCCAGTCTACTTCTCCTCCTTTCAACCTCATCCCCCCCCCCGACACTTTTGATTGTCTCCAAGTACTGGTGTGTGTACCTGTATGTGTGCATTTTTGATGTATCATGCAAAATGCATCTTTGTGGGCACCTCCGCATATGGTTGAGTGGGCTTGTGAGTGTCGTGTGTGTGTGTAAGTGTAAAAATAGACGTTTTTACCCTGATGACAGATGATGATAGGATTCCCTTTTTGATTATCGATAAAACTGACAACATGAAGCTCAGTCAGCAGTGTTGAAGGTCCCTGGTGTATTCACGGATGAATGGCACATTATGAGCAGCAGGTGTAAAAAGTAATTATGGTGCTTCTACTGGTTAAGGTTAAAGTTAGAAAAAAGAAGAAGTAGTTTAGAAATACTGTTTTAAAAGTAAAATTAAAAATTTTACCCAAGTGAAAGGACATAAGTCAGCAGTGTCAGACCCCTCCGGCCTGTTTCGATGGCCACGTCTGGCCCATGTATCTGAAACATAAGAACAAGGGTCAAAAGTAAAAGTGCTCATTATGCAGAATGTCCTATTTCAGAATAATATGCATTATTGGATTACAATTACTGATCTATCTATGTGTATAAAGATCACTTTACTGTTGTAGCGGGTAAAGGTGGCACTAAATGTAACTATTTAATGTACTGCAGGGCAGCTTAATCTATAATAATTCTTTACATTATAATTTAGTGATTGATTTTATTTGGTTTTAATAATCTGAATCTGCAGTAAGTAGCAACTGAAGCTGTCAGAATAATGTAGAAAAGTAAAAAGCACATGTCCCTGTGAAAAGTCTAAATTAGCATAACGTGGAAATACTCGAGTGAAGTACCTCTAAACTGTTCTTAAGTACAGTACTTGAGTAAAGTAAATGTTACATTTTGCCACTGCTTGCTTGCAAAGCCAATTATCTGAGATGAGAATTCTAGTCTTGCGTATAATTGAATGCGCTTCTCACCTTGAATGTTGGCATTGAAAGTAATGACATACAGTCGACTCATCCAATATGAATGTAATTCCTACACACAGCTGTGACGCCCCGCGCCACCTGGGAGACGGGAGCGGCACCAGTGTAATATACATGGAGCTTAAAACACCTTACAGAGGTTAGGTTTCGGTGTTTGGCTTCTAGCACGTTGCTCAAAATGATCAGACCTCACACTCAACTTTCAGGTGAAGAAGAAATTGGTCAACAAATTGCCACTTGCCTCTTTACTGTGACTCAACAGACTATGAAACTCACACTGAGATTTACTCTAAGCCAGGCACTGAATATAAATAGACTACTATTTACACTGTTGTATCGCCTGGAACTCAGACTACTGCTTAGTGACTCACAAAGTTGAACACTAACAAGGTGCCAGTCAGGTCCCTTTCCTCACCAATAAGTCAAGCCAATTACAAGTTTTGTTTGCCTGAAATTTTGTTGTCTTTCTTACTATTATTCTTATTATTACTGTGCCCCAAAATTCACCCAGGCTGCTCACACAGTGTCAGCTAATACTGCATCTGTTTTCTTTTTTCTGTTTTTTATATTACGTACATTTACAACAAATTACAAATGATCAAAAGTGCTCCACGGCTTCATAAACTTTGATCCACATATTCATGAATGTTTGTCTGTGCTTTGATGCCACGTTCAACTTTTCCACTACATGAAGGGGTTTGTGTTCCTACTGCACAGCAGCTCTTCACCCAGCATATTCTTTTGACACAAACAGAACAAAGAGAACTAAAGCTTTGCAATGACCTTTGACCCTTTGCACAGATGCTTGGTGGTCAGCTGTCAGCACAAAGGAGGGTGATGAGGAACCTTCCTGATGAGAAAGGCCTGCAGAAGACCAGCACCTACATTGTGCCATGCTTCCTCTTTGTGGAGGTGAGTGTTCGGATGTATTTTGTTCAAAAGGGAACAATATAAATTGGCCATGGTGGCTTGTTGTGCTCATCAGACGTGACTCACATCTGAAAATTTGAGCCTGATCTGACCTGAACATTCAAAGTCATACTGAAAAGTGGTTTGTTCCCTGCTTTTGGTTGTTATGAATCTACGACTGAAGGCAATATTTGTCATATTTGGGCTACATCTAGACTCTAAAATCTCCAACTTTCATGCGCTGATGTTGTACAAGATGAAGGAGCTCTGCAGGTGATGGAGGTTTTCAAAACCTCTGGGAACTTGGAATCACACAGAGCAAACTGATGGACACATGAAAGCACATTTTACAGTCCTCTGCCTGTGAATGTGGTCTTCCTCTTCTCTCCCATCTCTTTCTTCCATCATTTCACATGTTTCTCACGGCAGATTAGCAACAATGAGCATCAGTTGGGAAACTGCCTGAATTAGCAGGCTCTGTTTTCAATTCACTGACTCCCCAAAGAAATGATTGATTTGACTAAATTGTCACAAATGGGTAATTACCCTGACTCCATGAAGCATTTAGTGATTACATTCAGCAGGAGGTATCCTCACAACAAAGGCCCTCTCCAGTGACCTTTTTTGCTCACAAGCTCCTCGATTCCTTTCCTCCGTTCCTGTGCTCTTCTCACGACTCTTCCTCTCTCCCTGTAATCCCTGAATGACCTTCTGGTGGAGACGCTCATGGCCTCTGCTACATTTCCTAATTAATTGGCCTAATTACGAGCGGAAACCCAATTAGCCTGTGCCACCGCTAACACGCTGCAAGCCTGTAGGTCCTCTGAGCTACAGCAACGATAGCTGAATGAGCTGAGTTATATGGTTTTTTAGCATTAAAAAAACAGTTATTTGCTTCTGAATTCACCTTAGAAGTGTGATGTTGCACTCCAAACCAGTTTCAGACATTAAAATTTGAGGTGTGTGAAATTTGGTGAGACAAATGGGGCCATAGAGAGTTGACTAGATAAGTCAGAAGTTCAGTTTTGCAATACTAGATAGCCTATGGGCAAACAAGAGAGCTCGGGATAGATATGGACATTTCGGTCCCTCTGGCTGAGACAGACATAAATAAACACAGATCTTGTGAAAAGTTGTTCTTGTTGTATTAAAAAAAGTTTCTAGTGTAAACTGCAAGCCACATCTTTCTGTAGCACACCTCCAGCAGCACCTCTTCTCTCCTGGAGGATTTTCTTCAACCTCGCTCCTCTGCTCCGTTCTTTGTACTCATTCACTCATTCACAACATCCTCTCGAGCTCATACTATAGCTTTTCTCGTCGGCTCTTTGTGCCTCGTCCAACACGCGAATCCATCCCGCACTCTTTCCACATAACAATACTCTCCAGCACACCTCTGTTGCCGCTGCATCTCTTTGTAGCACAAATACCCCACAATCCCTGCAGGTTTACTCGCGGTCTTAATCTTGCTTTTATTTTCTTTCATTGTGCTTTGGTACTGGCTCACTCTCAGCATCCTCTTGAGGACTTGTTATAATGATTTTCAAGCTTTCTAATTTTTTCATAGTGCGTCTATAATATCTCTAGGCTTATATCTGTCAGTAGAGCTCCACCCCTTCTCCGGTATGCTCTTTGACGGTCTCTTGAGTACTGCCCAGTCACTCTTTTAATACAGATTCTCCACATCACTCCACTCCAGCACTTATTCCCTTGAGTAATTACATCTTTTGCATCAAGGATCTCTCCATTATTCCCCTTTACTCATAAAGCTCCATCTCCTCCTCCCACTCAAAACCCTGTCTGCTGTATTGCAAAGACCTCCATTCTCCTCATTTCTTCTCAACGCTTCTCTCCAGCTTCATGTTTCCTCTGGGGTCTCCATCATTTCTTCTTTGTTCTTTTCATTTCTGCTCTTGTTTCTGCTCATCCCACCCTCCTTCTCAGGGCAAGCAGACCTTGTCCTCGTGCTCAGCCCATATCACAAACTATAAGGTAGCACGAACATCTATCATCCTGGGTAGGAGGTGTTATGTGCAGCTAATGCTGGCTAATCGCATCTATTGTTTTTATTTTGTTCAAACACGGCCAGAGGTGGGCCACTGTAAATCTAGTTTGACTTTAATAACTGTATATGCACCTGAATTAATCTGTGTACATTGCAGTAGTTTAATAAAGGGCATTTTTAAATTCAATTCCCCTCTCTACTGTGTTCGTACTGAGGCAGCTCGCTGTAGCATAGCTCCCCCCGGAGGGCACTCACTCCTTTGTTGTTACATTAGCATCTCATTACCCATTTCTTTTCAATTCAAACGCCCAGTCTTATTCCTCTTTCTCTCTTGTGATCTTGTATCTCATCGCCTCTCTCTTTTCCTCTTTTTCTCACAATCCAACTCTCTGTCTCTCACTGTCTGGTTCTCTCTCTCTCTGCTTCCTCTTCGTCTATCACTTCATCTCTATGACGCTGGCCCTTGTCCTCTTTCTGAGCCAATCCCACTGTCAGTTCATCGCTCCTTCCATCTCAGGGCTTGTCTGCCATCTCTAATTTTGATTGCAGCATCTCCACTTTCTCTCTGCTCCCACTTTCCACATTTCCTCCTTCTGTCATCTTCCCTCTGTCTCTCATAGTCATCGTTTTCTTCTTCGGCTGGATTAAAGTGTGAGAACTGGTCTTATCAGTTTCCTATACAAACGAGGGACATTTCACACAATTTTCTTTTAGCTGAATTGGATAGAAACAACATAATGGCAAGCAGATAAGTCATCCTCTCTTTCTCCTTCTGTGTATCTTTCACTCCCCTCGCCTGTTGTCGTTCCACGGTGTCACCGCCATCATGCTGCAAAGCCACACAAGAGACTGGTCAGGGGCCTAACAGAGGCACTACTTCAAAGGATCCTCTTTATAAAGTCATTTTGATATAACTGATGTCTGACTTGCTTTAGAGACTGATGGGTGGGAGGAGGGTTGCGAGTTGGTGTGATCTAGCCCAGGCAGACGTACTGTGAAAGTCTGTACTGAAGCTGTGTTACAAAGTACTCAGAGTGACTACAAGTGGACTCTTTGAGCGGATCTCACTGAGCGTACAACTTGCAGCCAGTGAATAGCTGTGTGGTATCAGCTGTAGATGTGATTATCATTACTGTTTGTTGTTAGCGGATGCACTGTAGCTACTAATCCATGGCACCCAGCCTTTGCAGCGTGTATTCTGGCTTTCAGGCTTTGCTGTTCAGCCTCGACTGCCAGCTTGGTGTAACGGAGTTCCTCCTCTCCGCTCCTTCCTCATGCCTCATTGGCTGCATCCTCCTGTGGCACAGCGAGTTCTGTAAAGCAAACAGGCTGCTGAGCATCGGACCACGTAATGCTTCAGGTCTACGGCCTGTGCTGTCTCTGATGATACTGAAAGATGTTGGTTCATGTCAGCTTGCATCTCTCATTTGCTGGCTTCCCCATCGTTGCTCTAATTTGTGCTGCTCAGTAATTTTTGCCAAGTCAGCAATATTCTCTCATGATTTGCATCTTTTTTTTTGCTTCATGTGAAAATGTAATGCACAGGTTTTTAGGTTTGTGTCATATGCTACTGATTTGCATATGCGTTGTGAAGGACATACAAACTATTTTCTGTCGAGACATTAAACATATCTGTAGCAATATCCATTCAGTATCCATTCTTGTAACACAAAGTCTGCCTGTAGCAGCTAAAGCAACATTACACATTTTCATGGTGATGTTTCGGGACATGGTTCCAATGGAGGTGGGAGAAATCTGATAAACCGCCTCAAGTGATATCACTTGAGTCAGCATCTGTTGAGGTTGTCAGAGGTTGTCCTTCATTTGATGAAGCATACTACATCGTTTCTAGGAGACAGGGTTGCTCCCAGTGGTTACAGTTGTTGCTGATCTTTGGTTTTTCCGTGCTTGATGTTGAAGCGCATCAACCTCAGGAAACAGTTACCTTGCTTATTGACCGCACTTGTGTTGCAGCGTTTGAGCAGCGACGGCCTCTGGCATCTTTCGTGGTCAGGGTGTGAAGGCAGCTCGAGGTAGGCTGCTCCAATGCTGATTACCATCCTAAATGCATCAGGCCTACAGTTCACTACAACAAAGCATCTTCCGCTCAGCGTGTGCTAACTTCATCCACATTCCCTGCTGGGTTTGACACTGCCTCAGTACATCTTCTCCCTCCAAGCAACACATTTGTTCTATGTGTTTACTCTTTTCTAAAGATGTTTTGTTCCATGCAGCTTTACTTTACTGTGCTCACAGTTTCTCCATAACTAAACACCAAAATTTGCTGCTAAACCACTCTATTAGTACTCATTTTCATGCAAAATCCAGATTTACTTTGCAAAGTTGAAATCTTGACATAGAAGCAGCTCAACTTCCTCAGCCCTCACCGGCCTATTTCCTAATATATCCTACTGATGATTATCTTAATTCTCTTTAACCTCCTTATGGACATTTTATATACCTTCAACATTTCTATTAGCACAAGAGAGAGACAGCAATTGTATGTGAGAATAATTCACTCATGGTCCCCGAACATATTACTTTGTGCTACCATATTTTATTGATTAATACTCTGGTGAGAGTTTTAATTTTTTTTTTTTTTTAATGCTCGCACAGATTTTTTTTATGTGTCCCCTCCCTCTCCAATGCAGATATGCATACATGCGCACACACACAGGCACACACACAGACACCGGCACAAAGACTCATTCTCACATTATTCTCTCCCTAGTTTCCCCCTCATTATCTCCCAGACTCCATGAATAGCACCTGCCTGCCTGTCTGCTGCGCTGGGATTTCTCAGCACAGTGCATGTTTGAGACACTTGTTAGCTGGCTGCCTCCTACCTGTTATCACTTTAGGGAGGAAGGCAGCGATGAGAGACCCTGTATGTCACCGTATAGACTCATATCATCTGTGAATATTGAATAGAGTAGCCGCCTATCTAGGCTGCAGCACCGAGGCCAAATCTTATCAGAAAAAGGCATATAAGATCCTCACTGGAGTAAGTCTCCAAAGTAAAATTGCATATGGAAGATATAATCGTGTCCTCGCTCTTGCTCCTTTTCTGAGCAACATGCAAATAGGATTCAGAAATGTAGATTGATTCTTGTTGCTACCCGTGCTGCACGTTGCTCTGAATAAGGTCAGCTCAATAAGTCTAATTTCAAAATCAAGATATTCACAATTTATGAATCTGGCATCCTTTCTGGCTCAAGAACACTTTACATCAACATCAGACTTGTTACTGAAATCATTTCCTTTCCTGTGCTGCAAAAGAAACCCATTAAAAGGACATTAAAAAGACGCAGTCCTCTTTATTTCTGGAAAAATAGCAACGCATATTAGACAATAATTTATTTTTAAAATTAATATGTGTTAATTCTTGTTTATGTATGTAAGTGGAGAGCTTTGGAATGAAATCTTTAATTGCACTGTAGGGCTTTATGCAGGAAGCACGTTTGTATGTATGAGCCTGCATCTGCTTTCATTCTTCTCTGTTTGTAAGATGCGGGGGCATGTTTGCTTGAGGACTGGGGATTTTGTAGAATTATGTGATTGTTGCTGTAAAGAGAGGGAGAAGTGAGCGGGAGGAGGAATGGGTGAAGGGAGTTACGGAGTGGAGCAGATACTGTAGATGCAAAGAGACAACAGTGTGTGTGTGTGTGTGTGTGTGTGTGTGTGTGTGTGTGTGTGTGTGACAGAGAGCAGATATAGAGAGTTTTGACAGCGTGGATGATTGAGTGACATGGAAGGATATGAAGCAAGAAAGGGGGGAAACAGAGCGAGAGCGTGGGTTTGAAGATTACTGAGGAAAAACGCTTTTTAGCAGAAGAAAAGAAACGAAGAGATGAGTTTAAGATAAACAAGGTATGGTGTTAAATACAACCAGTAATCAGACAAACAAAAGAGGTGGGGGAAGAGAGGGAACGGGGGTGGCATGCGGCTGCCTGCAAGATGAATGCCCGCTTTGATCATCCTCCTTTCCCTTGTTCCCTCTTTGTATTTTACCTTTCTCTCAACTTCACCCTCTTCCACTCCCTCATATATCCTCATTTACTCTCTTCCACCTCCTCTCCCCCTGTTGTTTTCTGCTGCCTTCCTCAGTTTTATTTCCCAGCGGTATGCTCGGCTTTGCCCTTCTGTGATATACTAATGTCTCATTAACTGTTTTATCCGTCTGTTTACCTTCTTCCACTTTCCCTCTGCTGCCTCTCCCAGTCCTCTCTTTAAGGCTCTACCCCACTGGCTTGTCCACTGTTTTCTATAACTCGTCTCATCTATCTTTCACTTGTCTAGTTCAGCATGTTGTAATACAATCCGGCGACACCAGGCGGCAGTCAAGCCCATCCATTGGCTTGTTATCCATGCTGAGTCTGTCATATGTCCTAGTAGGGTTTTTTTTTTTCTTTTTTTTGTCTTATTGTTCATTCATGTACATGTGATTTATGCAAATGGGTATGTGTGAGAGAGGGTGGTGTGTGTTTGATCTTTTATGTGCAGTCTTTGTGTCACAGTGACTCTGTGTGTGTGTGTGTGTGTGTGTGTGTGTGTGATTGTGGTCTAAAATCTGACACTGGCTTTTTTAAATCATCTGCCGTCTCAACTGCTGTGGAATATTCACCGGCTCTAATGATGTGACTGAGTGATTATGCGAGCTCATCAGGAAACTAAATCACAGCGAAAAGGAGGAGAGGTGTCGCAGCCTCGTCTTATGCTAATTTAGGCAGCTTTTTGTGCTGAACGCTGTGAGGATAGTAACTCTGTGAAGCCTTCTGACACCAATCTGACACTAATGGAAAAAGTGTTGCTCTTCATAATAATATTTCACTGTGCTGTTGCGAGGATATGTTTTCAATTTGTCAGTTAATTTGAGGCTGATTAACGAGCACCCTTTTTACGAACAGATGTACCATTTAAGATATGGTAGGGAGATTTATTTAAGGAGAGGAGATCCTTTTGTGTCCCATTGAGGGCTGGCATTTTAGTCCCTCATTCATAAGCAATATATAAACATGTAATAAAGGGTTTATAACACACTAAAAATTATAAGCAGATATATGCATTTCTTAATCTCAACAACTACATTATAGCGTGTTATAAACCTTCATTAAATGTTTGTATTTAAAATAGATTTAAAGTAAAATTTTACCCAATATTGAAACTAGAGAGTTTGTCAGTCTGGAAAAAGAAAAGTGGATTTGTTCAGTGTGCCATCTCAACAGTATCGAAAATTGGTTCAATTTCCTCTCCTTTTGTCCTTTTCACTGGGAACTATACAATGCTTTTTTCAGCAAGGTAAAAACCGAAATCGATTTAGTAAATATGGGTGATGCACAAAGACTTTGCCGGCTGTGAAATGTTTAAATTAGCCAGTTACTCAGACGAATCCCAGGAAATGAGAAAAAAGCCCTAAATGGGGACACATTTTCACCCGTGTGTCGCATTTCTTTTCTTTCCTCTGCTGTTCGGTAGAAAATCTGTTTGAAAAGTTTCACATCAATCTGTTTTGTTGAAAGCATGTATAATGTTGTAAGTGATGTTTTTTCATTCGGTTGTGTACATGCAGGTGCATGAGGTATTTGTTTGATGCTTGAGAAATAGTGGTGTCTTGTAATCCCATGTGGGACTGGCCAAATGTTTGGCATGACACAGAACTATAAACTCCAACTAAGAAATTGAAATGTAAGTTTTGCTTTTCCCAATGTGTCTCTGCTGCCGTGTGTTGTGACATACGTCCTTTCATGCTCAGCAGGACTCATTCATACTATAGTTTGTACTCACTCAGACACATATCAGACATTTTGGGAGCATAACGAAGCAGCATGTCTCCTTGTCATCCTGAGCAGTGTGACATTCGTTTCCTCCCAGCAGGGTGCTGTCATCTCAAACACCAGCCTCCATCCACACATCTCACCTTCTGTAAACATGTTTGACTTTATCAGTTGACTTCTTTGCCATCTGGCCGTTCCACACAGGCGAGGGCAGATATGCACCACTTATGTTCAAGCTCACAGTTTGGCCCCAGGAGACTTTAGTGATGCCCACATCTATTTTCACCACCCTCTTCCCTCCCTATAGCACACTATTATTGTCACATTCTATTTTCTCCCTTTCTGGTTTATGGGCCGGAGATTTTCCTCTGTTTCTGTCACATCAGTGCCATATTAGTCCCTTTGATTTTCTTGCCTTTACTCCCTTTGAAGTGCAGAGGTATGAACATTAAGCCTTAATTACACGGCCTGATAAGTCTCTTCAGTTTACTGGGTCAGCCAGAAAGGGGTCATCGTCTTAAATCTGTCTTATTTTATAAACTCTGGTTTCATCCTGTGGCTGAATTCCTGCTGACAGGTTCAAGTAGCTGAATCGAATTGAGTTTCATTGCATAACAGTGTAATCCCTCATTTATCATTCCTGTCTGTGAAACCAGCCCAGATTTTTAATGTATGAGTTGGAAAGACCAAATATGTATGAATCTTAAACATTTAGCCCTTAATGTTTTTGCTGAGATATCTGGTTTGAAAGGCAAACAGTTGAATATAGAAAACATCAAACATGTACAGATTGTGTACGTTCGATTGTTACAGTCAGTGTGACTGTCCTCTGAAACAGGAGACTGTAAAATTGATGTCGTTTCACTTCAGTTGAATGTTCAAAGGCTGTTTGTGTTTATGTTGGAGTTTGCGGTCTATGACCCTCATTATGCCATCAGAAATGCATGGTGGCTTTATTTTCTCTAATTCCATTTCTTAAGATTCTCTTTTTTCTCAAACATATGTGTGGAACCATTGTCTTTATGTTACTGGACAGGTGTACCACTGATTTCAAAAAGAAAAGGTAGGAGCTGATAGAAGAGGAGACAGACAGGGTTAGCGTCTGATACTCTCTGTGAGGTCTTCATCTCAAAATGACAATTCATCCGTATAGATGAAACAGAGAGAAATGAGAGAGAGAGCTGAGGGCCAAGGTCTTTGGGACATTGACCCTGAACTATGTCAATGGCTAATCTGCACATTTAGAGTAAGAGATGAAAACAAACTTTGTGTTTGGCCTCTAGTATTACACCCCTGATCCCAAAAAAGTTGGGACGTTGTGTGAAACAGAGATAAAACAGCGTGTGATCACTTGCTAATTCCTTTTGACACATACTCAAATTAAATCGGTAGAAAGGCAACCTATTGAATGTTTTTTGTCATCAATTTCATTGATTGAATGATCCAAGATGGCCGCCTCTGGACACTGTGTTACATCTGCCCGGCTTTCACCTTTTCCAAGAGGACCATGGAACAGAGCTCTCGGGGAAAACCAGGGGAGGTGAAGGTTGGTGTACAGATATCACAGTGTTGAAGAAATCATGCAGCCCTCACCTAGAGACTATATTCAGAAAATAGAAACCCTTTAAATCACTGTGGGAGTTTTCATGGAGTTCCTAATCTATTCTGCTCAGGGTTTACATTCAACCTCAGTCCTCTGAATCCCTGCTCATTCATCTTGGGGACTCAATTGAGCAAACCTCAGCCATGAACTACCAAAATACAGACATCATAATAGACCACTGCTACACAGCATTAAAAGATAGATGTCCCTTTGTCCTCTGTGCAGCCTTGGGGCTCTCCCATCACTGTTTGATCCATTTCCTTCCAACCTACAGGCAGAAATTGAGATCTGCCTGATGCAAAGCTGGAACCACAGGCCTACTTTGACTGCACTCATTGGAGCATTTCTGAGGCTGCTGCAACAGATCTGGATGGACTCATTGACATATTACACTAGTTTTTGTGAAGACTTGTGTGTGCCAACTAAAACCTTCTGCACGTACAACAACAATAAACCATGGTTCTCAGCTAATCTCAAGGAGGAGGCCTACAGAACCGGGGGCAGAATCCTGTATAACCAAGCCAGAAACACACCAACGAAGGAGATTAAAGTAGCAAAGGGGTGCTACACCAAAAAGCTGGAGGACAGCTTTTCAGCTAACAACCCTTCATCAACCCTTCACACCCCTTGCACCACTCTCACCCCATCCCCACTGACCCCCCACCAGCAGGATCTGTGAACAGGATGTATGCCATCTCTTTCAGAGACAGAAGATCAGGAGGGCATCAGGCCCAGACAGCGCGTCCCCCTCCTGTCTGAGAGTCTGTGCTGACCAGCTGACACCCATCTTCCCATAGATCTTCAACAAGTCACTGGAGCTGTGTGAAGTTCCCTCGTGCTTCAAATGCTCTATATTAAGTCTGATGAAATCCTTTGAGAGACTGGTGTTAACTCAGCCCAGCAAACAGGTCAGTGGAGGACGTAGTCAACACAGGACTGAACTGCATCCTGCAACACCTCGACCACCCAGGGACATATGCAAGGATCCTGTTTGTGGACTTCAGCTTGGCGTTCAACACTATCGTTCGAAAAATCCTCCATGCAAAACTCGCCAGCTCACTGTGCCAGCCTGGCAGTGGAAAATCACATCCAGTACCCAGACCATCAGCACTGGAGCCCCCCAGGGATGCAGCCAATAAAGCTGATTCTGATTTTTGTAAAGATGTGGTTATTCTCAATTTGATGCCAGCAACATGCTTCAAACAAGTTTGGACAGGAGCAACTAAAGACTGGTAAAGTTGTGGAATGCTCCAAAAACACCTGTTTGGATCCTTCCACAGGTGAACAGGTTCATTGGTAAGCTGTGATTACCATGTTTGGATATGAAGGGGCATCTTGGAAAGGCTCAGTCATCCACAAGCAAGGATGGAGCGAGGTTCACCACTTTATGAACACATGAATGTATCAAGGATATTACTACATGGACTCAGGAAGACTTGTGATACCGTTGCTCAGTAAACACAGTTCATTTGCAAATGATTGCATTCTGTTTTTATACACATTTTTGACAAGAGTCCCAGCTTTTCTTTAAATCAGAGTTGCAATATTTGGAGTCTATGAACATCTGGGTCGTAAGATTACTGTACATTATATATGATAAACCAGTCAATTATTTACGTCATCACGTGGTCCCTCATCGCACCATTTTGTGTTAGGAAGCAGTCGACCGAGAAACATACTAGATTACCCGTGGTCTCAGCACACTGCCATATCTCAGCTGCTGCATGTAGGAGCACTCTTTGGACATGTATACAGCACATTTGGATTACGCTTCTCAGTTGGGGTTTTTGCCATAGTTATTGACACGTGGCCTCTTGCCTGTTTATGGTCAGGTGTGTGTGTGTGTTGTAAATAAACCAACTAGCCAAAAGTGTGCAAGGCTGGAGCAGAGATGCATGCTCAAAAGAAAAGCCCACATTTCTGGTCGGAAGGAGAAACACAGCTATGTTTAAACATGAAGAGAGACTTCGTAATGCCGACCTTTTCAAGAAAGTGGTTGAACAAATGAAAGAAACAGATTGTGTTTGTTAATTGAAGAATGCACGGCTGCACATCAACAGGAATATTTTCATTAGCCAACTGAACAGCTTAGTAGGAATATTGTCTTCTTTGGAATATGGACAAAAAACAGAATATTTTGTCCACGTAAACGTAGTCAGTGTGTCATTCGAGAGGACATGGACAAATTCCGTATTTTGCCTTTTAATTTGGAGGATTCTGCTAGTTTTATTAATTGGCAATTCTGTTAGACCTGGTAATCACCATAGGTGCTCTGTCTGAAACCCTGTCTGCAGGCCAGATTTCCCAAATGATCACTAAAGATTTGGCTTGAGCTGAGAGATCACTGACAGTAAATCTGGAACAGACAGGTACCAGAGGGCCAGCGCAAGTTAGATTCAATGAAAACTTTGCTGTTAGCACAGGAACATACAGCTTTGATACGTTTCTAAAAGCTATCAAATGATCTGTTTTGCTCACAAAAGAGCAGAAGTTGGAATGAGGTCTCAACTCAGGCTGAGGATGATGACTTGCGGAGAAGAACCTGGAAATCCAGTTTCATATAATCACCTGAAAACCACCTTTGGCTGGACTTACTGCACAATTTATTTGAATCGGGGGCTTTTGGGGAAATTCAAAAGTGTACACTTTTTCTGACTTCCAAACACCTGAAGGTAGCTGCCATGTTGCGACCCTGGGTAAACAGGCTGTATGGAGACGACTTGTGACCTGTCTTGACCTTCCTGCAGCTCAAGTTTGTCAGTACTTTCACACTGTACACAGGATGCTTCAGAAAAAATGTTTTATGCAGATTAATTTTCCAAGGTGACTTGTGCAGGATGTGTCTCTGTGCTCATTAGAATCCATCAACTTGAAGTTGCTTTGACCTTTATTAATATTCAGACAAACTCGCTGTGGCTGCAGAGTGTACAGGAAGTTGGTTATTTGTACATGTGGGAGTGAAGGGAGATGAGCTGTACGGCTGTATTCAGCGGCGAGGCGGTATTTCCTGTTAATATGATGTTTGATGACTGCATTTAGTGGAACTTTAATATTTTAGCCATACTGGAAATTTTCACTGTGGTTATATTGAATATATATAAAGTACTTTCAACTCTAACTCACCTCTTCTCATGTATTATTCCACACACATGCTGGTTTGATCTCTCAGACTGACAGTATAGTCAATAAGCACACAGCCAGTTTGAAAAGTAGATGCAAATGACGCACATAATCTCCCAGAGAGGTTTTCTGCAGTTGTCGTCAAATGTTTGTTTAAACTTTGATGGGTGTTCGTAGACCTCCCTCGCTCTCTTCCTCCCACCTTTCTACACCTCCCTCCCTCGCTCCCTCCCTCAAGCCTTCTGTAGCTGGGTGAGAAGAGAGGAAGGGATGATGGAGAGAAAATGTTCAACACAGTGTGCCTGTGTCAGAGTTGCTCCTGAGACACGGAAATGCACCCACATGCCTGCAGACATATCTGAACACACTCTGCACATGGAAACACACGCTCACACGCCCACTCGCTTTAACACACAAAGCTCACGTCGATGGAAACAAACATGGAAAAAACATGGAACTGCGTGATATTCTATATATAAACTACAGGCTGGAGGTGTTTGAGTAGTTTGCCAGCATGTGTGGGTATGTGTGTGCACGTATGTGTGTGTTTCTGTGTCCCTGATGACTCTGCTTTTAAGGGCCTTGGGGCATGCTTGTTGTCTCAGTACAGCGTCCCTCCAGTGTGACACTCTCCTCACTTGGGACCCTCAGTGCAAAGATTATGAGGTCTGTGATGTAAGGAGTTTGAATTAGGTCACGCTCTCTCTTCCCATTCTCACTGTCACTCTTTGCTGTGTAAAAAAGCTGAGGCGTGTTACGTGTAACAAGTCCCCCCCCCCCCACCGCAGTCCAAGTGGGTAAGATGATAAACATGTTGGAGGAGGTTCTCTCAGTGGTTTGTCACCCGTTTAGCCATCTGCCATCGTTTCCCGTTCAGTGCTGTAAAGCACAGACAGGATTCTCCGTCAAATCCCTCACAATCTAATTTTAACCAAAAAAACCAAAAAACAAAATCAGCACAAAACAATGTTGTTACCTTAAGTGGTGAGCACTACAATACTCCACTGTGACAGCACAACAAACTGTACATATTTTTTACCTTTGTTCTCATTTTGTGTGAAAATGCTTTAACTTTGGTTTTAGATGTTGCTGCAGTCACACTAAAAGCTATAAAAAGCTAACAGGAATAGTTGGACACATAGACGCGTTAGGTGAGGAGACGGCCCGCTCAGGGACTCCCTGGAGTCTTGTCATCACTGTGACGTTGCCAGGCAACCGGCATAACTCCCCATAAACCCACAGCTTGTCTTTTTTTCTGTTCACAGTGTGAACAGATTAAACAAACAAGATATAATGTGTTTTTAGTGCGCTGTAGAGGCGCTCGTAGGTGGATTTTTTTTTTTAACCGTGGACAGAGATAGATGAGCAGTTTCCCCCTGCTTCCAGTCTTAATGCTAAACTAAGATAAGCTGAGCTAATCATCTCCTGGCTCCAGCTCTGTATTTAATGCAGAGGAGTGGAATTTGTCTTGTCATCTACCTTTTGGCAAGAAAGCAATTTGTGTGAAGTGTTTTTTCCCCAAAATGTCGCACTATCCCTTTAAAGCGCATACGACCAACACACTTTTGATTCCTCTCGTTATAGCTACTATGTAATATTTTTACATCAGACCTGCTAAAACTCATCTGTTTTGTTGATGATGATTGTTGATTTGTGAATAGATTTGTTTGTATCTGTGGATTCTACTAGCAGTCACTTCTCATTAGTTTCTATCACTGAACTACTGAAGCTGGGCCGACGTGACAGGTCAGAGACACGAGGAGGCGATCCTGAGACACAAGGAAAATAGAAAAGTCGCTCAAAAAACAGACAAGGCAAATCTCTGAAGCTGAAGCGAAGCACAAGAGAGAGCAAAGCGACCAGGACTTGTTACCAGGCTGAGTTCAACAAGACTGGTGAGGAGATCCAGGTTTTTATCCTGTGTTTGATGAGTGTGGATCAGCTGCACCTGAGGTGGCTGATTGGCATGGGGAGCAGGTGTAGGTGAGCCGAGATTGCAGGGAAACACCCAGTCCAGACACACACACACACACACACACAAGGAGAGACTGGCATGACTCAGAGGGACAGGGGACACACAGTAAAGGGAGGAGGAAGGAGGCTTCCTGACACCCTCTTATTCTTAATCCTTCCCAGGTGAATCAGAGACCTTTTTCACAGCAAACCTCTCGACCTGTCAAGGAAAAGCAGAGGTGGAACTAATTGCAGGAAAGATACGTCCTTTCCTGCAATTACTGCCGTGCAATGCACTGATTAATAATGTCATTAGTTACACCTGTGTTAGACAGGTCAAAATGACTGCTGTGAAAAAGGTCTGCTCAGCCCACCTCCCTGTCTGAGGTCTGACTTTAACATATTAGTTATCACCCAATCCTTTTGTGGTTGAGAAACAAGTCTCCCACCACTGCTTTTTGTTTACTTAATAATGACTATTATTAATATGGTAATTTACACTGGTACTGTTTTACAAACATTCAAATGCTACACATATTGTTAGCCCTCTGAGGTAAAAGAACAAATTGTTAGCATCATCCACCAAACTGCTGTTTCTCTCCAGCCTCGGCGTCCCTGAAGCGATAAACCAGCTCAGGCTGCCTGTGGAGGCTCCTCGTGTTTCACTGCTGATAACATGTGTCCTTCACATACAAAAGAAGTCAATCGAGCAAACATTTAGGCTGCAGATTACAATGAGCCTAATCAGCGGCACGCTATATTCAAACCCACGTTCCCCTTTTTAACGTTTGTGTTTCGGGCCTTTTCCAGCAGGGCAAACAAACACAGCGCAAACCTCCAGTTTTCAGCTACAGCTTTAGACGAGCTCACGATGCAGTTGTCTTATTTTTTTTATTTTTTTTTCCCCCTGTCGAGAACTGGGGATAGGAGTTAGCATGCTGTTCACTGAAGTATTAATGAATAATTAGTACTTGTGCATCTGTCTCATCTGCACAGATTCCGTTTTTTATGCATGTTTTCTATGTTTATCATCCTGTCTCTCTCTCTCTCTCTCTCTCTCTCTCTCTCTCTATCTCTCTCTCTCTCTCACACACACACACACACACACACACACACACACACACATGCAATCTGTTATGAATTGCTAATATGTTTTTATTATCAAATTCCTCTTTAAACAGTTATGAAGGTCATATTTTATGCTTCATGTGCTTTGCATACAGCTGGTATTTTATATGGCAGAACAGTAGTGTGGTATGATAACAGCATAAGTTATGCGGAGCGTCACACACACACACACACACACACACACACACACACACACACACACACACACACATCTTCTGATCCAACCCTCTGCTCTTCCCAGGGTTGTTCCCTCTCTCTCTCTCTCTCTCTCTTCTTGCCTCCTCTTGTCTTCTCCAAAGCTCTGCTCTTTTTCACCCCATCTGTGTTCTCACCCCCCTCCCTCCCTCCCTCCCTCCCTCTTTTCCTCCATACATCGTTATTTTCTTTGATCGGTCTCCATTTGTTTCTTTACCCTCCCACTCTGCATACTGACACCGCTGAAGGGATCTCTCTCTCTCTCTCTCTCTCTCTCTCTCTCTGTATCTCTGTCATTGCTCTCTCTTCCCCCCCTCTATCTTTCTCCTTATTTGTCTCCCTCTGTCTCTATCTCTACCTCCCTCCCTCCCACCCTCTCCCTCTCATCCTCATCCCTCACTATCTCTCCACGCACACTTGATTCATTTTACACATTACGGAAGCATCCATCATTTTGCTCTGAGAAGGAAAAATCTCTCCTTTTTTCATTTTTTATCCGTGACAGTATTTTCCACTCTCCTCTCTCGGGCTGTCTTTTCTTTCCTAACTCCTACACTCTCCTGTGGACCCAATCCTAAAGCTGGAACCAATATGTTTTATTTCCAGCTGGTCATCATGGCAGGGACCGTTCTGTTGGCGTACTACTTTGAGTACACGGACACGTTCCCCGTGCACATCCAGGGCTTCTTCTGCTTCGACAAAGCCTACTCCAAGCCGTATCCAGGACCAGAGGACAACAGCAAGGCGCCGCCCGTCCTCGTCTACTCCCTCGTCACCGCCATCCCCACTGTGACGGTGAGTCTGTGTTCAACAGTGAAAAAAAAAGGGAAAAGAGATGTACTGCCACAGGTGGTCATCATGCACACACACACACACACACACACACACACACACACACACACGGACATGACCACCTACACACACACGAGACACACACACACACACACACACACACACACACAAGAGCAGTACCTCCTCATCTACACGTGGTGTTTGTGGAAAGAGGAGAGCAGTGTGTGGGTGTGTGTCCTCGTGGTCTCACTTCTCTGTTTGTGTGGATGCGTTCTCTGTCATAACCATGGCAACGAGCACTATATTTGTCCTCCACAGAGCAGTCAGAGATAGCTACAGTGTGCAGAGAGTCTGTCCTTATTTCAAGACTGCACGCTGCTAAAACAGAATAAAACATCAGTCCTAAATGGCTTCCCTTATCCGTGCACGTGAGGAGGCACAGTTTGGTTATTTTCACCAGACCGTCTTCATCCGGGACTTAAAAATGCATAATGAAGCACGTTTAATAATTAAACATCTATACAGAATTGCAATTTGTAGGTCACGAGTTGTTGGCAGCAAGCACATTTCTGCATCAGGTCAAAAGCAAATGTTCGACAGCTTCATTTCTGCCATTCTTCATAGTAACACAAACATTTCCACTGGCACTACATCCGTTTAAAATGAACGCTGTAAGGCACAGTAATCATTGTTATTGGTCTTGAGGATATTAAATTCCATCACAGCAGTGGTACTTTCCTCTCAGTACAGTGGGACCTTATTAATAATGAAACATAGCTTCACATCCTCATCAAAGCTCTGTCTCCATGGCTGTCTGTCTTGTCCCTCGGGGCTTGTCTCTTTGATGTCCTACAGTTAAGTGGCATTACGACATGGCTGCCTCTGAGCCACATATTAGGGCAGCGCAAACACACACAAGTACAAGTACAAGTATGAACACAAGCAGATGGACACAATCATAGACTTTGAAACATGCAGCACTGGATCATTCGCTTCTATACAGATGACAGTGCCCCAATGCCCTCCTTTGTCAGCCCATTTTCGTCTTTCCTCAGTTAATCCTGTTTAACATACAGGCCTGTTTGACTCGTTTATAGACAATCATTATTGATAATAACGATAACGTTTTGACTTTTCACGGTGGCATGTGTCATAGGGTTTTATTCTGAGACTTGAGTCAATTTGGGAGTCATGGGAGGTTCAGTCCTGTCTTTTGAAGTTTTGTTGAAGGACTGTCCATTTGTCTACATTTTTGTTTCTAATTCTAATGCTTTTATCCAACGCCGTTGCACACACAGGCACATACACATGTATGACAGATGCACAGGTGCGCTTTGTCTTTCTTTGTGCGTGTGTGTGTTGGGAGCCTAACGTGCACTGGGATGGATGGGGGCTGCGGGCACCAGGGGACGCGAGCCGTGCAGAGTGGGAGCGGAGTGGCATGATTTCGCCTGGAGTGTGAAGCGGCTTTTTTAAAAGTCAGAGCATCTGTGTTCTCTCTCGCTCCAAGATCCTGCTCCATCCCACGAGCCTCTGTTCAGATACGATAAAAGAAAGCAGATATTCACCTCACTTTTCGCTCAATTTTCACTTTTAGCCACAAACGGAAAATGGAAGAGTTCCACGACTGACAGCACAGTTTCCTGTAACAACATATACTGACTTTGTGTGTGCGTGTGTGGATTGTGTCTATGTGTGTGTGTTTGACAGCTCCAACTGATTTTTAAACTTCCCAAAGTTTTCTGTTATTTTTCCTCCACACCCTCTCTCTATTTTGCTGTCTGCTTGTATGATGATGAGGAGGCATATAACAGGATATCTGCAGTTTCTTGCCGGAGTTAAAATTCAGTGTTAATGCTTCCACACCGTGGAAGACAGGTGATAAAAACAATACTTGAGATTTCCGGACCTTTATTCCTCAGAAGAGATAAAGTCCAAACTTCTGATGATGTAACTCAGAAGCTTTCATTAGACCCTCTTTTCCTGGTAAAAATGTTCTCAGTCAGGTTATTTTGTCAGATTTTCAGAGCAAGAGAAGATGTTATACAACAGGTTGAGTAGGTCTCACCATGACCAGAAACATGGGTGGTTTGCCCCAGAAACACCTTCGCCTTTGAAGTGAATCTATTAACTCTTTGTAAAGAGTGCTTGGAGTGTTGTCCACTCCACTAAAGCCATGTGAACTTGAGTTGCCATTTCACACATGGAGCACACAACAGGAGACTGTCATGTGCTCCACTACTGCAAATATGCTTGGTTTAGATGAGGGTCGGTGGCTGAATCCTTAATGACTGTTTTTGCGCTGATATCAGTACTTCATGAAGTTTGGATGTGTCCGGAACATCAATAAAAGAGTGGAAAGAAATATACAGGCAAGCAGAAAAGAGTATGAAGCAGCTACAGTCCATTCAGCGTCATCAACACTCGCTCTCTGTGCTCCATCTGTCTCTATTCGAGAGACTGTGGCAGGTGCCGCTCTTATGTGAGGTGAGATGATATCACAGGCAGGATTTCCCTGCCACCTTTGTTGCAAATGTAAAAATCTTTTGAATTACCTCTCACCAACAACAGCCTGTCAGCAAACGCTGTGGAGTTTTGGACCTCAAGTAGCTCTATGGAGGGTTCTTGTTTGGTTTGTTTCAATCATGTATGTGTGACGCAACACACATCGCTGCCAATGGTTTCACAATGATCTAAAGGAGGCACTAATGAGAACAAGATACGCAACAGTGCACCAGCAAAAGGCAACGAAGAAGAACACTGCGAGCCAGTAAACATGGACGTAACAATTCAGTATTTAAAATGCTTTTAAAGAGTCAGTGTTGCGAGTGTTTTGTGAGGAGGAACTGCATTCAGTGCATTTTGTTAGAGCTCGAGGATCCACAGTGCGCTTTGGTGGATGTCAGCTTTTGTTTGTTTACAAGAAAGCTCCACAGGGCACCTATAAGAATGATTTCTAATTGATTCAAATCTTCTTTAGGTGTTTCTTCATCTCTGTATCAATTAATGTTTTCTACTTACTTTATTGTACTTTTTCATGTGTTTATTTCAACTTGTGTGGATCTACCATATCTCTGGTAGATTTTCTAAATTATATGCTAGGATTTTAAGACCACCTGTTAACACATGATTACAACACAAGTTCCATTGACTGAAGAAGGCCACGGGATACAGTCAGATGCTCAGGAAATAGCAAAGTAAGTGGAGCTTACCTTTGAAATATTTAATGAACATTTTTTCATGATTTCTTGTTTTCGTTCCTCAAATTCATCCTACATTTTGGGTAGAACAACTAGGATGTCATTGTGTGACATTGGGTTCTCTTCTAATTGGGGTAGGGCTCTTTAAATGCTGCACTGCAAGTTTAAACAATCCACCACATCTCTCTGCCTTGAAACAGACCTTTTAGGGCTTTCATATCAATGAACCTGTAAGATGTGAACGAGACACACACCAGAATCGACCACATTTGAATACTGATGTGATTGCTCGATTAGAATTAGAGCAGAACGCTATGCGTGTGAGGCAGACAAAGTGGGAGAGGAAGTGAGAGGGTGAGTGAAATAGAGGCACTTGTGTGGTACTCGGCAAATATGCTGCAAGTTACAGTGCATCAGTGAAGGTAAGTGTGTGGGTGGATGACGGCGCACATCTTCTCCTCCACTGCCACTGAATATGGATTCTGCGTGTGCAGGTGGGAGTCAATGTGTGTGTGTCTGACTAGTGTTAGGATCTGAGAACAAGTCAGAGTGGCTGCAGGCGATCCCTGTGACTCTCCACAGCTGTAACACACACACACACACACACACACACACACACACACACACACACACACACATACCATGCATAGCCCATACACAATACATTCACCACATGCAGTACAGCACTCGTGCCAATTAAGGTGCCAAGCTAGCTAAAAGAGCGGAGTAAGGTGCTATTTGAACCATTTGCAAACTATTTTGCGTGCATGTGTGAGAGTGTGTATTATGTAATGGAGACCGTATGTGTGTGCTGATTGCACACTGCAACCCATCAGCCGATACAGTGAAGCTGTGGCCAATCACAGGATCAAATGATAATTGTCGGCAGCACATGGAGACGCCACACGAACACACTTGTAAGCTCATGCCCATGAATGAATGAGTTTTGAATGCAGGGGTTAATTTTTCCTTTTTTTTATGTGGGTCGGAAATATAATGCTAAATACTTTTGCCCTGGAGAGCTCCGTTCTAATGCTGCTAAATATAAGCTCCTCAAACAGAATGGGGAAGGCAAAGCAAGGGCGCTCTTTGAGAGGAGAGACAGAGGGAGTTCAAAATGCAGCAAACACCACACAATGAAAGGAGGAGGAGGGAGAAGGAGGAACACAGGTTGTGCGAAACAGAGGTACCACAGAGAAAACGATAGCAAGAAACGAAGGCATGGAGCAGCTAAAAGATAAAGAGGGAAGGAAAGAGGGAACAAGAGAGTCTGTCTGATGCCAAGTTTGCTTGCTGCTGTCTGTTAAACCTTGTGAAGAACCGTCATGCATAATGCAGCTCCATGTGACAGAAAGATGGGGATTGGGGCAAAGCATGGAGGCAGACCATATCATCCAGGCATGCCAGAGTTTATTAAGTGAGAGCCGGTGATGCATGAAAAAAACTGCATTGTGCAGTTGATGCCGTCGTATCTTTAAAAACAGATGCTGGATGTGGTCAAAGCCACATTGTGTTTGGATGTTTTAATATTCTTTATGCGCACCAACCGCAGTGTGAAGAGATGAAGAGGCATATTTGACAGGGTTGAGGAGGACAGCTGGCTGAAGTAAAGCAGATGCAGATTTGAATAATTGCTAAGGTGCTAAAGACAGCAATTCTCTTTGCCTTCCAGCCCAGAGGTCAGAGGTCAGAGTGAGGGACAGACCTGGAGCTGCAAGGAAACTAAACAGGCCTCAGTTTCTAGAAATGCTGATTTGTTGTTTGGAGCTTTATCTTTTTTCCATTGATAACTGGCAGATTCCTTGAGATCGCCAGAGGCTACTACAATGTTGTTAACCTGCAGACAACAGTTTTGATATCTCTGACATCAACAGCAAACCTCAGGTTTTTGGTATGAAAAGTGACACTGCTTTTGGCCAAATTTCAACAAATTTCTTTCAGTCTGGAGGAAATCCACTAAAGAAGAGGCAGAGATACCAGCAGCTCCACTAACAGCAGCTTCAATAGACCAAAAGGCAAAACGTAGTTCTTCGGTTGCAGTGTAATTACCAGATCACACCACATGCTACATCCTCATGAAGTAGACGGTGCTGGAAGCTCAGTGACGTAGTGACTACTTGTGCGTCTTACATTGGCTGCCATTGGGTGTGCTTAGTTTCATCTGTTGCAAAATGAATGTGAAGAAGAATTGATTGCACCTCATTCTCCAGAGCGCGGTTATACAAAATTGACTGAGTTGACTTGATAGCTCTTCTTCTCTCTGTCGTAGGTCAAACATGTGAATACATGTGTCGACTCCTCCTTCTCCTTCCTCTCTTTGGATTGTGACATTTTCATTGAAGTGAATTATTTCACACCCTATCTAGCTGTTTTACATGTGTTCCCACTGAGCCCTTACAGTCAGCAAAGGTGCATTTTGCTTCGAAGGCACAGTTCCTCTCTAACCACGAGGCCACCCATCCAGCTGTGGCAACATATGGCATTATCACAAAACACAATCTTTTTCATGAGACCTCAGGAGTAAGATGGAAATGTCAAATCTAACTGTAGCCAGCAAAACTTTTTCTGTCTCTCTGCCATAAACACTTGAGTTTCCTTCTCGACTCCTTGCTTACGTGTTTGAGGCACTCGTGATTGAACTGTCAGCAGGCTGTAGGTGAGCCCTGCTGCAGCACAGTTCTGCTGCATTAAAATGGCTCCCATCATCTCTGAGTGCTGTATTGTTATGCTAATGTTTAGCAAATTATGTTGTTCAGAAAATCCGGGCTTTTCCTGTTCTCATTTTTCGCCTTTCTCTGTTCTATATTTACCTTCTATTGTTATTGTAATCAGAGTTGTCATCTTTGACAAGCAACCCAAAAGAAATTTGTTCACGCACACACACACACACCAACGCACACACAACAATCACACGCTCACACATAATGCAGCGTAAAGTGAAGCTGAAGTAAACGTCTTTGCAGGTCTTGAAATAGGAGAACACATGCAGTTTGTTCCTGCAATCATCCTTTTCTTCCGACATTTTCAAGTTGATTGTAATTGCCATTCGTCTTGTATTTTATCACGCATGCCAAGAAAGAGTACCCACACGGAGGCACAGACTCCTTACACAGACATCGGTCCAATGCCCATATGCAAATTGGCCAAAGTTTGCATACTGTTAAACCTCGGGACAATCCCTCATGAATATGACAGAAGAGGATTGGGAAGAACCATCGAGCGGGATAACTCCTCTATCGTTCTCTGTCCCAGACGATGGATTGTGAGGACATCAGTTCCCTTGATGATTACTTATCAGGAAGGATGTAGGAGAGAGACGAAGCCACAAATTAGGCAAAAGTGGCTTTGGTGCCGATGTGATGTGCGTTTGGTGCTGTGAAAAGTGAAATCAGTGTAGAAACTCACATCACAGTTCAGCCCATTACTTACAGTCTGTGGCAGTGTTTATATGTTTATGTATGATGAATAAGGTAATTTAGATAATTTAGATAATATCTAATGGTTTTCGGTGACAGCTTGTGTTCTTGTTGACATGGCTTGGCAAAGTAATGCACAATTTATGACTACTTTTGCTTTGTTTGTGAACAGGAGTATAGGAATTACCTATCTGAATTTCAGTGCAATATCTTGAATTAGCTAGAATTGTCCTCCTTTTCACTATAGATCTGTAAGAATGACTGTTGATGGGAAAAAAACAACAAAATATACTGTGTCCAAAGTGCAGTAGAAAGTTATTGTGAGGAAAACGAGACAAAATAGGCCAGGCGGGCATGACAGGGTGACTGCAGTGCTGGTTAGGGGAGTTGGTTTGGGTGCTAATTGGGGGAATGAGGGGCAGGTGTGTACTGTAGGCAGGTGGAGATCAGGTGACTGGGGAACAGCGGAGCTAAGGACAAGAGGTTAGCGGCAGGAAATGAGCAAAATAATGGAGCGAACCATATCAGGTGTTCACTTTCTCTTCGTTCTTAGGTTGCTGTGAAACAACTCTCAAATAGGAATTTTGGAAATGCAACTCTGCCAGTCCACCCATGTGTTTGTCTTCCTCTCTGTATGAGCAAAAGAGCGACAGAGAAAGAGGCAGACAGACGGATCAGTGCTTCAGCAGTCGTGCCTATGAGACGGAGCGGTGACAAAAGGGCAGGGATAATAAGGGATAATCACAGCTTTATTCTGTCTCTGCCAATCACACTGGGTAGAGGATTGAGAGATGAAGACAGCAGGCCATGTAGCCCCATGTCGATACGCCTGACCAGCTATCCGCTCCCACTGTGACAGCCTGTAAGACATGCTCTAACCCATAGATGAAAACCCTAATCCAGCAATGCACTCACACTCTAACTTTGACAGATTAGCTGCAAGGCCTCTTCCCACACTGATCCCTCTGTTTCTTCTTAACAGGAAGAGAGGCAGGTTGAAAGACACACAAGTTATAGGACGAAAAGGAGGACATGAGGGGGTGGAGAGAGAGGTGAACAGGGGAAGAGCATGCAGGGTAAGGGCAGCGAGGCTGGAGGAAAAAGAGGAAAATGCAAGGAGACGAGAAAAGAAAGTGGGGAAGTGGGGACAAGACAAACAGGGTCACACCTCAAACTTCACAGTGTGCAAACAGGATTTGAATGGTGAGAGAGGGAGAGAGAGAGAGCAAGAAAGGACAATTTATACTTGAATCCAGAAAGGGAAAAAGACAAATAAAGCAAGAGAGGAAAAAAGGGAGATGTTTCTGGTAGCCTAGTTTCTCCTCCACGAAGACCTGGGAAAGCTGCCCGGCCATGAGTGAAACACAGAATAAAAGCAGGGTGAGACAGAGAGAAGGAGATGGATGGAGAGAGTGTGGGTGATGATGAAGCTGAAGCAGCTAAATTGTCATGGTTACCATCGCTGGTGTGTGAGAAGGCTGCCTGCGTATGTGTGTGTGTTTTTAAAGTAGAGCACTGGGCTTGCAATGTCAACAAATGTCATGTGATATTTGCAGAAGCCTTATGTAGACTTGGTGTAATCCTCATGAAGGGTTTTGTGTTCCTTTCCGCAATAACTAGCGAGGAGCTGTTTTCAGTCAGCATTACACCATTTTCAGCGGATGCCTAAGTGTAAAGGACTTCCACGAAAACACACATATATCCACAGACAAGCATATTAGGATATAACACTGCGGCAGATATGATTCACTAAGAAACCGTTCACGGTGTAAAGGCATGACTAAATTTAGTGTTTTCTCACAGTGTCCCCGAGCTGTTAATGATGAACGAAAAATCCCAAACACATCTGTAAGAAATTTCCACACTCCCCCCTTAAGCTTAAGTTGCTTTTTATATGTTGTGACGTCAAACTGGCATTTAATGCTGCATCACTTGCTCCTGTTCTTATTGCTGTTAGCATTACTCATAGTACACAGTGTGCATATTTTACTGTTCTAAGACAAAGTGAGAGTAGAGCTCTGTGTCTTCCACGCATACATGACCGTATGTGTGGCGAACGTGAACATGTCATGTCTGATTTGATGTGTTTTTCTAAGCTCTGTGGAGGAGCTGTAAACTGAAAGCGATGGCTGAATGAGCATCCAGGATATGGCTTTTGCTGCAGTTGCTGTCTGTGCAGTCTGAGCTCATCATTAGATCCCTGTTGACTGCCCTATTGTCTCACTATACGCATTCTTGGAAAATTAGGTTGTCATCTAATCGTGTTTTTCTCAAGTGCCCTTATGCGTTATGATTAACTTTTCAACCATTTTTTTTTCACTTTTTTTCTCCTTTTGACCCTCATTGTCACCTTTCGTCAAGCAAGACTGCACGCTACCTCACAGACACACACACACTTATGTTTCCATCACTTCTGGTGATACTACATTGACTTCCATTCATTTCTTGGAGACTTACCATAATCATAACCAACTTCTTCCCTTACCCTAACTATAACCTAAACCACGGCTGGGGGAACCTCAGCCCTCCTCGCTGTATAGGCTGTACAGCCCGTGAGTGTTGTAATGATGTCACGGAGAGGCGGAAAACGAACCCAAAATGCAGACTGAGCAGAAGGAGGAACTGGTGCAGTTCATTAATTCAATAACAAAAAAAGAAAAGCAAATGAAACAACGACTTACAGGAGGGTGAGGCAGGTGAAGTCAAATCCAAAGTAAAGTCCATAAGACAACAAAATCACAACAGAGTTCAAAAATCCAAAAACGAGTGAGGTCCAGGGGAAAAATGAGGCAAAAGTCCAAACACACACGTGAAACCAAAGGCAAAGGGCAGCACACTGACTTATATCAGCAGGGAAGGAGGACTAATTAGACACAGGTGAAATCAATCATACAATTACAGAGGCGGGTAAACACAGGAAGTAAAGTAAAATCTGACACAAGAGGAAAGACTTCAAAATAAAACAGGAAATAAAACTACACCGCCTGGATCATGACAGTGAGAAAATTCATAGAAAAGTAGTTACTTTAATTATATTTTTCAGCAATAAAGAAAATAATAAAATACTAGACAAGCGTGAAATCTCTTGAAGTGAAATTAAAGCTGTGGCAACAAGTGCAACTGGAAGTGGACATGCTGGTGAGAGTGACAGCCTACAACATCAAATCAATGAGCTGTGAAGCAACGAGCCACTACTGTGAGCAGTCCTTTTCACAACTGACTCTTGCAAAGACCCCCCCCCCCTTGGGTTTGCCACCCCCTATAAAAAGGTTCCCCACCTCTGGTATACAGTCTGCAGTCATGCTCACAAAAGCTCGAGAACATCCTACAATCGACTGTCAGAGTGTCACAATAGTAGAAAATCAGGAGCTTCTACCGTCACTCTCTCTGTGCCACCTCCATTCCCACAGGCATCTTTTCAACTTATCTACACAGATGTCAGAGTTGAACAACTCCCGAGTTGCTACCCTCTTGACGAGAAGTCTTATTATTAAGAGCTTCTACAGTACAGACACACATAGACAGACTGAACAAAGGAGGCCATGTGATCTCTGCTCTCTGAGGCAGGAGAAAACAGTCTGCGTCGGCCCTTCTTCATCTCCCTCTTCATCTGCCTTTTTCTTATTCTTTTTTTTGTCATTTTCATCAACTCCATTTTGTCTCACTTTCTCCTACCCTACTTTCTGTTCTCCATCATCTCTCCGTCTTCTCTGCAAGACGCACAAACGTCTGCCTGTGTCACACCACCTCCTCTGACTCGCTGAGATCTCTCTTTATCCCTTTGACTATCCGAGGATGAAATAAATATGGCATGAAAAACATAGCACTTGCCTCCAGAAAACAGTCAACATCTGTTCAAAAGTAATTGGCTGCCAAGTGATTTTCACCTCGTTCCAGTTGATTTCCAGTAGAGTATAAAAATTTTACCTTCCGCTAAGACTTACATAAGAAATTACATCTTGAAAGTTAGCATTGAACCCATTGTTAGGTCTCATATGCCTGCCTTGAGCACTAAGACATTGCAATAACACATTTGTCTGGTTACTTCTGTGCTATCACAGCACCTTGTCTTGCACATTCTCATCCTCTTATCAAAACTGAATTATCTTGAAATTGAATGCATTTTTATTTCCCTAACCAGAAAGCAACATTTAAGTCTTACTCGGAGAGCAGTGTCCTCATGTCAACCATGATCTGTCAACAGTGACTTTTCAGGGAATTGCACTGAATTCAGAGCTGAGATCATGACCCATTCTGAGTTTGTAGCTATTTGCAAAAAAATAGGAAGTTGTGTCTCAAGGGGCAGAACGGGTCGTCTGCTGAGGGTTGGAGGTTCAATCCCCTGAACACCCTGAACAATCGGTTGCTCTGCAGCCGCTAGGGATGCACAAGACAATGCATTCCTAATTTCTAGTCCCAGGCCCGGATAAATGGCGACGGGTGCGTCAGGAAGGTCATCCAGCATAAAAAGCTTATAGGGATTTCCATGGCGGGTTCGGCGGGGCCCGGTCCGCCAGAAAGCAGATGATCTGCTGTGGTGACGCTCAAACGGGAGCAGCTGAAGGAAGGAGATGAGAAGTGTTTTCTAAACAGATGTGATTTTGTAATGAGCAACTTGAGGGCACTATTGTTGCAGTATTTGCTAATTCAGTTCCAGTTTCCTGCAAAATAACTGACACAATATTTCAATTTAATGAGTTTAGATGAAGGGAGTGAAACTACCAACCTTGCTGCTTCTAATTTCACAGAAGAAGAAAGTGTGTAGACAAAGAAGTGTATCAGGAATTGGACCACCGGTGCCTCAGAATGCCCTTTTAGATCGAGCCTCTGAAGATGGGCAGTCTGAATGATGTGTTTTGATGACTTGCAGAGGGATCACAGCTGACACCACAGCATGGACAGTTGGGTGTATTTTGCCGTGGGCCACATGCTGGTACACCAACAGGCCCCATCTTCATGATGCTGAACCTCAAAAAAATCCACCAAACCTCAAAAACACTCTTAAATTTCCCCAATTTTCCATCCTCTCTTCTTTCTTGCTGTTGTGCCTGCCAATCTGTTTCCCTATGAGGTCTATCCTCTCTTTCTATTCCATACAAATGACCTTCATTTGCTTTTTGTTTCTCTGGCAGGTGTCATATTGTTAGGTGGTATTCAATGTGTAATTTCACTTGTTTTTGTTTTGTCAGTCTGTAAGTGTGTCCTTCTGCTTGTGTATTTGTTATTGCTTAAAAACAATGACAAGAGAAACACGATGACGTCTGTTGATTGCAGGTTCTGTATTGTAAATGTCAAATGGGATTTACTGTAGTCGCTTTGACACCGTTTTACAGAATGTGCTGAAATGAAGCTGTGGTCTGAATGACAGCAGGCAGACGGAGAGCCACAAAATCTGTATGTCTTAGGTATAATGTGCAACCCATTAGCTCCATTTCATGACTGTTTTTTCTCAGAATACTTTCCATTACAGATTTGTGTGTCTATGTTAGCATATACACTCTGTGGCTACAGCGTCAGCCGACATCAATGGCGGTAGCGTTGCATTTGTTGACTTGAAACAGGCATAATCAAACCTGGCATTAATGTATATCATATTGTAACATTTTTGGCCACTTGGGGGCAATGAGCTGTAAACACAACAACCACCACCATTTAAAGCTGGCGTTATGTTGGGTTAACTGCCACTAGCTACAAGATAAGTTAATGTTATTATATAACATCAAAGATTAACAGTACACATAAAAAATTAACATAGCTAATGTTATTTAGCAAACTATATTTTCACCTACCATACATGCAACTTATTTAAATATGCTTGCAGGGGGGAGAGGAGGAGGTCTTAAAAGATCTCAGTGATTTTCAGGAGGCTCAGCAACCCCTTCATGATGTGACTGCCATCTTTTTTAGATTTTGATGTAAAAAGTGTGGCCAGGTGTGGCCAGGGAGAAGCACTGGAAGCTGTTTCTTGTTCTAGGTTTTGCTCCATCATCACTGCATCCTGGTCAAAAGACAGGTGGTGCTTGTTTTTCTCACAGGAGGCTGGAATCTCCCCACGACACTCCCTGAATTTTAGAGCAGATCATTTATTACGAAGGTATAAATGGCAAATGCAGCAAAATTAGAAGTAGATTATTGATTCAAAAGCGTACTGAGTAAAGAGTAGAAGCACAGTTTAACGAAAGGGACATGAAATGTAAAAAAAAAAAAAAAAAAGACTACTTTTTTACTCATCTGCATTACTTGGAATGTGTTACGATGCTTATGTAACATACTTAATTTATGTAATGTACGTAATGTCAAGGACATTATGTACTTAACTAGCTTAGTTATTTTAACCCAACCCGACGCTACCACATGAACATCATTTTAATATCTACAAGTTTTGACACATGATCGTATAAAAGATATTACTGCATGGGCTCAGAAACTCTTTAGAAAAGTGTTGTCAGTAAACACTTCATTTGCAAAAGATTGCATTCTGTTCATTTACATTTTACACGTCATCCCAACTTTTCTGGAATCAGGCTTGTAGTTTTTGTGAATTCTTTGTAAGAATATTGATTACGTTACAGAGAGTTAGAAGCTGCTGGATAGAGTCAAGATTAAGTCAAAGCAAAGTGCTATCACTACATTTTATATATCTCTCTATTAGCAACCTTTTATTGAGATTAAAGCAGATATTCAGTGAAGGAGCAGGAAGCAACCTTTCAGCAAGAGCAGTATGAAAAGGGATTAGTATTGACATTAGATACTTTTGAATACATAGCTGTGGGAGAAATGTAAGAACTCAGTGGGAGCCTGCAGCATCGATTGTCGATGTGAACACATTAGCTTTGTGGTAGTAGAGGTGTATGAATGTAAAAGGATTGGACATCACAACAGCTTCCCTAATGGGGACGAAGACTTAATTCTCCATCCCAGTTAGAGGCAGGGGAAGAACATGTCAGAGAAGAACAAACACGACCATTCACTGTCCAGCGTTATCATCGCTGTTTCTTTATACAATACAACACCTGCTCTAAAGCAATGAACGCCATGGCTGTCACCCAAAAAATGAATAATTCATTGAAATGTAAACCCTCAAATGCATGTTTCAGCAAGTCAGCACCAACACCAGGAGCTTTGATCCACCTGGTCTGATGTTACCTTTTAAGGAATCAGGAAGGAAGTTGGGCTCCATGCTGTTGAAAACATTGTGTGAAAAGTATGAAAGTCGACTCATTCTTGAAAAACTGTTATTGTCACTGTGCAACCTGACTATCATGTCAGAAGCAAAGTATAGAGAAGGGACAATTGGGTCCTCGTCACACACCAGTTGTTGAGAGAATGTTGTCAGGTCTGCAGTGAGTGGTAATGTTTCTACCTCTGCATGTTGACTTACCACGTGGACGCTAAAGATAACACACACTTATCAGTACAATCTGAAATAAAAATGACCTTGCAGTCACAGTTTACTTAAATGATTATTCCTTTGACTCTTACATCAAATTGATTATAATAAATAATTTGAATGAAGCAGGTTACGGCAGATTAGAAGAATTTTTTGTTGGTATTTCATAGAAATCAGAATCAAGCTGTTTAGTTGATGAACTCCAGTCTTCAGTACATTTATATTTTGTTGATTGTGTATGTATATGCATGTTTGTCCTGTAGCGATGTCTTGCTCTTTGAAGTCATATTTGTGGCACCTCTAAAGCTCTTCATTTGGTAACACCCGTACTTACTGGTCGTAGCAGCAAATGCAGTTTAACTGCTGGTCACGTAATTCAGGGGGCGGTAAAGCAAAATATTGTCTTATAAATAAGAAGTCAGACAATAATTGGCTTTTTTTCCATTTCTCTGTGACAACCTTTCTAACTGCTTAATTCTGCACACAGCATGGGTCTGCAAACAGTAGGGCACAGTGGAAATGAAAGGAGTTCATTACCTTGTGGAGAAGTTGGAGGTTTGCAGCCTGTTGCCTGCAGCTCTTCATCTAATTGCTCTTGTTCCACTTGTGTTGTTACTAGGCAATATTCAAACTGATCTGCCATCAAAAATGCTGAAAATGGCTGTTGTCCTGTTTTTGTAGATACGATAGCAGTAAGTGTCAATCCCACTGAGTGAGAGTGAACACGCTGCATTTCCGGTGACTATTTCATAATAAAAGTCCTGATGTTTCACCAGTTAAATGTTTTTAATGTGAAGCTGCAGTAGTAGGAAATGTTCGGTTTGCATTAGGAGCAATTTAATACAACATTTTCCCCAGAAATGTCACCACAGACATCCACTTCATAATACTGTAAATTCCTATTTATAATTTCCCCTCACAGGACTAATAAAGGAATATTGAATTGAATATGCATTGCAGTACTTCCAGCAGCGGGCCGTACACCCAGTCACTGTAGTGTTAACTTGTTTAATGACAGATCGTGAGTTAACAGACACTATCTTAATAGAAAATCTTCAAGGTTATCACGTTAATGTATGCATCTTTCTGTGGTAATGCACGTCACTTAAAGTGGCAATCTCCCTTTGGTTGCTCTAAAAAAGAAAAAGCTTGTTTTGGGCACACTGCACTGACAGCTGTTGAAGCCAGTTTGGCGTGTTTAGAACGAGTCTTTGATAGTTTTAATTATGTTGCAATCAACCTCCTTTTCTTTAATCTGTAATCTCAGTTTCACTGTGATTAATTACCAACAACACCGTTCACAAGTGTTATGCCTTCTGCCCCATTTGGCTGCCGGCTGACTATCACCAGTAGCTGCTGTCTCCTCCACTCCTCTTCTTCCTCCTCTAGAGCATCTCCCAGAAATACATTAGGACAGTTTAATTCAGAGCGTTGTTGCCAGCAGTTTAACATGAACCAGGATGAGAGAACCCATCAATCTTACATTAAAGTTAGACTACATAGTTGTCTGTTGTAGAAACGCTTTCGTCATGGTGTTTGAACCTTTCCTGGTCTTATATTGTTGAGTATATAATCACCTCACTGCATATGTTCTAGCAAAATCCACAGACGCGCTGATTCCATTTTATTCCACATCTCAATCCAGTTCAAAGACTTGAAGGAAGACGGCTTTCGTTTCCAGCAGCCTAAAGCTCTGAAACAGCCTCTCTGTGTCCTCTACGAGGGCTGTGGAAAACCTTGTGTTTCAAAGCCTACTTTTGTAATGGCAATGGAACAGATTGTGACCATACCTCCATTAGCACAGACGGAGCTGTCAAACAGCTCAATAGGTTGGAGAAATTTACATATACATACATACAGCATACAGTTTAATTGTGGAAAGCCACCAGTCCCTGGCCCAAGAAAAGGCTGAAGAATGTGATGCTGACTGAGTGTGAGCGTACAGGACCAGGCTGTGCCTTTCTAGTTCCAAACAATAAACTGGGTCTCATCTATGTGTTATTGTACTGTTGTGAGTTTTTGGGGCTGTAGAATGACTGTGAGCTGCTCCAGGCTTGTTATTACATTATTGTATGAAAGGTGTAAGAAGTTAAGGATTTAACATACAAATATAACGCGTACATCCAAACACAATACATATTCATGTAGTTATTTTTAATATTCCATTTGTGGAATATGGAGTCATTTTCATCACAGGCAGTGGGTGATGTGATTATTGGGGCAGCCTGGAGGAAAAAATAAGATACATATAATCCAGCTGTCTAATCTTTGGCGCCCACCAGCTCTGCCGAAGTGCCTGCAGCAGGGTACTGAACCTCCACCAGCTCAAGGGAAAATGATTTATGGCTGACCCTTCAAGCAAACGTCCCTGAAGAAATAAATGAAGCTTAGTCTAACTCGTGTGTGTGTAGTGAGGAGAATATTCATGCAGAGAAGCTGGTTCTTATGTTGCATGTTTTTTTTTTTGTTTTTTTTTTAAGAACTCAAGGCCACCGTATGATCATATTCATACAGAGAAACAATGCTTTTGTAAACGCTTCTCTATCTGTAATTTAGTTTTCTTTGGAGGGTTTGCTGAGCTTTAGTGGTGCTTACCCTGTTTCATTTTCATCCTGCTATGCACACTCACCTCAAAGCTGTGACAGGTTAAAATGTTACTCATTGTCTCTCTTTCTTTAATTATAAAGCTCACTCCCGTCCATTCATAGGAAAGAAGCAAAAAAATCACTCTCACACTGATCTTTTGATTCTTTCACAGTCAGGGTTAATGATGCAACAAACGAGCCTTTGTGGCTGTCTGGAGTGCAAGAACTTTATAGTAAGCGTTACTGTGAATTTATGCAAGAGCTTGAAGGCGAAAATGAAACTGCCAAAACAACCTCACAGCCCTCACATCTTGAGATGTCATCGTGAGGAGCCCAAAACCTCTTTAGGACTGCATAGCTTTGTGGCACTCAGGTCATGTCATACTCCAAAGACATTATTTGTGTTGACACACGAGCATCTACAACTCCCACCAAACCTTCCATCAGTGGTTCACGGCCCAGAACATCAGAGCTACTGTAAACCTCAGCCTCTCATCTGTCACACTGAGCACGGTGAGCTTTGATGCATTAGCTCCGTCCCTCGCTCCTGGCTGTGGGCCATGCATACTGTATGAGCATGGACCCTACATGAGTCCATGCTCCTGTCAGCAGGGGTCCCCAGATCAGACAGGTTCACTACGCTGGGTGTGACGGTGCCCAGGAATGTGTTATATGGTGTTTAGTCAATTTATTCCCTCGTCAAAAGAGATCAATATCCTGCAAATTTGATTTGGTTTTAAACTCTTAAAGTGCCAGAGGCGTGGGGTGTGTGGTCTTTAGACGAGTGTTCAACCAGTGTTAAAGCTATAATAGTAAAAATATAATGGAGGTTTTATTGAGGTGTGATCAGGGTGGGGTAAAACATTAGCTCGTACATTTCAAATATTTCACGAAAATAGTATAAGATGTGTTTGATTCATGTTATCTGGCAAAGCCAATCGTCACTTTTGAGGTTATTAACCCGCATGACATTATTGATCAAAGTAAAGCCATGGTTTTATGAAGCTGCAGAAAAAAAAGAGAGAGAGGATATATGAGACACTGAGGCTGCAAACTCCCACTGATGAGAGTGAGTGAATGGGACGTGTTAATGTTGGGATTTAGTAAAGCAGCATAAAATCAGCCAAATGGTGATGGAAATATAAAGTAGGCTGGCCGAGGAAAAACGCATTCACTACAAGGAACACTCATGAATAATTTTGCTGTGCACCATGTTTATGTGACACACTGTTCAGTGACGATGATCAATCCTTAGCCACGTAGTTTGACTAAAATGTTTATGTTTTCTCTCTGTGTCTCTTTCTGTCCCAGATTCTGATCGGGGAAGTGACCAGTTTCTTTGCGAAGACAGAGGGAGCACAGGAGAAGACCATAGTGACCGCTGACTGTTGTTATTTCAACCCTCTCCTCCGTAGGATCGTACGTTTTCTGGGTCAGTTTTAGTCCAAAAGATCAGAGGTTCTTTAGCTTTGACTAAATAAAGCTTCTGGGACCAGGGCTCATTAAGACTTACAGCAGAACTCCTCCAAGAGCCCCCGTCCTCTGTTGAGGTCTCCTGTGGACTAATTTTTCTTGCCCTTTGTGTCACGTCCTGCTCTGTTGATGCTCTGTGATCTGTTTCATCATTCTGTATTTATGCAAGTTATGAGTCTTTTAAAGTGATGGACTGTAGATATGAAACATAACAGCAGAGGCTATGTCTCTTTGGCCTTTCACTCCCACACAGATAAGTCACACAGACAGCGTAACAATTTAAATCCTACTTAAGTGCTTGCCTCTGACTTTGCAGAAACAAGCTCATTGATTCACCTATATTGAGTTAACATACACACACGGTCCCGTTCCCTCACTTTATCTGTCTCTTTTTTTATTTTTTTTATTTTTACACAGGCGTCTACTCCTTCGGCCTCTTCACCACCACCATATTTGCCAATGCAGGTCAAGTGGTGACGGGAAACCAGACGCCTCACTTCCTGTCCGCCTGCAAGCCAAACTACACAGCTCTGGGCTGCACGTCGCCGCTGCAGTACATCACAGAGCGCCGCGCCTGCACAGGAAACCCATACCTGGTGGTGTCCGCACGCAAATCCTTCCCCTCCAAAGATGCGGCGCTCAGCTTTTATTCAGCCATCTACACAGTGGTGGGGAGCTTTCTGAGGGCAATGGGTGAAGGGAGACACACAAGGATAATTGTGGGACATTACTATGTTGTGTTGGTCAAGTAAAAACTGGAAAGTGTACCACACACACACACACACACACACACACACACACACACACACACACACACACTGGTTTTGGCAGTACTTAAGGAACTCTTTATAAAGGCTTTATAAGTTGTAATCCAAGGGGGTTATTAATGGTCAATAAGGCACTTAAATGCTTTATAGATAAGTTCTATCTACACAAATGCTTAAAGGACATATGTAACATATTACTTATTCCATGATCACAAAGGAGTAGAAAAATTGTATATTACAGTGCACACAAAATACACAAAACAAAATATATACGTAACACAAACAGTCTGTCAATGCTTTCAATGACCTTTCAAGTAATGGTCACTCATTTAATACAAACAATGACAGAGGACCTGAACATAAACATTACTCACTGAGTTCATATCAGAATTATTGGATTTTCTTAAACTGAGTAATAGTTGAACATTTTAAGTCATTGCAGAGAATAAACCACACTCCACATACTGAAATAAACATCTACTTAAGTTAAACTTTTGAAATTAAATTTCCCTCAGTGATTGTCATCCCCTGATTTTAGCACAAATAGCCTAAAACATGTGTGTCTGTACAGTATGGGCTTAGTATTAGATTAGTGCAACCATGCAGTTATGATTTGAGTACTGCTGAAAAAATCCTTTAATGCATTTGCTCTCTTTTTAATTACAGTGCCATGGTCCCGTCATTTTTTTTAGAAGCATTAAACCAATCATGGCAGTGTTTTCATGGTGCTTTCTTTTTGTACCCATCTCCCCCCGACACCCTCTGAGATGCTTTACAATCGCTGCAGAGTGCGGCCTCTTGTGGCTTATTCAAGCTGTTCAACCTGTTAAGATACTCAAGCTGTAACATCATATGAATGATCTCAGCTGGCTGACTGAAGACCTGGAGACTCAACGCCTGGTTCAGCTCTACATGAACCAATGACATGACATTTATTTCTGTCTTCCAGATGTATGTGACCCTGGTGTTCCGGACCAAAGGGACCCGTCTGACCAAGCCCACCCTGTGCCTGGTGCTGCTGTCTCTGGCTGTGCTGGTGGGCGTGATGAGGGTGACGGAACACAGAAACCACTGGAACGACGTTCTGGCTGGGTTTGTCACCGGAGGAGCCATTGCTGCCTTTCTGGTGAGAAGGAGAGGAGGGAAGGAGGGAGACATGGAGAGGAAGGAGAGGGTAGAAGAAGAGATGGACAAAAAGACTTGAGGAAAGAGAGCAGGAACTACAGAAGTCATGGCATTGATAAAGCTGTGTAACTGATAGGAAGGTGGTAGTGTCTTCATTGTACACCATTTTAGGCTGATTGATTTACCCCCAGACAATGCCATACAATAAGTTACATAATACCTAAAACACTGAACTTTGCCTGTCATCTTCAGGTGAAGTGAGGTGAATATGTAATAGGCATCTACAAACAAAATGTTTAAACCAAATTCCGCCAATTTCAATAGAGTCAGTTAGGCTGGGGACAAATCAGTGAGGAAATAGTTTAGCTGTGGCTCACTAGCTAGCTATGGCTTGATATAGTCTAGCTTTACTGAGCCGAGAGTGGCTTCCCAAGCTCAGTGATTTTTTTGGACTATAAAACAGACACCACAAAGTCAAGTTCAGGTCTTAACTTTGACCAGATACGTAGGTAGTGCTGTGCTTTGCCTTTCTAGGACAGGATGGTGTGATAAAGGTAGAAGGGAAGGATTAAATCAGTGAAGAATTCAAAGAGAGAGCAGTGTTGGCGTGATGTGGGTGCAGGAGAGATGGTGGGTGGATGGACCGATGATTAAGGCAAGCTTGAGGCAAAAGAGCCTGTGTGAACACACACACACACATTTTTATATCTATGAATGCGAATAGGCTGATCTAAATCTTTACCATGGCACATTCAAATAGTGTAATTGGTCTTGGACCTCTTGGCCTAAATGAATTTTGTGGGAAAACTTCCAGAGTCAGCATTAACTTTAAAGATCAAAGTGCTCCCTGTGGCACATCCCAAAGACTGTTGCTTTCTTTCCATGCCTCCTCCCATATTTCATTCTTTCTCTCTCCTTCTTTAATTTCTCTGTCTCTCTGCCTCTCATACTATAAGCCACCTCTTCAGCATCTCTTCCAATGGCACTTGGAGCACTTCGCGAACCAGAAAATCATCCGTCTCTGTACTGCAGTGGAACAAATCCTCTCTCCTCCTTCTTTGCTCTGCTCTCCATCAGGTGTCGTGTGTCATCAACAATTTCCAGCCAACCCAGATTGCAGAGCCGACTCCTCCACCTCCGCAGCGTCCAGAACCCCCCATGGGGCTGCCTCTCCTCAGCCTGCCCCGTGTGGAGAGTCCACTCGAAAAGTTAAGTGGCCTCCAGGTAAGGGATGGGGGAAATGAAATAGCTAATATCAACAGACTTCACAAACTGTCTATCATATATCGGTTTTTGAGTGAAAGGTGTCTCTTGGTGAAGCTTATTGCCCTTGTTAGCAGCATGGCTCTAGTCATGGCAGTGTCCGTTGATCGGCCCACCACTTTGGTCCAAAACTGAATATCTGACCAACTATTGGACATTCATGGTCCACAGAGGATGAATCTTAATGGCATTCCTGTCAGCCTTGGTTGAGCCTAATTTAATCTGTTAGCATGCTAGGATTTGCTATTATACCTGCTAAACATCGGCATGTTGGCATTGTCATTGTATTAGCATGCTGATGTTAGCATTAAGCTCGAAGCATCTCTGTGCCTAAGTATGGCTTCACAGAGCTGCAAGCGTTGCTGTAGGCCCTTAGTGTTCTGTTAAATGTACATCAGGCTGCCTTTTACTCCTTTTTGTCCTCACTGACAGCCTTGGATGTCTCGTTGTATCTGGATGTTTCCTCGATGATAGCTCTGTGTACACTCTCTCTCTTGTCTTGACATCATGATTTTGCATTCTTGTCTCTCTCCATCTGAATCAAGTGAAGTTTATCTGCGCCATTCCCTCAAGTTTTCACTTTCCATGTGCTTTTAAATGTTTCATACTCTTTGCTTCCCTCTTTCGTTGCCTCTCCTGATCTTCTCTCTCTACTTTTCCTGCCTGTTAGGCTCCAGGGCTACCGTATTCTGAGATCACATGACCATCAGCCAATCCCGTCCCCCGCCCCTCCCGATGTGCTCCTCCCCTCACGGCGTTGCCTCACCAGCGCAGTCTAGACCTGCCCTCTGAATGCCCCCCACCCTGCCCTGCCCATCCCGAAGGACGACATCCTCTCCGACGGGTCAAGTCCACCCAAGTCTGAAGGTCCACCAATCAGAGGAGGCAGAGCAGCAACACGTGCACATGGCGAGCATGGCTGAAACCTGTCATCCGCTAAGGACCAATGGGACATGGATACATGTCCTTCTGTCCTGTTCTGTCCTGTTTGTCCTCCAAGATGGCCTCCTTTTTCTTTCAGGTGTAAAAGAACCAATGAAAGACTCGCCAAAGCCGGAGCTTTTGAAGCAATACTGTGTCCTCTTTGCCTCTCCTGATTTCCACAAAGACCCAACAGTGACTCTCAAGACTGTTGGCAGGTGATGACTTGATAAAACACTTGATCAAAACAAAACACTTGGCGGAGCTGAAGGTTTTTCAATGATGGAAGAAAATCTCAATCACTGGTGGATCGTCCTCAAAAGACCGTTTTGTATCACTCAGGACAATACAATGGGACAAAAGGACAAGATTAAAACACCTTTAAAAAGACCTTTATGTAATCAAAATGCAGGCACCGTCAAGTATTATGGCACAGACTTTTTTTCTGTCCTCCAAACTGACTAAAGAAACGCTGTCAAAGAGGAAAACACTTTTGTAAATTATAGCACAGATGAACCAATTTAGTGTTCAGTAAACTGTGTTTGTTTTGGGCGATATGGGACTGATCTCTCGTTGTATATTGCGTGAAGTGACAGAGGAGAGATTTACACACACTAGAGCTGTGCTTGTGGTACCACCTTTGTTTTTGGGGCATCAGTCAATTCATCCCTGACGTGAACTGAACTAGATTTCCATCAACTTTCCAAATATACTTCATCTTCTTACTATTCAGCTGTGTGTTTGTACGTGTCTGTCGGTTTTTACGTCCTTGCTGTGAAATCTTTGGAAGATTTTATCATTTGACTTACTGCCTATGCCCATGTGGAGCTCTCTGTTTGTGTTAGTTTGCACCAAAGTCTCACTTTCTCTTTCCCCCTTCAACACTTTCATGAGTCGTTTTTCTCTTTAAATTACCCGTATGTAAATGTTAATGTATTTTATCCCTTTGCTTCCAAAATCTTCTGTAAGAGTGGTATGGCATCAATGTTTATCCATCCATCCTGTTTGGTTGTTTCCAGATTTTCCTTCTTCCGTCCGCCATCCTTTCCTCACGCTGACTTTAGAAAACCAATGGCACAGACTCGCGTGTAACACAGAGGTGAGGCCTCTGAGTTTTGTATAGTTTTGTACAGTATGTAGGTTTCTTTATAGAGTATATACTACATTATCATTATGTTTAAACTGCGTGAACAGTGTGAGGCTACCTGAAGCTGTCTTGTAGGAACCTGAGTAGTTGCCTGGTCTAAAGCAGGAATGTAGCGCAGTGGAGAAATGTGTGAAATCTAACAGCATACAGGCGGTGTGTTCGGCTCACAACCTGCTTTGGTTCTGCTCAGTTCAAAAGGACACTGCAGGCAGGTCATACCAGTAGGACAGTTCACAGTGGGTTATATAAAGAAGACATTGCTATGGTTTTATTAAGCGTGTGTGTGTGTGTGTGTGTGTGTGTGTGTGTGTGTACTTATTGAGATTGGTGTGTATGTTTATAATGAGCACACTGTATGGCAGCATAACTGTTAATTTGGCAGTCTGTTTTCTTAAGTTAAACTGTCAAAAGTAGCTGCTATAATTGCACACTTGTGCTTGTGTGTAACTGCAGGCCTTCAAAGGACCCCTTCCAAGGCGTCCTTACAATGCCTGTTATAGCAGAAGATGCTCATTATAGCTCTGAGATTACCTACGGTAAAACTTTTCAGTCTGAATTTTTTGTAAACAACTGAAGAGGTAGAGAACACCATAACTGTCCAAATAATGTTATTTTCATGTTAAAAAATGTCTCTGTTTTGTATTTATTTATCAAAATAAATGGCAATTACCACACATTGCTTTTCACTTTATTTGTTGTTACGCATCACACACTTCAGTAAGGATATGTCTTTGCTGTTGTACCCCCTCCATTTGTTTCCAGCTGTTACTTCAAATTGTTGACATACACCAGCCATGGACATTGTATGTCAGAGTATGAAGAGGCATTTTGTGGTGCATCTGCCTGCCTTAAAATAATTTGTCAGACTAAGAGCAACTGGTCTTCTCCACAGCAGACATGTTGACTTGTCACAGTAGGAAGAGCACAGGTGTGTTTCCCAGTAAACATGACAGTGTGACAGTGAGCCTGCAAGCACAGCAGCAGGACCCTGAAACTGAGCCGTCAGCCATCATTAATTTTAATGTTTACACTTGTGTTTTCCCAGCTGTGACATCTGAAATGTCCTCCATGAAAAAATGAAAAAGATCTACTTGTGTTGGAATACCCAAAAATGTGGGCTGAACACATGAGCTTTACCAATTTCACACTACTGCACAGTGCATGCTAATTGTGTACGTTACACTTAAAAATCAAGCAGATTTACTGTGTTGAATGACATGTTCAATCTAGCGGGACAGTACTGCCCCTTAGTGGCCATTATCCAGCTTCTCCTTAGAGACGGTGTTAGAGCGTAAACATAGTATGTGCATATAGCTGTAGTTGTGTCCTGTGGCCACAGGGTGGCAGTGTTTACCACGCTAACCTGAGGACAGGGGAAAACCAAAGGAGAAGCTTTCAGAACTCACCACTTTCAATATTTATGAAATGAAACAGCACATAAGGAATGTAAAGATTTGCTTAAACAGAAAAGAGCAATTTGAAATGTTTTCTCCTCGGCCCACATTAGGCCTTAGTCATCAATATCATAAATGGAATGTATTGGCACAATAACTGTTAAAGGTACACACAGACAATTTGTCTTTCTGTGTCTCCCATTTTCTTTCTCTTTCAATTGCCTCAATCTCTCCCCGCCACCCTCTATGTGCTCCTTTGAGTTTGCGTTTGTCAGTCTTGTTAACGACAAGGCGCACACACACACACACACACACACACACACACACACACACACACACAGAACTCTCTGCACTCTCTCGACAACATTATCTTTCCGGAAATTGCTTCTCAAGCACAGCCGGAGCCCCATTAGAAAAGAAGAGCTCTACGCTGTAACCTTTTTAAAAAGCCATTAGTGATGCACCTGCTTCTCTCCCTCCCTCTCTCTCTCTCTCTCTGTTCCTATTTGTGTGTCCTATTTGTCTCTCTTGTTAACACTGACACACACACACACACACACACACACACACACAGTTTCTCCATCCTGATTGCCAGCTTCCCCATTCCCAATCCTACAAACTGACTAGTGAGCAGCACAAGCATCCTTCCACTCCGATTAGAGTATGAATCACTGACATTTTAAAGTTCTGCATCAGAGTGCAAAACCACTCAATTTAATAATTAATGTGTGTTATTCTAATGGCTTGCGACTGTTAAATCAGTGTTTTGAACATGAGTAATTCTCTCTCAAAGCTACACACTGGGAAAACAAGATATTTCGTAAAATGTCATGTCACTAATGTGAATGGACCTGGTTTGCGCCATCAGAGAGGAATGAGAAAATCATCTTGGAGGTTCATTCAATGTTTGCTTAAATCTGGCCATACTGTACAAATGAGCGTTTAATTATAAACGCTGCTCCCACTTACAGTGATTTCATGTTTTTGTCATAGTTATTTGATATCTTAAACATTTGAGTCAGAAGTGATTTGTGTTTGCTTTGGTTGCCTCCACATTAACACCACTAACTCGACATGCTGCCAGCACTAAATGAATGGGAGTGGCATGACATGATGTGCAAGGAATAAACATGTACGCCAGCATGTGGTGCATACTTATCTTGTGTGGAAGAACATATTAATAAAAAAAAAAAAAAAAAAAAAAAAAAAAATCAAGGTGTGCCTGCAGGTGTTGGGGAGTACTGCTGCAAATGTGGAAAAGGTTCTATAAAGCCTTTTGTGGCTCCAGAGGAAGTCGGACACATTTCCTCAAGTGATGTCGCTTGAGTCAGCTTCAGTTAGTAGCTGCTATTAGCACAACACACCTTTAATCTCAAACCCAACCGTTAGTGGTCGGGTTTGCTTTATGGGTAATGTAGGCAAGTAAGTTTTGACAAGGAAGATGAATACACGGGAGACAGAGATGATATCTCTGCGTCCTCTGTATTGATTTTGATCTTTTTATTGAAATCTACAGTGCTAAGTTTATTACTCATCATTTTTAATTATTGTTTTTGTTTTTTTTTGGGGGGGGGGGACGAGTGCTCTGAGGAATTTCATTTACATTCTAGAGGGTGAAAAATGACTGATCGTGTGTATGCATGGGTTTGCATACGTGTATGTGTACCTGTGATTTCATATAATGAGCTGAACTTTGCTGCCTGACTCGGGGCTGGTCTGTTTGACGTAATGCTCCTGACCCCAAGGTCACACATTGTCTGGGGCTGAACCACTCTGTGTTTGCATGTGTGTGTGTGTGTGTGTGTGTGTGTGTGTGTGTGTGTGTGTGTGTGAAAGAGAGGGGAGAGAGAAGTAAAGAAAGAAATAAAAGAAATGCAGGAAAAGGAGTGAGTGTAAGTGAGTATGTGAACTGAGACAGATAAAAAGTATGTGGATGAGTGTGGTTTATCGCATCCCAAAACAAACCAGCAGCCCCTGGGTAATAAAAATGTACTATCTGTCATAGTAAATTACAAATATTGGTCTTCGCCTTGCTGCAGTCTCCTGATTATGCTCAATGGTCTGCCTCTGACAATTATGAAGCCATTAACACTGTGTACGAGTGTGTCTATGTGCATGTATGTGTGTGTGTGTGTGTGTGTGTGTGTGTGTGTGTGTGTGTGTGTGTGAGAGAGAGAGAGAGAAAGACTCTATGGCTGCTTATTTGAGGAAATATGCTATCAGTTTTTTATGGCCTTGAAGGCTCCAATGCCTTACAGCATCAGCCTTGCGGGCTCTCAAACATCAAATTTACATGTTTGCTGTCTGTCTGCGGTTCCGTCTCTGATGTCTCAGACCAAAATAAAGAGAGCGAAGAGAGGAAGAAGAGTAGAAATGGAGGAGAGTTAAAGATAAGTTATAGCAAAGACAAAAGGCAATTTAGCTATTGTGTGGAGCTTGTGTGGATCGTTACCGAGCATTTAGCACTCACACGAACACGCACACACACGTTTTGGGTTTCAACGGGCAGCTCCTTTACAGGCCACCAGATGAGGAGAGGATTATAAAGGGCCTTACCATCAATCCCATCCAACATGTCTGCTAAAGAAGACCATCAACCGGATACAGAGGTCCCAGGAGGCTGGATTAGGAGTAGGAACACACACACACACACACACACACACACACACACATACACACTCCACAGGCCATGTAGAAACCTCTCTTAAGACCCAGCAGGCAACATGCAAACCGAGTCCCATTTTGGTCTATTATGATTTCAGCACTAATGACTGACAGAGTGGCAGCTTTGTGTAACATGATGTTCCTCTATTTCTGTGTCGGATACACCTCAGTGTTCATTTTCTGTGTATATTCATGTGCACAAATTACACAGCAAAGAGAATGAATGCAACAACACAATTAACAGTAAAATACTACTGTTGACAATAATAATAATAATAATAATAAACTTTGTACGGCTCATTTCATAAGATGCAGTACAATGTGTCTCAGAAAAGCTGAAAAACAACCTGCATAAAGGACAGATTCAAGAAATAGAAGCATTAAAAAACATAGCAGAAAGGATTTATGAAATTAGAAATGAAAGAAAAGAGAGATTTCAAACAAATACAATTAAGGGTAATTTAATGTAATGCAATAAATCAGACAGCTGTGTCTACCAGCTGTTGTTTGTGTGCTGTTGTTTTGTGGAGTATTATATTACAACCTGTATTTTACTGTATTCTTTATGATTGTGTCCACCTCTTGGACAAAATAGGCTAATCGAAAAATGTTGGCACTATATGCCATAGTGTTGTATTGTGTCGCTGTACATTGTACATGTTTTTGCTATTTTGACCAAAAGCGACTCGAATGCAGTCATGGTGCAAGCAACACAATTCAAAAATAATGAACTTGAAGCAATATTTGATAGCGTTATAAGCATGAACAAGGTAGCAGGCTTGGGTTATTTATTGCATGACTATTGCACAGGATTGCATTGTATTTTACAAGTCTCTCCACCCCCAACATTAAAAATATTATAGAGACGGTGGGAGTCACAAAACACCATGGAGGCACTATAAATGCACCATAAAGCAGCATATTTTAACATTTTATATTATGATGTCACCCTCGGCACATAAAAACCATCACAGAACAGGTCCAGTAAACTCTCCTGTGAGAAACACAAACAATAAGTCACAAAACAGACAGAACAAAGAAACCACAGGTCCGAAAGATTTCGTCTCAGGGCCCCTTACATGCCCGTTTACAGTGAAGAAAAGTCTTATAAAAAAATAGTATTTGTACCCGTGTTTACTGTGATACCAACAAATTAACAGCCACTCTCTTTAACACGTGCTTGCACAATGTCAAACCCCTAACCACCCCCACCAGCTCTGGGGCCCACCAGAGCTCCATCGCGGACCCGTTGAGGTCCCCGGACCCCCGCTTGGGAACCGCTGCACTACAGGGCATGTTCTTCGGCGTCAGGGCTGGACGGAGCCTTGGACAAGTGAGAAAGCGTGAGCAGGAGGAGAAGAGGAGGAGGAGGAGGAGGAGGAGGAGGTGAGAGGTTGCAGCTGAGTTGCATGGGATGCTGATGCTGCTGCATAGGCACCATCGCTCCATCCCTCCCTCGGAGAGAATGGAAAAAACAAGGAGTGGTTATGTGATTCCCCCACAAGCAGGAGGAGAAGCGCACAGGAGAGAAAGGGATAGCAGGGAGGAGGAGGAGGAGGAGGAGGGGGGGGGGGGCGTTTCCCTGCACAGTATCGCCTATTCTCACACTTCAGCATGGATACAATGTATGGCATATGGAGCGGCTTGTTGAGGGGAGCTGGCGTGGAGGTGGACACAGTGGTAAGTTGAATATTTTCAGCTTTTATTTCACCCTGATAAGCGTTTTTTGTGTGTGTGTACGTGTGTACGTGTGTGTGTTTGTTGTTTTTCTGACACAGTTCACAGCGCGGCATTGCTCGGGGTCCCATCACTTCAGACTGTCGTGACATTTACAGAGATGTGTTGATGAGCCCCGAAGTGGACAAAACAAGACTTGTAGATTTCAGTTTCGGCCGCCGGTTTGAGGCACTGCGTGGCACGAGATTAACGCCCGATCAATTTGTCGCTGGCACGCTTTATGATTTGATAACTAAACAGGTTGGTCCCATCAGCATCGCTCCTAAGTTCCTATCAAACGACTCTGATGAGAATTGCACCTGCACGCAGCTTGATGTCTGAGCAGCAGCGTGTCACCGTGCCTTCCTCCTTTGTAGCCCGTCACATACAAGACAAAGATGGTTCAAAAAATCTCTTTGACACTCCCTGAAAAGGGTTAAAGATTCAATCCACGCTTGCCACCGCGAACTGGGTTCTCCTTGTGAGTGGAAGCGGATGTATTTACAAACAAAGAAAGCTTAATATCCAAGCCTGTCACGTACAAGACAGGTGCTGGCTATCTGCAATTTTACAGTGGTGTGTTGGTCGTCTAGTTATCTGGGCTAGTAGGCCAACTGGAGCCTATGTGCATTAAGGCCCAGGAAGATTACAAAAACCAGAGTGTCTCTGTTGAGTTTCTCACTGAAAGTTTAGCCATAGGCTCAGAGGGTAGTTTCTTATTCTGCACTCTAGGCTGAATTTGTTGCAGTAGCCATGACTGGGTCATTTATTTATTTATTCATTTTGTCTGGGTAGTGACTATTAGGCTCCACAGTGTAGTCAAAATGACTGGAAAGATTTGCTGTTGCAGGCATAAGCATAAACATCCTCATAACAGCGCCTTTAGTTCCAAGCAATTAAGCAGTAATGTGCAAGCAGCAGCCCGGCTTCCGCTCGGTCTGTGTCTCCATCTCAAGCCTGTCTTGTCTTTGCCTCTGGCACAGCCACTTGTGATTCTGCATCCTATCTGACACACCAGGTACATTAAAGGATTGATAAGTCTGTTTGCGTCAGACGCAAATATGGAACACAGACCGATTGCCTTTCATTAGGCCCTCCAGCTGGAGCCAGTCCACTTTCAATCAAGTCAATTCAGGAAATGGATTTTCTTATAAACGCAAACCAGATGTCTTCGTCATGACACAAAGTTCTCGTCTGTGTTCGCGCAGCTATTATTGGGACTAAAGGGATAGTTGTAAATATGTGGGTGGAAAGGTAAAACTGAGGTGACAAAAGCAGGCCTGGTGCACACGTTCAAAACTGCTTCTGCAGGCACACCCATTGTATGTGGGAGTCATTCTCATAGCTGAACCCTGCACACACACACACACACACACACACACACACACACACACACACACACACAGCTAAAACTACACGGAAGCATGTCTTCAAATTAGACAGAGACATTCCAGTGACACCGAGCAGACACAGACAGGTCCTGTGTAGTGAAGAGGGCAGCAGCAGGGTGTATTTTTACACCAGATCTCTGACACCTGCGTACATCTCTTCACAGCTCTTGGTGAGAACAGAAGATGCGTCCACTTGAGTTGTCATCATCAGCAGCCCAGACTTGGACAGTTGGGATGGAGGAAGAGGCAAGAGGCGAGGAAAGAGAGAGAGAGAGAGTTGAGGAGAGAGGACTAGAGGAATATAGGTAATGAGGGAGACGTGTGTCAAGATCTTCTCGACTTGATGTCTCCAGCTAGTTTCTGCCACTTCCATTGCAATGGCAGCGGGGTAGGTTGTAGACTATCACAGGTGTGAGTGAGGTGAGGGGATTGGAAGTGGCAAATGGGAACTTTCCAGGAGTGTCGGCCGTTTGCGGTGGGCAGCTCTGACGGGGGGGGGGGAGGGATGCAGACGAGGTACGGTTTATGCCTGCGTCCGAATGGGTAAACAAAGTGATCTGAGGATGGGGAAAGTAGGACAAAGAGGGGTCAGAGGGTAAACGCAGGGCAAGCACATGAAAGACCACGGAGGGATCGCAGTGATTAAAGAGGAAAGGTTAACCGGGGGAGCAAGAAGAAGTGAGAAAAGAGACACACAGTCAAGTCATGTTTGTGAACTAGCCTGAGTTTTCTTGGGGGAGCTGTCTGTGGTGCTGATGCAACCTCCCTCCCCACCTCCCCATTTCCCAACGACTCTCCTCCTCTCGTGCTCTCTCCTCTTCAGCTGTTGATTGACAACTACTGACTCTCTAATTGGCAAGTGTGGATAGGGGAGAGTCAGGCTTATTCTCCATGGGACAGACTGAGGAGGAGAGAAAGAGTGTGGGGGGGGGGGAGATGGGGGGACATACCAGGGAGAGTCTAAGTGAGAGTGGAGAGGAGACAAAGATAGAGATAAATTGGGGGGGTGGTGGTGGAAAATGGAATGAAGGAAGGCATGAGGTGAGGAGGAGGGGATGAAGGTGAGGGCTGAACATCTGTTCGGGAATCAGTCTCTCCCCTCAGTGCAGTGTAACACACACTGACACCTATTTGATAATTGGTGAGCCGGCCCCTCTCCCACAGCGCTTGGCTAAATGGTTGCTTGATACCAGGGAGAGCAGAGGGACTGGCTGTTGGCAGTGCAATCTGTTTACTTGGTGCAGCTCAGGTAAAGATGCATAGCAGGCTGGCTGTGTGTATACTCTATGTGTGTGTGTGTGTGTGTGTGTGAGTGCATAAGGCTTACAATCCGCTTATTAGTCTAACAATGAGCTCAAGATGTGACTTGGAGCGTGCGTGAAATGTGCATTATAACCTCCGAGCAATGCTGCTGCATTGTTACTCACGGATAAATCTGATCTCTTTTGTCTCTTCTCATCGTAGGTGCCGTCCTTAAAGAATTTGCCTCCGCACAGACCTCTCCTCCTTCCACGCTGCAATCTTATTCAGGAGTGCCAGAGCTGAAGGGATGCACGCAGGAAAGGAGAATGAGCTCCAGAGTCGAGAGGAGAGAGAAAGGAATGGAGGGGAGGAGGTGGGCCTCTTTGCTCCGGTCTCGACCACGGGTATTCTTGGGTTGATAATACAGATGTGGATGTTATTGCTTGAGAATACGCGTAGTCGAGTGGAAGCTTTATCATCTACATGGGACCAAAAGCAGAACTCTATTCAGTAGAGTACAATGGCAGAGACCAGGCAGACACATATAAAGGTACAGCCAAGCTGAGTAGGTGACATAGACATGGGCTGGTTTTTAATTAAGCACCCAGAGGTGACTTTTTATGGGAAAAGGGCTTATTTTGTTCAGTCAGAAAGGTTTTTAAATAGAACGCAATCAGGGCTAGCCAGATCAAATCCAGCCACTGAAAAGGTTTTATCATCGTAGGTTTATCAACCATGTCACTCTTTACACCTGTGGAGGAAATGAGTTTGTTTCGCTGGCCAGATTCAGCCTCTCCTGCAGAGGCGCTGGCGGGGAAGACTTGCGGCATGCCACTAAGCTAAACCCCCCGGGCATTAGTTCAGGGAGCTTAACACAAAAGTCTTCAGACTCAGACGTTAATTCCAAACCTTCTTGATTACATACCCTTGTCAGTCAGTCGTGCACACAAGTGAGCCCATAATCTTATCAGTTGATGAGTGTCTTTCACAGCCCTTCACACTCTGCACCAAACGTTTTCCCCCCACTGAACAGAAATGTGAAGTTTGCAAAAATGAAGGTGCCAAAAAGCGGCTTGTCGCGGGTCCTCGCGATTAAACGACTAGCCCATTGTAACCATGCAGAGCCGTCATCCCGCCGCTCGACAAACTACCCTGGCACTCCTATTTTTGACTCCTCAGGCATGCTAAAAATGTGTGAGAGCTTGATGCCTGTAGCAGCTACAGGAGACAGTAACACAGGAGGACATGTCAAGGCTTTCACCCGTTGCTGACATTTCAGCATGCGGCTCAGCTGACTGGCTGTCATGATGGAGGCGCACACACACGTACTGCATGAGGGTTCACATGAACTACATGCCAGTAGGGAAATAGGGGATTGATGGACCTTATGAAAACAAGCATTCAGATAGACCCCCATATATATCTATATATATATATACAGATATATAGATATATATATGAATGCACACACATTGCAGCTAGGTTCACTGGGTCCATGTGCCAGTGGGGAAATAAGGAATTGATTGATTTTATGGGTGACTATTTTTAGTCAGAATGATGGATGTTTATGTCTTTTATTGATCAAGTTGAGGTGTGGGTCTGAGGAATTCGTGGACGTCAGGGCATGCTGATTAATCAGGCAGCAAAGGTGTTGGAATAAAACATTCTGAATTACATTTTTGGCACATTAGCATTATTGCTAAGTATTATAAATTAGAAAATCAACACTGCATTGCAAATTCAGCAATATATATTAGCATCTGTTTGCAAATGTGCCCATGATAAATTACGTTCGTATCATTTACTATTGCGTGATTTCTTACTACTGCGTAAGCAAATCTCTTATTTATTAGCACAGAATGGAATCATAATTTATACAAATTTCCACACTGACGTCGTGTAAACTTGTTGATCGGGCAAAGCCGTTTCTGTGGTTTTGTGTGTATTTGTGTATGCGTGCGTGTGTGTGTGTGCTTCTAAGCAACAAAATGACTATTGTGAGCACAGCTCCAGGTGCCTAGCAACCGAATCGCTCAGTTTCCCTGGCAACAGTTGCCTTGCACTCACTGTGTGGGTGATTGGCAGCCTTGACAACGGAGACGGAGTGACACTTGACCTCGCGTGCTGAATGGGAGAGGAGAAAGAAGGAGCGAGAAACAGAAGAGAGGGGGAGGGAGTGGGCGGGGACGTGCAGAGACAGATGAGAGACTAAGTGATAATCATTCTCCATTGTAATCATCCTCCAGCATGTTTCATAAGGCGTCGGCAGTGCCTCTCCAGCTGGGGTCCATCATCAAACACAATACACAGTGTAGTGCGCGCATGCACGGACACACTCTTCCTGGGTGGAGAGCCCAGACAGACACTCCACATCTCATCTATTATCACTCAGCCCTGCCTGGTGCACAGCCTTGCAACACTGCATCTTCTTTCATTTGTGATCTGCTACATCCTGTGCTCTGCGGGGATGAATGGATCCTGGACTCTTAAAAATGTGTCACGGCCGCAGACGCTGCAGGAGAGTAGATCAGAAGCTTTTACTTGACTTGCTTAGACATTTCACTTTGAACCCGCCTGTGTCCGACTCCATGGAATGTAGGTGCCGTAATTATTATGAAAATGTGTTTTTGGTGGTCCTCCATCCATTCACCAGCTGATGGTATCCCATTGTTTTCCTTCAGTCAAAAAGCATGTTTTTCAGAGCTGAGTGTACGATGATGAATAAAAACGAGAAGAGTGGAACAGTACAAACACATTTGGAAGTTGAGTCTGTTCTTTCACCTCATTTAACTTTTACTATTAAATCTATATTATACTCAACAGAGTTCCAAGGCTTAGTCATTTAAGATTATTATCCCAAGACTTGCATCTGTGAAAGTATTTGTGATGTTTTTTCATTTAATCTAATTTTCTGTGACAGATCCTCTAAATCCCAGCTCTAATTATGACGCTGTCCCTCCATTTGTCGCCAGCTGGTGGCGCTCAGTGCCATGCAGGATGTTTTTCATGTCACATCTAATCACCACCTTTGGTTTCCTGATCTCCTCATAGATGAATAAATATAAGACTATTAGATCCAACTAAAGCAAATCAAGGCCAGACAAACACGCGATCACAAAAAAGTGTGAGTCAGGTTTCTAAATCTTTTGCTCACTTCTTACTGGTTCAACAGGATTCTTTGTGCTACAAATGAAACATCTGCTCGTCACACTATTAAAACACATTTACTTAACTAAACAAAATGAAATCCAAGCCACACTTACTGGTATCAAGTCTTATTACTCCTTTATTTCCAAGACCACACTTGCCAAATCTACACTGTTTTAAAAAACAGACTGCTGTCATGCTATTTAGCACTGACGGCTCTGGCATAGGAAAATGACTCTCAATATTATTGCTTGATTTCAGAAGATCATACGATTCTGTACATACGGGCTTCATAACAAACACCTGTAATTCTTGAAAACAGTGAAGCTAAAAACACACAATCACCTGAAAAAAAAACTGAATGATTTAAGAACAAAAGTTTTGAATGTAGCAGCTAAAATTTTAAACATTGATCATCATTCCTCTCTCCAGTGGAATGATCTAACGTTGTGACACGACTGTCTTCGTGCGGGTGAGGAGAGCTGAGGGTAATCATTACTGTGGACACAACCTGTAACATCTTACTTGAACTCTGCAGCCCACCTGGAAATGTAGGTCCTGCTGCTAGTGTCAGCTTATTATAGAGGATGAAGGTGTGGAAAAAAGTCACTGTGCTCTTTTTTTTTTTTCCAACCCGTCAAGATCCACATATTCACACGTCTTGTTCTCATCATGCTATCCAAAAAGTTTTTATTGTCTATTGATTTCACGTGCCATGATGGGAGTCCGTTCTCTTGTGCTACAGGCCTCTTGTATAAAATTGCATTTGTGCAGCTAACAACAGCAGTTAAACACAAAATAAAAAGCAGGGTGCATTTTTTCATAATCGTCTACATTTTAGAGGCTTGTGTACGCTGCATCTTCAGTATCTTTGACAACTAGCCAAAACAAATAATGAAAAGAGAAAGCCCTGCTCAATGTGTGAGGATAAATCAGGTTACAATGACTAAAACAAACGACGAAATAAATCTCAGCAGTCAGAACAAGAGTCGTGGCTTAAACAGAAAGTGGAGAAGACAGAAGACCTCAAACATGAAACTCCTGTTCACACAGCCGTAAAGCTCCAGCGACCACATGGAAACCTGTGAGGAACATCATCAACGTCTTCTGACCAGCTTGACTGTAATGAGCCCAGGACCATCAGCCACATCCTCATCCCGTTCCTGAAAGACATCCGGCTCCACGAGGGCTACTGATTGGCCGCTTCACAGGCATCTATCCAATCACTGTACACGTCGACTGGCTCTGACAGATCTGAAGAACAGCAAGTTAAGGACAAAAGGGCTTCTGCTGCTTCAGAGTTCATCAGGGCGGGATGATCTCATCAATTCAACTAACATGAGCGAAGTGTGGACCTTCAGTCACACACAAACAGGTGGTGGAAACCCCGACCCATAGTTTCTCAAAGTGTGGCTCGTGGGCCAATGGTAGCCCTAAGGATGCGACATGAAATGCATGCGTTGTATTTTAATCATCTGCGGTCCACATTTAATACAACCCTGGGCTCCTGCGTCCGACGCGCCTCCCTAACGAGCGTCTGTCAGGTTATTGATGGCAATTTGCAGAAATCCACTGGTTGCATGGCAACAAGCAGCACCTCGTGAATGTCACGGGGAATGATGTTCTGTTATCAATGCCTGACCTTAAGGCTGGACAATATGGCAAGAAATATGATCACGATCACTTTTTCAGTATTGCTCAATATCGATGTATAAATTTATAATGCTGCCCTGACGAGATGAAATTAAGAGGGTTCATTAAAATTTAGACGATAACATAAAAAATAGAGCATTTAACTGCAAATTTGGCTGGGTTTAGAATATATTTTGGGATATAAGAATATATTGAATAACATCTAAATGTCAACATTAACTTTGCAGGCGTGCTTTATTTGCCTTGATAAAACAAAACAAGTTAACTTGCCCTGTAGCTCAGTCAAACAATGGTGTGGTTATGAGACGGGGCCTCTTCAGAGGATAAAGACTTGTTGTTTCCCGGCTCGACATTACAGACTGTGTCAACATGTGCTTCGCAGTTGCTTTTGAGATATCCAAACTACTTCCACACATCTGACATCATGTTCACTTTCAGCACTTTTGCCTTAAGTGTGGCTGATGCAAACAATCGGTGTGGATTAAGAGGAGGAGAAAAGTTACTGCAGGCAGAGTCACTGAAGACGTCACATTTCTGCAACTTTGTGTTCAACAGGTGTTGGATAAATTGATCATAATGTCTAACGTGTGTGGCACTTATGGATAATGAGCATTGTAGTCGCGGGCTCCATTGAAACATATCCTACAGCCTGTTTCTGGCTCTGCTGTGAGGCCGCGCTGCTGTGCACGGTGTGTGTGAGGAGCTCAGCCTCGCCCTCGTGCAAACACGCAGTGACAGCCAGCAGAGGCAGAGAGGCAGCAGACTCACTGGCTCTCGTCCGGTTTATTTCTGCTGTGTGAGGCTGTTAGATCTTCCAGTTTGTCATTGTAACTGACAGAAATTTTATCACAAGCCCATATCGAGATCATTTTATCCTCCAGCCCCACTAGTGCTTTTGGCTTAAGTTCGCTGGACAACTCAGCAGTTTAACATGGAAGTGAGGAGGAAAAAGCACAAAAACACTGTATGGCTGAGGAGAAGAGGAGGCTTCAAGAAAACTGGATTGATTCTTACTTCGCTGAACCTCGGGGGACAGATAAAAGTGATCTACCTTATCTGCAAAGACGTGAATTCAGTGCTCAAGGAATTTAAAGATAAATGCCATCATGAGACCGATCACAAATCCTACGACACGTTCACGAGTTCTCCTGTGCGGCTCTATGTCATTTGCTGGCTCCTTAAATTGGCCCTCAGTCATCAGAACATTGAGAACCCTCGCCACAGCCCCTGTCTCTGTTTAAAGATGGTCTTTGAAGTGGGATGTTAAAGGCCTCCTTCATCTTTCTTTAGCCAGTGTGCTGTGAGGCTCCCCACAGCTGAACGCTGCATCAGTGAAACACCTTGGCAAGAAACTAAATGAACTCAGGAAACAGACAACATCAATTGTCTGTGAGAAACAGTCAAGCATCGACCGGGAGTCAGTGGACGACTGTAGAAAGACCAAAGAGGCCATTTACATCCGACGCCAAAGACTGTTTATGACCCCATGTTAACTGAGTGTATGTTCACATTAAGCCAGCTACATTTGAACACGCACATTTGTCTTTGTTTTAACCGTTCATCCTGACAAAAACAAGTTTCCTACCAAAAAAACTCAGCTTTCTGTCTCCAGAGTAACATATTAGAAACACCAACGCTGTGTCTCAGTATGCACAGAGCAGACGTTTGCAGAATGATGACCTGAGAGGGCCACGGGCTGTGAGGCAGTAAAGTGAAGAACTTGTTGCCTCTTACCTTCTCTCAGATCTCTCATTCTACATGCAAACACACCCCTCCCTCGCTGCTGTGCATAACTTGTACTTAAGGTGACTTTGCTTGACGACTTCGTGACCATAAAAGAATTATTCTGTCACCACCGCAGCGCAGTGTGAATAACTGCTGGGTGACAAGCAGTATTCATGAGCTGCGAATGAATCACTTTTTCATTCTCGTGTAGGTGTCAGACAAGAGAAACTGAAAAATACACAAATGAGAACTAAATTGTGAATTTGGCCGTATTGAAACACGGTACAGGTGATCACAGAGGAGGAGGAGACTGAATGGAGGTGTAACGGGTTCACACTCAGGACAGACTGGATGTTTCTGTGGCCTTGCCGTGTCACAACTAGTTGCATGGCAACAAGCGAATTCCCCAACATCCTCTGTGGCTTAAATCAACTTAAATGTTGATATAGTCCATCACACGCTTGTTGCATTAACACTGCAGCTGACCTGACCCTCACCAGATTTTGGTTCTGATGTGTAGTTCTGCCCACTGAAATTCTGATGATAAAGAGTTCAGGTGTTTTCTGTTGCTCAGGTGTTTAGCTTTACGATTATGGCCTGGAAAAAAAAAAAGTGTGGACGCAAATTATTTTACCTGGAAACAGCGTTTTACAAATTAGCCGGCTCGATGTAGTCTGAGCTAAAACACGACAGCTAACAGTCAGTTCAGTTGGACCCTGTCCCCCTTATCCTAACCTGACACGAGAAAGCTGAGCATACTGGCCCCTCGCGAGATCCATCTCATAAGTGGGTGTTTAAACTACCATTACGCTCAACAAACTTTCATGCCAAAAGCTACTAAAACAAACCATTTAAGTCATCATTTACTAAAATGAGAATGCGTAATAAGGATACAGGTGATGGGGGTCTGGAACTCCTCCAGGCAGACTGTGCATGAGATAATGCCGGTGTTTCTGCTCCTCTCCCTGTTGACAGAAAAGGGAAATGTTGGCAACAATCAGATATGAACATATCAAACAGGGAAGTTGTCGAGGGATACGCATTTGGTGAGATTTTGCGTACATTTTGACATCACATGACTTCTCGTGGTTGCAGAACGGACAGGTGAACTGAGAGTCCAGATCCCCCGTCATCTTCTTCTTAGGAGGGGGCTTTCTTTTGGACTTGCGGCGACCCATTGCACACAAACGGAAGCAAGTCTGTGTGTGAAACAACAACGTGGCAGTTTCAACAAGGAGAACATACGCGATGGGAGAACACCACCACAGAGAAAATACGTGAGACCACCGGACTAGAAAAGAACTGCTTCACCATTATGTTGGCTACCAAAGTTAGCAGGCTAACGTTAGCATGTTTGTTGTTGATCTCCAGTAAGACACAAAAATCGCCTCGCGATAAAACGACGAGTGAAATGGTCGCTTGTCTCTGCTGATTGTGCCGCAGCTGCTGAACGTGTCGCGATTCTTTCATGTTTTCTAATAAAAGTTTAATCTTGTTTACCTTTGGCTGTAGAGAGTACACGTTCCGACTCAGAGAGAAAGGGCTTCCTCAAGACCGGGCACGTGCATCTGTTCGACTTAAATGATTGGTGGAGAGAGTGTGTGCGCTTTGCGGCCAGTTATTGGCTCACTAACATGTCAGTTAACGTCATTGGCGGTGACGAAAGAGCGTCGACACAGCAGGTTCCCGCGTGGTGGCGCGACAGCAGCTGGGACAGGTGTGGTTCGTCAAAGTACTCCGAGTATGAGCTGAAATTCACTCCGGTGTGCGAGAAATGTCAGTTCTTTATCTGTTGTCGGGAGTCAGCTTGGTTTAAATGGCGTTTGTTTGGTTTCCTCAGCGTTTGGTGTTGATATACTATGATAACGTTACAAATGAACATTATAATCCATGACCTCCTAGAAGGAGAAGACACTTAGCGTTAATGTAGTTTATGTCATGCTTTGTTAGCATTAAGCTAACGTTGTATACGTATAATACGTCGAATTCCTCTGAAGAAAGTATCAGAATCAGATTTTCATGTACAAGCAGGTCTTCACTTGAAGGCAGTTAGCCCTAAACACACCAGGAGAAAGGAGAATCAACAAGGACTGTCAATGTCCTGCATTCAGAATCTTAAGTAAAAGAACCAAAAGTAAAAAGTACTCACTATGCAGGGTGGCTCATCTGAGATTAATATACATTAGATCAATGTGTAAACATCACTCATGTTGCAGCTGGTAAAGGTGCAGCTCATCTTAACTTCTCTGTATTCTGCTGGGTGGCTGAATCCATTAAAATACACCATAATTCATTAGTTGGTTATATTTTGTGTTCTGCAGAGTGGCTGGTACCCGAAGCTGTCAAACTAAAGATAGTAGTGGAGACATATAAACTAGAATAAAATGGAAATACTCATGTAAATTCAACTCCAAGATATTTACGATGCATATGTTGCTAAATAGTTAAATACTCAGTTTTATTTGCAAACAGTATGTGTGTATCATCGGGCATGATTAGAACTGCATTCGTGCAGAGTTTTAAATATTCTGTGTTTGATATTAATGACTTCAGAGCTCCAAATTAAGATTATCTTCATCATCGACTGATCTGGTAATTATTTTCTCAATTTGACTTTTGGTATGTCGTAAGCGTCAGCGATGTGGACGGTGAAGGTGCTCGGCCTGGGTGTGGTGGCCCTCTCTCTCAGTCTGGAGCTGATTGGCTGCCTCCTCCGTCGCCTCAGGCCTGACAGAGTCCTCAATGAGGTCCTGTTCTTTCCCTCAGAGGTAGCCTGCGTGGAGCACATCTTCAGTCCCTCTTCACCTCAGTAAGTGAAAGACAATCGCTGTGGAGTAAAAGGACGTTTTATATGATTTTCAGTTGTTATCAGTGCCTCTAATGCAAATGTTCACAGCCTCTACGTGCTTTCAGTAAATGGATTTAGTCAGTGCAATTACCATTCCTCATGTCTCACTGAACAGGATCATTATTTTATCTACTGAATATGTTTTTCACATAAAATTGCACCCTCCAAAACCAAATTTAAATGTAAACATGAACAAGACCAAGAGGGTTATTTGCAGTTTTGCCAGTACGAACATTTTTCACAACTGACTTAACAGCATTTGTTGCTAAATAGAACTATTGCGACCTGATAGTTGGTTTCCTCACGGTCTGGGCAGCCTGGATGAAAGGTGGAACACGTAAAGAGAAAACATGTTTTGTACGCCCCATGGCAGACCAGCAGATGATGCTACAAGTGGACATTTTCTCTTGTCCTTCTGCTCTAACAGTTCCTGTTTCTGCCCGTTGCCTCATGGTGTGGAGACCTCTTTCTCCCGTCTTCTCCGACGAATCCTGTCTGCTGCCTCCTCTCTGGACTTGTGTGTCTTTGCTTTTTCCAACATGGACCTGAGCAGGGCCTTGGTAGCGCTGCACAGCAGGGGCGTAACCATCCGAGTCCTCTCTGACAAGGAGTACGCGGCCATCAATGGCTCCCAGGTTGGGGTCCTACGCAAGGCTGGTAAGGGAAACATCTCTTTATTTTTTAAATCACTGTCAAATCAGTATGCCAAAAAAGAAATAAAAAAAATCACAAATGCAGGCCCATGGAGGCACATTCAGCACTTATAGAGATATTATTTGTCAAACAACCTCTGTGGGGTCATTATTATGGACAAATTGCACTCGAAATACGGGAAAGATGACTCTGGTCTTACCCAGCTGAGGCTGCTCACTCTGTTCTCAGATTATCAGTGTCATTGTCAGTAAGTCTCACAGGGTCCCTTCGTGCTGAATAGAGAGGTGAATGGAGGTCGCCACTACAAGCCCTCCTATGAGTCACAGCAATCACGCTGTCAGAGCTCGGAGAGATTTTGTGTCAGACTCACAATCTTACTTTTCTCTCTCGGCCCTCTGCATTCAATAAATTACTGCTGCTGCATATGGTTAAGTAAGAATTACGTAAGAAGTTGGCAACCAGACAGCAAATTTCATTAGGCAAAGTGTTTCTAAATATGTGTGTGTGTGTGTGTGTGTGTGTGTGTGTGTGTGTGTGTGTGGTGCCAGAGACTATCAGCTCCTCTGTTCTTACCGTATCTGTTACATTTTTCCATTGTCTGCAGAAACCTTTATCCCCAAAACTGATAAGATACTGACCTTTAATTGCCGGTTACATGTAGTCTGTCTTCCTGTTTCGGGCCCTTTCACATCGAGCCGAGCATATTTTAATGAAAATTTATTTAAAAAAGGCATTTATACACAGCGATAAGGGGGGTCAAAGGGACATGTTCCTTAGAAGAAAGGTGCTCCGAAAATTGACTCTTAAAAACACACTTCAGGTAATTATTTTCCTCTGGTTTTCAAAGGGAAACGCACTTAACCTTTCAAGAGAGAACTTGCATACCAGTATCTAATCTCTCTCTTAATTTAGTCTGCAGTCCAATCGAAAAATGTGCAGCCCACTTATCAAATCCCCGACCAAACTAAAGCTTCTGTCTAAGATAATTTTTTAAATTATGCGCTTGATTCATGTAAAATAGCTACTACAATTATGTAATAAACCAGTTTTATTTTTTAAGTTGTGGTACTCAACCATAAGAGCAAATGCACATCTTCTGGGGTTTCAAAAGCTCATAGATTCTGTAATAAATGATCTAATTTATATATGTAAGTGATCATAATAAACACACATATGTGAAAAACAATAGAAAGGCTTTGGTTTAAGATGCTTTGTCAGATTTGGTAGCTCTTCCTCAGGTTTCGTGTTTCCCAGCTTTGGCAGTTTTTCTAAGCAAAGCGTTTCTTGTGCTCAGACTGGATAAACGAAGTAAACAAGTGTCTTATGATTTTATGGAGTGGATGAAAACATTCATGTGACCTTCAGTGTTAAGCGCTGAGTGCTGTAAGCTTGTAATGAAATTGTGTTGCAGTGGGGTTGAATAGTCTTATTGTAGTGAAAGTGCAGAGGTTAAAATGCATTTAGATTTGTTTATCCTTCTATAACACAGCTCCTCCGGTCAGGCCAGCACTGTCCATTAAGAAGCTCTCACACCGGTGCTCCTGTACGAGAGGAGCTGCAGCTGCAGGAACATTCATTCATGAACACAAAAATCGCCATATGTTGTATTTACTCCACATTGGTAGTACTTGTACACAACCCAGAATTTAATACTGAAGAAGACCAACACATCCTGAAGGCAGTGAAGAATTATCCTCCACCCTCTCCCACGTCCTCCCCTCTGCTCCGCAGGTATCTGTGTGCGGTGCGACGGGAGCTCCGTGCACATGCATCACAAGTTTGCAGTGGTGGACGGGCGGCTGCTCATCACCGGCTCCCTCAACTGGACGCTGCAAGCAGTGCAGAGCAACATGGAGAACGTCCTCGTCACTGAGGAGCCAGACCTGGTGCGACCCTTCATCGAGGAGTTCCGCAGGATATGGGAGCGCAATGATCCGACCCAACGCCGCCGCCCAAGTCACCAAAAACCTGCTCATGTTACCACTAGACCTGAAGACAGATGAGCTGTGATGAATGTGGAGTCAGAGCTCATGAAACATTGAGGTAGAAGTTATGTGTGTAAAATGTGTGCTTGGCCACAAAATGTCTCCAGAATTTGATCTTTTTTTTCTTATGTTAGAGCTTTGGAAGACATTCAAGTGACAATGTTACTGTTCAAGACGATGGCACTTTATTTTAAATAGGTATCAGGAAAAAGCGTGAGGCTCTGAAAGACGCTGTGTTAGGTGATTTACCGGGCTCAGCCTGAAGTGAAGAGTTCCTATTTGATTCATTGTTTTCTCATATTTTACAAAAGCGATGGCCTGTAGCAGCGCTGCGTGGCACAGGCCCAAGATGAGGCAGATATCCACAGCACACGGTGCATCTGTTCTGCAGAGAAGACCTCTGTTTGTGTTAGGCGAGAATTTTCTTCATGCTTTTAATTCAAGTTTACAGCTTTTTAATATAATTACATTAAGTTGCCATATTGAAGGGTGTCCACTGAGGTGAAGAAACGAATCTGTCTTCATGGTCATTAAGTAATCAAAATCTATTACATGATGTATTTTCCCTGACAGAAGTAAAGGAATTATCCAGGCTAGTTAGTAATTTGGGTTTTATTTGAAAGTTAAAGACCAATCCGCTGCTCATCTGGTGTATTACGCTCTGTGTAAAAACCCAGTGTGTTGCTCAGGGTGTGCTGCTGCAGTCTCAGGGCCTCTTTTGCCAAGCACTAATAAAAACCCTCTTTCACGCTGCAGCTTTGGCAGGTCTGTTGCATCATTGCCCCACAGCTTTAGTTTTTCTCTTGCTCCAACATGATTTACTCTGGCTCAAATTTACAGAAAGGCCTTCCAGCACAAATACATGCTGGTAGTCACAATACTTGACAATACATTCTTTTGGGTTTGCGAACACACCCGCGCAGTTGATCTGGTCCGGACATGATCTCCCTGCGTTGCTCATCAGTCAGGCGGATGCGCGCTGATCAAGGCCAGAACTGGTTTGACTGATTGAAGACTTATTCAGCAGTACACATCTCGAAGTTCAGCGTACTAAATGGGAATGTTAGACTTAACGAATCAGCTGCTGTATTTTATCCACGCTAAACAAATGACCAGTTTATCTGAGAGGTCATGAGTTTGGATGCGTTACAAGTGCGTAACGCCTGCGCCATTCAACAATACAGTCCAGCAGCCTGAAGTTTACTACTGAGAGCGCGTCAAGTAGCCAGTGAGCGGCAAAATGTAGCCGGAAATGGGGTGATTTAACCTTCAAATTAAAAGCTCGGCAAGCAAACCATCACGCAACATAAGTTTAAGAAGTACCATGTTAGTTTTGCTGAAACAATTAGTCAATTAATCATTGGTGTATTAACAGATTTATAATAGTTAATGAATTACGCAAGCAATTTGTAATGCAAAAATGCCCAACATTGACTGTTTCCAGCTACTTAAATGTTGCTTAAGTGTTGCTGCCTGTCTTTGTTTAATGCCATGATATATACTGAAGATATTTGGTTTCAAATCAAGCAATTCAATTTCCTGACAACTGCAGTCTCAACTACCTGAAGTAATGAAAAGCTTAATGAGAAGTCAGAAAAAATGTTAGTTACAGCTCTACATATTAATATAATAATAAATAAGCAATACTATTCATGTGCATAAATAGTATAGTATAGCAACAGCCACTGTAGCTCTGAACATCACAGTAATCACATACAATGCAAATCAAAACAATGACAACTCAATTTGCATAATCAAATACCTCCAAATGTGTTAAACATGTTTCTCATAAGTTTAACAAACAAGTGGTTTTATTTTGAAAGTCATCACAGGAAGTGCCCAGCACATATTCTGGTTAACTTAACGGTGGCTGCAAGGTGGGTGTCCCGGTGACAGGCACATGCATAGTCTGGAGATCCGGGAGCGGAGTGTCTGAGGAGGAGCGCCCGACAGCAGCGCACACCCATCGGCTTTCAGGCAGAGGTGGAGGAGCGCGGGGAGGCCGGAGGGGACGGAGTCATAAACAACACCCACGGTAAGCTACATCCAGTATTTCCAGCCACGGCGGAGGGTTTGTTTTAATGTCATCAGGTTGGAGTGGAGCTACCGTATGGAAGGGCCGTGTAGGCAAATTAGTCTGTGAGTACGTGTCAGCCTCTCAGAATATGGACTCTGATATTTGTAGTATTGGTGTGTGCAAAATAGTTAGATTAATTCAAAGTGTCGACAGGTGTCATGATCCCATGTGTCCGCATACAAACAGCAGCCTGGTCTGGCGAAGTGCTCAACCCATATCCATGATCCAGTTCCTCTACTTCAGCTACTGTAGACCAGATGTCAACATCTGCTCTTCACTCATATCAGGTGTTGTGACGCTGTTGCTTTCAAGCGAGGTGACCTGTTTTCTTCTGCTAAAAGAAACGCACACAGCCTTAAAAAACAAACAAACAAACAAACAAAAAAACAGTTTGCACCTATTACCATACTGGTGTGTGTGCGCATGCGTGGATGCGCGCACGCCGGCCAGTTCCTCTTTACGGTCTTGGAAGCGTTTATGCTGAGCTGGTCTCCTGAGAGATTCTCAGCAATCAGGGAGGAGTATAGGAGGGTGGAGGCGGGGGTGGAGGGGGATGAGTGGATGAATGGATGGTCCAGCCTATGGCGCAGAGAGATGGAGGGAGGAGAGGGTGACATATGGATGGATGATGACAGGAGGGATGCATAGATGGATGAATACGAGAGAGAGTAAAGGAAGATAAATGTGTGTATGTGTGTGTGTTTAAATGGGAGTGTCAGCGGGTCGATGAATGGTCAGATGGGTGATGGATGAAACCAACAGGGAGGGAGGAGAATCTATCGCCCCTCGCCCACCACTCAGCATCCTCTGATCCCATAAGTTTTGTAACGTGACTCCAGGTGACAAATGACCAGAGAGAGCAGTGGGTGACTGATATGGGGGGGGGGGGCAGTGGAGGGAGCACGCCCTGGCTGTGATTCACAGCACGGCGACAATAGCTAAGAGGGATGAGGGAGGAAGACCATTTTTAACAACACTTACATTTACCAACATCAACATCTGCTCAGCTCTCAGCGAGGACAGATTGCAGGCATGTGAGCGCGAACCTGAATTCTCAAATAGCTGAGATTCCTCATTGTCAGCATTTGAACACAGGAGCACATCCAACTCCACAATCTTTAAAGAAGCCAGTATCGGCCAGGGAGGCCGGTGACGGAGCCAAATCATACTCATGTATGATATCAAATGCTAACTCCAAGATTTTTCTGCTATCAGTTCTTCAGCTGCATGTTCTCACCAGCGTAAGCGCTTTATCAGCTCTGCAAATACTTGACATACTTGTTGCATGTTGCAAATAGTTCAGTTCAACTTTATTGCCATTATACTAATGCTCAGGTATCTCAGTCATGGTAGAACATACAATACATACGACAGTGCAACATATCAGTGCAGGGCAACAATAAACAATTGTAGAATTGTATTGCATCATGTAGGTATGTGGTAGTGTGTATGGTGTAGCCTCTGTATACCAGATGGGAGCCAGTAAGCTGCAGTGAACCCACGGTGAGAGAGTGCAGTGCAGCAGTAGACAGTGTATCAATCTGTGCCAGTGGAGTGTGGATAATAATGGATAAATAAATAATTTAATACAATGAAATATTGTCTGAGTTCTGCACCCTTCCAATAAGGCTGCAACTAACGATTATTTTCATGATCAATTCATCTGTTACTTTCTCAATTAACTGATTGATCGTTTTATCTATAGCATGCCCGAATCTGGTGAAAAATTCCCCTCACATTTTTCTAAAGCCAGAGATTACGTCATCAAAGTGCTTTTGTTTGACTGTAGTCCAAAATCCAACGATATTCAGTTAATAATCACAAGAGACAAAAGACAAGAAGCAAGTGATCACAATTTAGAAGCTGCAGATCTGAAAAAATTACTTTAAAATCATATCAAAATAAACTATAAAAAGATTATCTGGAGAAACAATTATCAAAACATTTTTTTCTGTTTTTGACCAATCAGGTAATCAACAATCTTTTCCAGCTTTTGTTCTTTATTGGCGTACAATATGTCATGTACGACTCAGCAAAATAGAAAGAAGCAGACACAATAGTGGTTAATCCTGAACGAATGTACTTGGATATTGGCGCGGTGCAGCATGCTAACCTGTGGTTACATGTTTGCCCTTAAAGCCTCACTGTGTGTCATGCATCTACAGTCTGCTGCTGCCAGGAGTGAAGCTTGCATGTTTCCTGGTGTACTGCTGTTTCTGACGGTCATTTCCATCATCAGTTGCTCTGCTGAGTATTTAGTTTTTTAATGGATGAAACTTGCTTATGAATGACTTTCACAGTCTGTGACAGACCATCCTCTTCCTCCTCTTGTCTTTCTTCATTTCACAGATGGCTCTAGCCAGAGATTCAGGGGCCGGTCAGGAGCAGAGGGATGCAGCCGACCAAAACTTTGACTACATGTTTAAGCTGCTGATCATCGGGAACAGCAGCGTGGGAAAGACCTCCTTCCTGTTCCGCTATGCAGACGACTCCTTCACTTCAGCCTTCGTCAGCACAGTGGGCATCGACTTCAAAGTCAAGACCATCTACAGGAGCGACAAGAGGGTCAAACTTCAGATCTGGGTGAGATGGAAGGATGCACTTAAACACTTGGTGTAAAGGATTTTAACTGGCTGCAGGTATATGGTCCAATAGAACTTGTCCAATGTCTTTGTACTGTGTTGCTTGGCACATTGTTCTGGCATGGACATGAATCTCAGAGCAAAGCTAATAAAAAAAATCCTTTACTCTCCTTCACCTTCCTGCTTTCAAACTGTTTACATGAGCGTTTGTCCTCTGCAGCAGGAAGAAAGAGTGGAAGTCTGGCAGATAAGACCAGTGCAAACTGAGGTGTGCTCAGTGTTACAGTTTGACCAGCTTCACACACAGAGTGCTCAGTTTAAAGGTTTAATTTCTGTCATTTTGTTTCACCACCACTGTGATATTTTTTATGTAACACTCCCAGTGACGGTTTGTTTTTTAAGTGACCTCACAAGTGGCAGACAGCCTAGAAAAAAATTTGAATTAGCCACCTTGTTGGTCCTCAGTTTATATTTTCTTCAGACTAATTTATGTCAGCCAGGGGAAGGTTCTGTTAGACCAAAGCCACATATCTGCACACAGACACTTGTAGGAGTGATGTGGGTCACAAAGTGGAGTGCAACATTCATATTTTTGCATAGGAGGTGCTAGTATTTGCACATCTTTACTGCATATTTGACTATGTTCATGCCCCTGAAAAGTGGACTTTTTCTGTAATTTTCATGTTTGTACAATGGACAACAACACAGAGACCATGACGTACAAAAACCCTGCATTTAAACCCAGATTCATCTAATTATAGCTTAGCTTGGTTAGCACAGAATTAGTCACCTCTGCCATTCATTACAAGGGATTGTTGTGATGTTTAATGGCCTTTAACAAATTTATTTATCTAAAATGAATGAATAAATGAATAAAAATGTACAAATAAAATCAATTTCACGGCAGATTTTACCAACTATTTCATGTATCAAACTGTCAAAATTGTCCCACTAAATGAAAAAAGCTATGTATGGATCACACTTTCCTGTACTGAAGCATTATTTTCTCAATGGTGCTCAAGTATTCTGAAAAAGAGGCTATGGGGTATCAAACCTCCAAGAAACCCAACACACTGATGATTATTTTACCATTCAGTTCAATGAGGATAATGAAAAGAACCACAAATCTCTGTGTTCCCCACCTCTTGACAAAAACAAGGCCGAGAATTACAGAAATTCGCCTAGTTGAGTTTGTTTAATAGGATTAAGGGTGACGTTAGCCTACAGCAGAAGAGCTGTGACAGTCGCATCACTGAGGTCTAAAGAGCCTCCTCGTAACTTCCAGTAGAAAGCTCTGGAAGCCTTTTCATTCCCCACACCAGATGAAAAATATACTGGTTTGACGGACAATATATCAGCCAAACTGAGTCTGAAACACTGCAGTCTCTCTCATGCCAGAACTGTAATTTACTTGAGGAAATTAACAGCATTTCCCCCTAAAATACAGCCTCAACCAAAGGCAGAGTGAGCAGTGCTTTTGAAGGCGTTGTTACACAACGCAGACTGTTTATCCTCACCGCATTCCCTCGTTTGCACTCTTACACGCTGCTGCCTGTCATGGATGTGGCGTAAACTAATTTCTCACACTGTGAAGTTAATGACAGTTGATGTTTAACATCGTCCCCAGACGGCAGGGTTCATGAAAGATGCATGGCTTTGAGCTGCCAGAACTGAATGTGCTTACTGTGCAGACTGACACCCAGGACAGATCTGTTACTGAATGTTAGTGGAAGGCGAGGACTCACCCACAGCACGGCTGTTAGATGAAAGTCATAAATCTTCTTTTTTTTAAAATCTTAATATATATTTAGCATAGCACGCCTTCTCTGCTCAGTTAAACAATGATGCAGTTGCTTACTTTTCCACCAGGAAGGAAAATGTCTGCTGAGCAACTTGAATGGGTTTCATGGGGCCATTACAACTCATTTTGTACAACCCAGCACCAGAGTCAGAGATGGTGATAACATCTGCACAGTATGACCCCTTTAACATACACAGCAGGTCACTAAATCTCCGTCCTCAGAGTGCATGATGTTAATATTGCACCTGACAGCTGCTGGCCTTCATGGGGGGAGATCTATCACGTGAATCAATTAAAGTCTTCTTCCTTGGTGCAGTTTAAATGTGTCCTCGTCAGAAGTGTCTTTTCATGCTTATACAGTTTTCCCACGATCAGACAAGAACACGAAGAAGAAAAATAACATCCCCCAAACTTATTTTCATCCCTTAAGGCAGAGAGCACATCCTGGTGTATTTACAGGGTGTGCCGGCAATCAACACATGACGAGAGGGATTAACATCTGCTGCAGGAGAGTTAATGATTCACAGTTTCCTCTCAGGAAAACCAGGTTAACCATTTGTTTTCTTCTGTCAGGGATCTTTTTGCATTTTCACTTTTCGCGTTTGTTTTTATAGTTGATCTCGATCATTGTACTGTACTGTATGTGTTGGAGCCCCTGCTGGAGCATAGTATCCGTGGTCACACCGTGCCCATGAGACTGAGATGTGGTTTGAACGATTAAAGTCTCTGATGCCCAAAAAGACCCAGAATTTCTCAGGTGTGTGTCGTGTCTTCACAGGACACAGCAGGGCAGGAGCGCTACCGGACCATCACCACAGCTTACTACAGGGGAGCCATGGGATTCCTGCTGATGTACGACATCACAAGCCAGGAGTCGTTCTGTGCTGTGCAGGACTGGTGGGTAGACCCCCAGAAGTAATGTCAAACCTTCGTGTATAGGTGTCCAATAGGTGGAGACATTTCTGAAGCTGCATGTTGTCCCATGAAGAAAAGTTGCAAATAAGCATAGTTGCAGTAAAAAAGTTGTTCTTATAATTTAAAAAAGATTTCCCTGGAACTCACAGGTCTAATTTCTCCACAATGTCTGTAAACAGATATCTGCATATAAGAGCATGTTCTGTAGTAAGAGACGAGGTTCGATTTCATGTTTGGAGAGTTCTAATCTCTAGATGCACATGTTTGTTTGATTAGCCGAAATGTCAAGTTGCTGTTGAATTTGAAAGACGTATGAAGGAGTCTTTACCTGGATGTCTGTTATCTGTTGTCTGACGCATGAACAAGTAATAAGCGTTTTAATGTCACAACTGTATGACAACGAGCTAATTTTAACTACTTCTACTTGAAAATGTTTTGTTGGTGATTCCCAGGGCAACCCAGATCAAGACGTACTCATGGGGCAACGCTCAAGTGGCACTGGTAGGCAATAAGCTGGACTTGGAAGAAGACAGGCAGGTCCCCACTGAAGATGCCAAAAGACTGGCTACAGAGCTCGGTCAGCACACGCACACACACACACACACACACACACACACACACACACACAAACTTTCATCGTAAGCTCACTCATAACTCTTCTTTGTCTCTCTGCCCTCTCCAGGCTTCCAGTTCTTCGAGGCCAGCGCCAAGGACAACATCAACGTGAAGCAGGTTTTTGACAAGCTGGTGGACGCTATCTGTGAGAAGATGAACGAGAGCCCCAACGGAGACGCCAGTCCGTCAGCCAGTAACAAGGGAGCCGACCTGAGGGAGATGCCCCGCAGCAGCCAGGGTGGCTGTGCATGCTGATAGCTCGCAGTGGAAATTCATGTTTTCACAGTCACACACAGATTATCATTCTGAATGTACTTTATGTTACTGCAATACTATCATGGACGCTTGGCTCCTTTCTTCTTGTCATTTGATCTTTTCCCAACTTGGTGGCAACTCTTCATCATAATTTGAATGTGACTGTTACACCGAGATGCCAAAGAGCTGCACTGAGCAGCTGTGCCTTTTTCCCGACGCCTCTTCTTTACTCCTTGTCTGGTGGCTGAGCAGAACCTGTTGCAGGTGAGTGAAAGGCAATGAACTGAATCAGCATGGCATGAGAATCACTGTGATTTACTTGAGTCATGCTGCCCCCTAGTGGGCATTGCATGAAAATGCATCACTGTGACTTGTAGCTGAATCCTGTGAACTTGTCCCATGTGACCCTGCTGAGGAGGAAGTGCTCACCCGTCAGTGCAAAAGTCAAACATAGCTGTGGTCAAACTGAAAGGTGCTGCATCATTCCAGGTTTCTGTGCGTAGTCCAGACTTGTTATTACTGTTTTGGGGGGATATTCTCATTTACTTTTAATTTATATTTTTCTTTTTCTTTTTTTTTTCTTTTTGTACATTTAACAGTTAATGTTGGTTCAGTATGTCCTTTTCCAAGTTTGTCCCTCTAAAAGTTGAGATTAAAGGATGTAGATCAATACGTTTTGTCTGTTGGTTTTCATTTGTGCAAATTATGTTTCTGTATGAAGCAGCTCTTCTAAATAATAGGAACATACTGACACAGTGTTGACATTAATAATTAATCACTCACTCCATCTTTTCCCGAAAGTGTTTTATGATTCATTACAAAATAAAACACACAAGTTTGTGATTATTCCCAACATTATGTAATTCCTTGACCTTCCTTCTGTTGAACCTTGCATTAGCTCTGAATAATCAATACTTGACGTGATATCTGAGCAGATATCATGTTCACATGGTCACAGCACTCTGGCCGTGAATTTGGCCATAAAGTTCCTTGTCATAGAGATTCTCTGCTATTATTGAAAAGGACTTTGGACACCAGGAAATGTTTCTTTCTTATCCAAAACAATGGCAGTGACGTGTAGGCCATGAACTCCCCTTTCCCCCTATCTGTGTGTGTGTGTGGGGGGGGGGGGGGGGGGGGGGGATGTGTGAGAAGATAAAGGGACATGTGAGCGTCTCATGAGCAGACACTCCTGATTGATCAGACCTCAGCGGACAGACAGACTTTACTGCAGGTAGGAGCTTCATGGTTTTTCATACTTTTAATCAACCATGTGCTAAAAACCTTTTACTTTGAACGAGACTCACCTAAAAACACAACAGCCAGTGAGCATAGGACATGGTTGGGTGCATTTTAGTTTGAAGTTTGAAAATTAACATTTCCCTCATAACCAGAGTGTTACCGTACAAAGCAAGTTAGTTTAGATTAGATTCAACTTTATTGTCATCGTCAGAGTGCAGCACAGAGACGACGAAATGTGGTTTAGCATCTAACCAGAAGTGTAAATACTCATAATATCCAAAATATAAATACATACAAGTGGTGCAATTCCAACCTGATGCCCATTGCTCAGTAATGTCTGAGTACCTGTCAGATTTAAATGGGCTAAATTGTAAGATTAACACATATTATAACTACCAACAGGCTGAACATGCTAAATATCATCCAGCTCCTCTTTAACAGTGTACTTAAAAAAACAAAGAACATGGCTGTGCCCAGCAGAGGAAACGACCTCCTTTAGCAGTTCCATTGATGATGTAGAAACTTTAACAGTTTCTTCCATTGAAAACTGTATTTGTCCTGTTTTGCTTCTTCAAGGCAATAAACAGCATGAAAGTTAGGTCGTCAAAGCAGGTTCCCACCGACTGTTCCAGTTAAAGCAGCAATAAGGAAGAAATCAAAGGGTCAGTAACTGTCAAAGGGAGCTCATAAGACTGACGCAGAGAAGAGATAGAAACAAGGTTGAGGATAACATAAGTGTTTTATGGTTCTTCCTGGCTACTTGCAGTGTGGCTGCCAGTAAGCTGATGACATACCTCGGCTTTACAATTAACTATGAGCTCATCATAACACATCTGACTACCTGGAGGTAGATAATGAGGACACGTCCATGGCAATAAAACTGACTCAACTTTTCTTTACAACTCTTTCAACGGTGTACAAAGAACAGTTTTAGTCTCTACTAATATAGATGTGGGTTATAATTTTACGGTAAATGGGTGCCACAGTACTATAAACCTACTTCTACATTTTTACAATGTAGAGTATGGAAGTTCAGAACTGGAGGAAGTGAATTTTTCCCCTCCGCACCAGATGGACTCCTGTGTGTTTAGAGGAAACCTGCAAATGTGTCAAGTGACTCAAATGTGTGCTTGATAATCCTTTTAATAACTCGAAGGCGAGGCAAAATGAAAAATAAAGTGTGGTTAAGAACGAACACCTCCTCACACAAATCAACCGAAACCTTGAATTACATCAGCACGAAAACCTTGTTATTTATTTAGAGGAGATTAAGACCCCTTCTGTTCCTGCCAGTGGCCGTGGTTAATATATAACCAAAGCAAATTTGACCCGTGCTGGTGCCTGCTTGTGTGGTGAGCCATTCCTATATCACTGATTTTCCTGTGAGGGGTAAAATACAAAGTTCTCCATTTGTTCAAAATCCCCTAAGCTGCAAATAAGGCAGATTAGACTAATTACACTGTCATTTAGCGAGCAGCTGAACTAACAAACTTTTCTGTTCTTTATTTTTTTACAGTGTGGAGAAAGAAATCTGCCAAGATGTGTTGCTCCAGCTTTCTCAAAATTATGATGTTTATCTTCAATGGCGCCATCTTTGTACGTTGGAATAATGACTAAATTTCTATTTCTGTTGTCAGTTTGTCCCACAGTGAAACAGACCAGACAGAGCAGGTGCTAAACCTGGAAAATAAAAGCAGCTGTGTAGCTTACTTCCTGTTTTGGAAAATACACTTTTGGAAAGAGCTAGCCTGTCCCAAGGTGACAAAATCCAAGCACCTCTAGAGCTAATTAACAAATCACTCCGCTGTCACTGCTCCCAGCCAAGACCAACACGTAACCCACAGCAAAACCATAACCTGTTTGGATTAAACAAACAAGATGTGACGTATTAATTAGTGAACTTCAGGGGTGCTGGTAGGAGGGTTTTGCTACTGTTAAATTTAGCCAGGTTGGCTGCTGCACCCTGTTTATAGTCTTTATGCTAAGCTAAGCTAACCTGTCGCTCAGACGTGAGGGTGATATCAACCATCTCATCTAAGACTTGGCTAATGAGCTAATGAGCATATTTCCAAAAATGGTGAACTATTCTTGTTAGTTCCAGCAAATTTCTCTGTCTTTTATATTACAGTTCAGCCTGACAGCAGTTTCTCTTTGCTACTGCCTGATTGTAAATGAAGTAACTCCTTTCATCATGTCACCTGTCTGTACTGTGTCTTTTCAGTATTTAACCATTATTTCTTTAATGCCACGTCCATTCTCTCTCTGTGCTGTTTGATGCTCACCCATCGTGCAGTTGGCAGGTGCAGCCATCCTGGGCGTGGGAGTGTGGGTGAGGGTGGACAGTAGTTCTGTGTTGGATTTACTGGATCAAGACGCTGACGAGGATTCAAATGGGTTAGAGCAGCTTTACACCGTCAGCTACGTGCTCATAGCCATCGGCGCCGTGCTGCTGATCATTGGCTTCCTGGGCTGCTGTGGAGCTGTGAGGGAGAGCAAGTGTATGCTGATGACGGTGAGCCATGTTTGATAAGTTGAATAATCAGATTTTTTCTCAACAGAGAAGGTAAGAACAATGCCTTCTCATTCAGTGCTGTTATGATGGGAAGCTGTTAAATATTTTAGCATGCAGCTTTCAGGTTTGATCCCAGCAGTAATTACTCGCTTTCGTCAAACTCAACATCTTCTCAAATGTTCTTTGTCCAGGACTGCTAATCACGCTTTTTTTTTTTTTATTGATCCAGTGAGAATTTTACAGTGCCGTTTATCATGTCTCCCCATTCAGTTCTTCAGTATTGTGCTGATTATCTTCCTCATCGAGGTTGCAGGAGCTGTGGTGCTCTTTGTCTTCAAAGATTTGGTAAGAGGCTCTCAGAACCAAAATATGATAATTACCAGTGGTCAGATTTAACATCGTGAAAAAACCTGAAGAACTTTGTTAAAATGGACCAAGTACAATGACTGTCAACTTGTCCTTCTCAGGCTGGTGAACTTCTTCAGGATGTGCGGCAGAAAATTAGAGATAACATTGAAAAAAGGTATGGGGATGAAGAAGACGACAGTCTGACCACTGGCTGGAACTCCACCATGGAGCGGGTATTGTATTTTCAACTTCTTTTTAAGAAAATATTTCAGTCCTGAGAGAGACACATCTCTTTGGTCACTGGCAGTCATTTGATCCTGAGCACAGCTTATTCACATTTATTTGATTTCTTGATTTGCATACTCTTGCTTGCGTTGTTAAATGAACGATAACCCCATATTGATGACCAAAACTGTCTTCTTCGAACCAAATTTCATGCATATGTGTAAAAAAGTAAAACCCAACTCTTTCTCTAAGAGTTAGGTTCAGCATCACAACTGTTTTAATTAAGATTTGGGTTTTGGTTTCATTCTAGCTTCAGTGCTGTGGAATCAACAACTACACAGATTTTATTCGCTCCCCTTTTTACTTACAAGAAGGTGTTTTTCCGACACAATGTTGCAATGGAACCAACAGCGAGGATTCATGCAGTCTACAGGGTGCACAGGAGTCGGTATGAGACCAAGATTCTTTTGGTTTAACTTCATGCATGTTAGCGACAAAACAAATATTGCTGATGAAGTGCAACACAGCTGTTCTTTATCTTTGCTTAAACCAGTTGTTTCTCTTCCAGGATGTTGTTGGCTGCTTTGACAAGCTGGTGCAGCTGATCAAAGACAATGCTGTGATTATTGCAGGTGTGGCTCTGGGAATCGCTGCTCTTGAGGTAAAGAAAAGCCTGTCAAACAGCCCGTTGCTTTACATGTTCTTCGCACCAGTCTAGAAGAGTGCTGCTTACTTTGGCGACATACAGTAGTTGTGTGGCCTTGAGTGCCATTTGAGTGAAAAATCTTACAAACTGTCATTTTACTTTATCTCTAATATTGTCTTGATAAGTCTGCCATAGTATTATTATTATTATTATTATTATTATTAATAATAATAATAATAATAATAATAATAATAATAATAATAATATCAATAATAATATCAATAATAATTATTATTATTATTATTATTATTATTATTATTATTATTATTATTATTATATGTTATAATACTTGTATTACATACGTATTACATAACATATTATGACCTTCAAAGTGGCTAAAATAGATATTTTTATGTGGACACAAACAAACCACATGACTGATAATGATGCTCTGTAACTGCTGGATGAGTAAATAAGCAACTGTTTGCAACTTAAAATGTGAGGATATGTCAATGTTGCATTCACTATTTGTTTCCACGGCCCCAAAGTGGCCCAAATATCTCAGAGATGAAGTTAAAGTAGTTTTATTTTTGGAAAACAAATATATTTCTTGTGGAGCAAAACATGAAAATGTCAAAAAAAAAAAATATATTCTGATTCAGATTTTTGAGTTTCATTGCTTGTTATGTGACTTTGAGGCCACGAAGGATCACTCGAACCCATAATTTGTCCTGCTAACACAATGCAGTAAAATTTAAGAGGATGGTCCAGTAGGCTTTTATCATCCCATGAAGCCTGAATTTGGGCTGCCTTTTGTCCTGATATTTTAATTTATAGTGCATTGAGCTGATTTGTTGATGAACTGTTGTCTTTCCAGATTGCTGCCATGGTGGTTTCGATGGTTCTCTACTGCCGGATTGGCAACAAGGCATAACATTTGCTGTTTGGGATGAGATAACATTGTAATTGGTGTAGACACTTTACTTGTGTTCAGTTTTCTATGTATGATTTTTCATTTTTTTAGCTCTACATGCAGTATTGGCATGTAATCAAAGCTGGAGAGGTAACCACTAGAGCTGATGTGGTCTCAGTTTCAAAATTGTATGTGCACACATTTATCCTGTGTTTTATTTATGGTTTAAGAAGGGCTATCAGGTGACTTTGTATGTGCTGATACATATAGTTAGTTAGTGATATGTAATGATGCACAGCGCAGGAAGAATCTGTATCTGTAAGTTGTAGCAAATGTTTACTTCAGTAATATGAAAAATTTATTTTTGTATCTTTGATCATGTTGAAAGAAAGAATATCAAGATCTTGACATTTTATTTTTCTTTATAGCTTGATTCTGGTCTTCTTATGCATATTTTCACAGGCATGTTTTCATGTGTTAAACTGGCAAACATGTAACATCTTAGGTCTATCAAGATTAACAGTAAAACCATGTCAGAAAATAATTAACAAATGGATAAAATGGCTTCTAGACTGAACAAAGCGTGAAAAATGAAGCACCACATGGGAGAATTCAAACTGTGAGTGGATGGTCATTCCACAAAAAGTTGATTTAAAATAAGTGTTGCTGCGTTTGTCTGATCCTACACAACAACTGTCATTATTAAAGATAAGTGTGCAACACCAAGCAATCACACCATTGGAAAATATATTTCACCATCAAGAATAAAAGTTCTTTCACTCCATCTAGCTTCAATCATATGAGCATTAAAGCTGCAGTAGGCAAGATTGAGAAGGGAGGGAACTTAGCCTGAAAATTTGAACTCCGCTGCACTCATGCCCTCTAAGCCCCTCCTCCCTGCAGCGTCTGCGTGGTTGCCGTGACAACCAGTAACGTTAGCCATAGCATCGGAAACAAGCTAACTCTGTCCAGCCGCTACATCACAGCCGCTAACATACCGTACGCGCTGTGTTACTGGAACAATCACCATATTAGCTTTATGGTTATTTGCTGTCTCAGCCGTACATGCTGTTGTTGGCAGTGGCGGTATGGACAGTTTGTCCTTTGCGGGTGGCTGTTGCTCCACCTTAGCTTTCACCAGCCTCTTAACGCCGCTCACAGAGCTGTTTGACTGAGTGACAGCCGGCAGCATGAGATAAGAGCATGAGAGGGGGCGGTTCGCAGCATGTGAGTAGTGATTGACAGATGTCAGACAGTCCCTCAGATGCTCCTCTGGCTCTGATTGGTTGTTTTGTGTCGGGCGTGGTGGATTCTTGCAAATCACAGTAGGAGCAGTAGGTGGGACCAATTGAGCCGTTTTTTTTTTTTGTTTTTTTTTCACAGATTACATGTTTCATGTACTGCTGTCTGGGCATAGCGACAGTTTTAGCAAATATGACAAAAAAAATTACTTTCAGTTATGTTATAAGTTACCTACTGCAGCTTTAACCAATATTAAGTCCATACTACAAGAGGTTTGGGATGATTAAGCTTTACCTTCTGCAATTGAGACTACACTTGCTCTCCTCAGTGACTTCCTACACAACATGTAAAAATCCAGAACGAGTAAATATGTGCACAAAAGGATTTTTCTTTGCTAAACATCATATAATTGTGACACGTGATTACTTGTGTCAGACACAATCTGTGCAGATCCAGGAAGGAGCAGCAAGGCAGGTGTGGTGAGTCAACAGGATAACTCAGAAAAAACAGGCAAGGAAAAAAAAAAGACCAAGATCAAAGTACAAGGAGAGCTATGTGGCTGAGACAAGTGAGTACAACAATCTGGCAAAGGCTGGTGAGGAGATCCGGTTTGTATCCTGGTGATTGTGGATTGGCTGCAGCTGTGGCGGCTGATTGGCAGAGGGAGCAGGTGTAGGTGAACCCTGATTGAGGAAGAACCACCCATTTCCCACACACACACACACACACACACACACACACACACACACACAAAGGGACGAGGAGGCAGAGGCTTCCTCAGACTTTCTGCTGCTACTGTGGCCAAACAAATCTGTGATTGTAGGTTTTTCCAACATCATGAGCACAGCATCAGCCAATGAATAGATAATGTAAATCCAATCAACATCTCTCTGACCCACAGGCCCCCGTGTCAATGGATAGATCATGTCAATGTAACTAACAAACTAAGTCCAAAGTCCAAAGTCACCTGATAACAGTCCTTGTTAAAGCATAAATAAATCACACTATAAATGTGCACAGATACAATCAAGCAATCAATCAAGCAATCATTATGCTAAAGTACGATTTGATGGTTTAACAAAGGAAGAAAAAAGAATGACATGATGGCACCTCTAAAATGCAAAAATTCTGCTGCTAAAAGAAAACCAAAGATAACAAAGACAGAGAGCAGAAATCAGGACTCAGGTATGTGGCATGAGGTCGTTCACTGCGATAGAGTTTAAAGTTTTATTTCATAGTTCTCCCCCAAAGAAAATCTTGCTTGTGGTCCCTTGTGGTCTGGAGCTGGGCCTGCATGAGTTTATACAAGAGCTGTTGTTCAAATATTTGTTTACAGGCCAGCCCTTCATGGTTCTAGCCTCACAATTGCTTTTCATTTCATTTTTGTCAGCGCATGTTGAGTAAGAAAAGGAGTGAGTGAATTTATGGCCCTGATAGAAACATTTGTGTGATTTTGTTTTTCTTCCAATAACAAACAGACACACTTGCCTGTGTGTTGTGGGATACATCTTCAGTTTCTTGCTGCAAGTCCTACGTACAGTTAGCAAAGCTTATCGGGTTGGACCTCAGTAATAAATGTGGCTTGTTCAGAGCCTGCAGGATTGTGATCACTCATGGGCCCTGAGGGGGGAAGATGGGCGACCACATCCAGGTCCTGGGTGATTGTGTGGCGCATGTTCAGCCTGGTCTTCAGGTCTTTTGACAGATCCACCTTTGTGGGCCTTTCTCCTTCAGAGGATCCAACCCAAGAAGCAGGACACAGTCCACAAGGTCCACAGTTACCTGTACTGTAGTGTACTTTACACCATACATGCTATTTATCTGCTTTTATTGACTTTTTTCTCTGCTCTACACAGCAGCATAAGCAGTTGTGCATAAAATAAAACCAATTATCCTGAGAGGAAGAAGGTTTTTGACAAAGTTTTCAGTGTTTCCCAAAAGACATGCTTGAATAAACAGTTTCTAAATTGAGTGTCCCCTTTCTGAAAATAGGATTCCTCATAATTTTGAAGGCAGCATTTAAAGTGCCACATTGAACTGTGTTAAACTCCAGTGAGAAACTGAATCAAAATGCCATTCCAACAATTTCCAAAAAACATTTTTTAAAATGTCATCCACAGTTCACTAAGAAGGAGTCGCCTGAAATGGTGAGAGGGCAGTGGGGACAAGCAGGGGGGATAATACTTTGTAAACTCTGCCCTCTTGTGGAAAATTTTATTCTGCAGCTGGAGGAAGTGATATTCCCATATTAATACAAAGTCCATCCCCACATATTCTATGTTATGACTTACATTAAAGAGTTAGAACTACAGACCTCACCAACCAGTGTGTGAATGTTCATGGTCAGTGCAGATGAGCAAGTCTTCAGATAACAGACGGAGACTCATTTACTGTTACCATTCTTGCATCTATCTGGACCATAATGTTAAGCGGTGGGCGGGAAACAGACGCAGAGAAGAGGCAATGAGGAAAAGTGCCTCTTAACAAGGTCTCTATGAGAAAGTCAAACACCCTTTCTATTTTAACTTTGTGAGCCAGTCGGCCTTCAGCAGCCAGCGTGTGATCAGGTCACGGGCGACAGAGCGCACTGAAGTCTAATGGTGTAATGATGGGACGTTAAGGGAGAGGCTGAGGTCGTGCTTGTGGGAATAAATGGACAGGAGACGGCTTGTTTACACAGAGAGCATAAACTCATTATTGCTTTACAGACAAAGGTAATAAAAAAACACCTGCTGAATAAGAAGGGTTTTATTGTCAACTAGATAGCTTTCGTCTTTCTGTATCTATGCAATCAAGCCCAGATTTTTTTATGACCATGTTTCAAGGCTCACCTTGAAACTGAAATCCTCTCAGTCTGGCAGCTATCCACGACCTGGAGTTTAAAGCTTGGTGTGATGTCTGGTCTGGTGTGGGAATTGCAACACCTTCTTTGCATTATGACACAGGTGAGAACTGGCAGCAACCTATATAAAAGACTCCCTCCATCACACTGACCAAACACCGACAGCAAGGTTGCCATTTGGAACCTTGGACCAAACCACCAGACAAAGATTTTTAATTTCTTTTCTTTTGCTAACTTTTGTTTTGTAGTTACTTTTTGTGTGAGAGAATGGCTTTCCCTGTCAGCCTCGTCCTTTTGTCAGGTTGGACAGCTGTAGCTTTCACATTCCCTCACAATACTTTTGACAACATTGTGCAAAAGTCAAGGGTCGAATTTGAATCATCTGGCAGCAGACCAGACGAACCCGCCCAGGGAATAGTTAAGGTTGTCCAGCTGGACCCTCGTGCCCTGGCCCAGTCAGGGTTCCTCAGAAGGGGACTGACCCCCAGAGGAGCCCCGTCCCTGAGCTCCAGATTGTCCTTTCCTGCTTTCCTGTCTCACGGGCGTGCCGGTCCAGCCCCGGCCCTCAAGACCCCAGTGAGTCCACTGCGCCACCTGCACCCTAAAAGTCCCACTGAGATGGAGCTAAAGAAGAGTCAAAGCCTGCAGATGTGGCAGAGGGCCATAAATAAAGGAGAGAAGATGACCATGTCCCTGCCAGTCCACCTGAAGGACACCAAACAGACGTGCACTGTGGTCCCTTTCACTCAGGTAAGAGGCTAAGAAGATTTTCATGTCATGTGTTAAGGCAGGATTTTATGTCCTTTCTCTGCCAAAGAGATGTCTCTGTAGCACATTAAAAAGAGTGATTCTTGACACAGTCAAATAAAATATAGCAATGTTAATATAGCGATGGCAATAAGAGAGACGCCTGTTCACTCATAAAGCTCATTAAGGCTCTGGTGGAAGATTAGCTGCGATGGTGTGGAATTACATAAACACAAAGTGTTGATTTTTACACCTTCAGAGGCAAATTAAGACTGACAATATTGCTGTGATGTTTAGCCTATTCTTGCCCCTCTCTGTCATCCTAACAGCGTGTGACAGCCGACGGATGCGACACAGTAACGGTGCACAACAAGCTGTGTTTCGGCCAGTGCAGCTCCCTGTTTGTCCCATCCGAAGGGGAGTTTGCAGGGCCGGGTGCTGGGACGGGGGCCCTACACCAACGGGTCCCCTGCTCCCGCTGCGCCCCATCCAAAGCTCACACTGTGGCCGTGTCCCTGCGCTGTGGAGCTGAGATCCGGGAGAAGAGAGTCATGGTGGTGGAGGAGTGCAAGTGTGAGACGAGCCGCGAGGAAAAGAGTGCTGAGGCTGCAGCTTCCACACACCTGTAACTGTGATCACTTGATATGGACTATTGGTCATGAATTGTGTGATAATTAATCAGACACTTGTGATCAGTATTTACATATGTCGTTGTATGTGTATCTGTACGAGTCTGAATTTGTTATTCAGAGTAAAACTATTGTGGTGGTGGTCTTCCACCACTGATTGATGACAAAATGGCCTATATTTTGGTCATGCGATTCTCTCTTGCAACAGATGGAGCCGTTCATACTGGACTTTGAAAAATGTGTTTAGATTAATCTAAACTGAAATATTGTGTTCTGTAATATTGTCATTTAAATGTCCTATTTGTCCACATTCCTTTTGCCTGGAGCTGCTAAGTAGTTTTCTGCCAACACTGTTAGATTTACGAGTGCAATTTAGTTTGCATGCAAAGCTCAAGTAAAAACATGAAGAGCATTTGTTGTTTTTTTTTCCCACCCACTCTCGTATTCAAGCGTTCAAGTGTCAGCTCCTATATTTTATTAAAAAGCCATGTTCCGCCGACTTTTAGCACATAGCACTTACATCTGAAAGCACCAAACTAGAGAGCAAACGAGCTATTGAGCACGGGTACTTAGCAGTAAGCAAACATAATTGTTTCAGCATGGACCCCTGAATTATGTATAGGCACCACCTATTCTCATGCCCAATCTCTTTTCAGCGTAGTTGTGGGAATTTGAACATCCTTCACCACAGATGCACTTGAGCGAGTAGGCATGTGTGATTATGTGTGTATGTGCTTTTTTTTCGGTTAGGGCCCATAAAACCTATTATTCATTTATATCCTGGCACCTGGGCCTGGTAAAGTGAACTCATCCCACACATCCCTACATACATTCCCAGAGGAGCATAAAGAAGGGGGCTCTTTACGTTGCCTTGGCATGCTGTCAAAATGACTGTTTAGATGGCCATTTGCATTCACGTGGGCTTTCTGAAAAAGTGAATGCGTTCATTGCGCTACGGGGGTGCATTGAGTCCCTTGGATTCCATTAGCATGTGATTAACATCTTGGGTTGATGGCTATATTTTCCAAGATTGATGGGACAAATATTTGCCCTGGTCTTAACTATGAGGAATTAGGGGCCACTTTTAATCAGGCACTTGTTTTTTCCTAATATGCCGAAAGTGGAGAGGTTGGGAGGCTCATGCAGCCGCGCTGACAGTGATCAAATTCTCCTTTTCAAACTCTCATTCCTCATGGTGAAGAAGGTTGTCTGCAAATTGCCAGAATTTGAGTGATTCATAACTAAAACCACACTGTGCTTCATCATCCATCTCTGTCCTTGTACAATGGTGCACTTGCTATGTACGATAATCTACCCACTGTGCCGAGTGTGCGATGATGGTGGTGAAGGACGAATCATGATCTCACTATCTCGCTGTCTATTCTCTCCGAACACTGTACCTCTCTTCTTGCAATCTTTATTCTTTTTTCTGAAAAAAGGGAGATAAAAAAGAAAATGGGCAAAGTGGAGAGAGGGGAAGGAGAGGAGGAAGGGGGGGTGGGGGGGGGGTTGTTGATTGAACAAACAAGGTGCACAAGAGAGTGCACCACTTAGCAAGACAGATGTCAGCCCCCTTTGCATTGTGGGATCCGGCAGAGCACTCCTGCGTCATTAAGGATGGCCTGGTTCCCATGGCGAGGGGAAAGGAAGGAGCGAAAGGAGGAGGGCCCGCTGCCAAGTTCAGCGCCTCAGGGATCAGATCAGCGTCACGGGGTGCTAAGTGGCCTAGTTAGCGCTTTAAAACGCACAATGAGCTGCCTGCTCTTTCTCTGTGTGTGTAGGCCTTTTAACTGTCAGACATGGAAATGGTTTGGAGGTGTCCGTGATGGAGGTTGGGGGTGGACTCAAACTATCAGGTCAATCAAGGTGTACAAGGGGAAACTGAGGTTTAGAAGTTTTACTCTGAAAAGTGTTTCTCTAGGACCAGTAAATACTGGTAATTAACTTGTGACATCTTTATTGTGGTTCTTTGTGTCTTATCGTAATTGGCTTGGAAACAAATATTCCCAGGTCGGATCGTTTTGATGCAGTTCACCTCTCAACCCCCGACTAACCCCTGACTTTCTGTGTGTCCCTCTGTATCTATGTATGGCTTTTGCTAAGTACACAAAGCAGTGCTAAGCTAGCTAACTAGCTGAGTAGTGCTGGAAGAGGAAAGTCCACCAGATTTTCCTCAGCCACTTGGGGCTCTGCTGGAGTTAAACCGTCATGGTAGATTGCACCAGACTGGACTGCAGATCAGGCTCCTAGATCTGGCATCAGCAAGTGAGAGCGAACAGGAGTCCATCATGCACTCTCTGGAAAGAAATCGGGATGGTGCAACACAGGGAACGCCACAAGAAATGTGACGACCTGTTAAGTCATAGACCAGACAGAGTCTTCTCACCTAAGTCCCACCAGTGCAGGTTTACTGCTGTAGGTGTCAGGCTCTAGGTGTGAGGGTGTCTGGACCACAGCTAACATCCACCTCCCCACTGATATGGTGGTACATGCTCACTCTGTGGTGTTAGTCTGGACCAGCTGGTCAGAGTTGGCTCTGCAGGAGATGGTGCCCCGGGCTAAGCCTGCCAGCCTACTGCCATTCTGCTCGCCTGCCAGCTCGCCTGCCAGGCTGTCTGTTGGGTGCTGAGGAGGACAGAGAAAGGTGTAGCCTGCAGATCCGAACATCAAAGTATGTCATTGGATAAAATCCCACAGTGGTTTATAGCTGGTATTATTACCACCACCACTACTACTGCTAAAAGGACCAATGTTTAGAATGAAATAGGTAAATGTGTGTGTGTGTGTGTGTGTGTGTGTGTGTGTGTGTGAGAGAGAGAGAGAGAGAGAGAGAGAGCGAGAGAGAGAGTTAGATGTTTATTGACTGGACACGGGCAGTCACACCACTGCTATAATGAAGACGACAGATGTAAATCCTGTAGATCTGTGTGTGTACAGCGATCATCCACGAGGCTATCCACCTCCTACAGGACACACTGCTTAAGGTGAGGTAATCAGGTGAAGACAGGTGTTTTTTTTTTGTTTTTTTTTTGTGAAACTCAGTGAAATAAAAAAAGATTTGATAACATGTTAAAGGAAACAGGTCGTTATGGCAAAACTGGTGCTCAAATGTAGGACTAGACTTTAATGGACTTAGCACACCAATACTACTACTACTACTGCTACTACTACTTCTACTACTACTAACTGTAGAGTACCATGAATGCTTCACAAAACTTTTGTTCTGTTTTGGAGTTGTTCTTCATGGTTGTTTGAAATACTTTATGAAATTACAAATAAATACTATTGCTCATGACTGACATGATTTCTAACTGGGGTACATCATCTTAGGTTCACATTTTGTAAGTCTGTCTGAACACCCAGGTGAACACTGAAACAGGTTTTGCCTGCTGTCGTCATTCCTCCTGTTCATACCTGACATTAAAAAACACCTTCCTCATTCACTTTCAGTGGAAGTGATGAGAGACAACAGCAGTCTGTAGTGTATTTACCCCCATATTTAAGGTGTTGGTCGCCTGTCATTGTGACCATTCTTTATTTTTTGTAATTGTTCTTAGCTGTGTGAAAATTCATTGAGTCAAATTCCTTGTATGTGTGCACATGCTTAAAGCCGGTTTCAATGTCACAGTGTTTTCAGAGGGAATGTTGTACTGAAGATGCTGTAACTTTGTAAGATACCTTCTTAATTTGATTAACTCGGACTGCCAAGGCTTCGTACCAGCTAGAGGACCGTGGATTTTGTCTCACATCAAAAGAAATCTTTTAATGGCCAATATGAACAGGAGGAATGGATACAGCAAGCAAACACTGTTTTAGTGTACATATGTGAGCACTAAGTACTTAAGGCAGACTAGAAAAAACAAGAGCCTCTCCACATATCTTGTAACAGATACACACACACACACACACACACACACACACACACACACACACGTATATATCAATTGTTTGATTCAATTATTTTCTAATACATAGTAATGAATACTTGTCTCTTGATGAATGTTTGTGGATTGTGTAAACAACAGAGGCAACAAAGTAAATAAGTTGAAAACGTTATATTATATTACTGACAAAGTCTGATTTGTAGTATTTTTATAAAAATATTACAATGTAAGTAACCTAAAACAAAAGCCTGCCAAATGCATTTACTGTAACCACAATGCAACTGTATATGGTATTTTTTTATTTTGGGTTTTATATTCATATTTTCTGATACTTCCAAAGCAACAACTTTTAACTCGAAGACTGGTAGTTGAAGAAGACACATATTGGACCCATCAACCACTCGCCTGCAGAAAACAAACGTATGCATGATGACATTTGTGTGTTTGTGATTGTTTGTGTTGCGGGTCTGACTGTACTTGTGCTGATTGTCGCCTCAGTGTGGCTGGCGCCATTAGTGTGGTTGAGTGTTGAGCTGTCAGTAAACCCTCTGCTGGAGTGTGATGATGATAGCAATGTCGCTGTGGCAGGTGCGGTCCTGCGTGCCATGCAGGTGATGTCTCTCATGCTCACTTAGCTAATGACTCCAATTAAAGTAATTAAGAGCTGGCACGGTGAAACCTGCTCACCCTCCCGCTGCCAACCCATCCATTCCCCTTCCTCTTCACCAGCACACATCAGCGCCCACCTCGTACCACTACATGCCATCATCCATCGGGCTACTTTGCTCTCCTTGCCTTGCCTTAATCTTCCTCTCACGGGCACCTCACCCTCTCCTTCATGCCACAACCGCCCTGTGCCTCTGCTCCTGCTGAGCCCTTTAAAAGAAACATGAAGCCTAAAATCAGCTAAACGCTCCACTCCAGAAGCACTTAAGAGACCCTCAGCTCAACTTATTGTCACAGAGACAGCTACGGAAGGGAGAGCGCGAAGGCCGGGTCCGGCAGGAGAAAGAGGGGAGTTAAATAGGGGGAGCGGATGTGAGCCAGGTCCTAACGAGGGGAGAGATAATTGTTTTGTTTTGTTAGGGGCCCTTCTTCAGCGTGGAGGGAGTTGAAATGACACGCCACACATGGTTTTTGGATGAAGTAGGCAAGGGAAGGAGGGGGGGGGGGGGTGCAGGCTTGATGCAAGAGTGGTGAAAGTGTAGAGGAGGGGGTTGCAGCATAGAAAAGGCACTTATACGCACAGAAAAAGGCTCCAAAAAGCTGCAGCCACAACTGTAAAACCTGCACCGTGGTTGGTTTTTACGCTGCGGATTCACAAGCTCCCATGAAACTTTGATGACGGTCAATGCACATTGTTGTCTTCCCCTCACTCTACCTCTGGAAGAGTTCAATGTCAAAATAAACATTAATCACAGAGTAGTTCGGTATCGCAGTCCACAAATTCCAACAGTGGGAAAGACCACAGTGGGCCAAGACACAGCTTTGGCTCCCAGGCCTGGTCAGATTTATCAAAATTTATGAAACTGCAAACATATGAATCTCTGGTGTCTTGGTGTTCTTTCAACACTTGGATTCCCAGACTGACAGTCGATGTTCCTGGATTTGTAGTTGGCGTGGTAGTACAAACGCTCCTCCAGAATCTCATCACATTTTCTGTGAGAAAAGCCTTTGATGTGAACAGTGGGTCTACCTCCCTCGGTGTCCCTTGTGTGCATGTCCTCTCCAGCCCATTTTCCCCTTTATTTGTCTGTAACATTTGACCAGCAGCGAATGTGAGAATTGCTGCTGTGGCTGGTTATAAAGCATTTCAAAGCTAACCATAAAACCTTTTTGCAGGATAAGTGGCGTTCATTTTCTGTCCCTCACATGGTGACGCAGTGAAAAGCATCACTGGTGACATTCAAGGCAGTTTTTCACATTGAGTTGAAAGCAGAAGCCTTGTGAAAACCACCATCATCAAAATTACAGCTGAGCACACTTCGGTAATCTGGCGACTAACAGCATCAAGCAAATTATCCTGGTGGACGGTCTCTTCGAGCCAGGCCGGCGAATCACCTCCAGAAGCCTGTCACCACTTCCATGAAGATAAATGGTATCATTATGCAGCCTCCATCATGCATTAGCTGATCTGGAATCCACTTTCTGCTCAAAAGTGGAAATGGCTATGGATTATACTCAGTCATCTCACAGCACTGATAGAATGTGCGACAAACATTGCTAACTCATTTCATTACGGCGTTCATCGGGATGCTGCATGTTGACATTTTGCACCAAAACAGTTTGTTAATGTCCTCATCTTGAATTATGGTCATGAAACAACAAATTTCTGCCCTGTCTGTTAATAGGATCAATACCAATACAGGCACAATTTATCCAACACATTCTGCCAGTGTCACAGATATCTGTCCACAAACAGTCATCCTCACAGTGGGCAGTGGAGGAAGAGTAGCATGCCAGTGTGTGTGAGGGAGACAGAGGAAGAGCGATTGAGAGAGAGACAGACACACAGACACATAGGGGGTGGGGGTAGAAAGACGGGGGAGCAGTGCGCCAGTGTTCAAGAGAGATAGGCCAAGTGAGAAAGCGAGGGAGTGTGTGCATGTTTGAGTTCGTGTGGAGGGGTACAGAGGAGGGGTGCAGGTGGCATGGAGCTGGCGCAGGCCTGGCCCACTGTCCCCTGGCAGTGCCAGGCTCCATCTGTCATCAGCAGGAACATCTGCAGCCCAAGGTGCCCTTGTCACCCAGCGTTAGAGTAACGAGTTTGGCGTTTCCATTAGTCCAGGGCCCTCGCCCGCCCGGCCGGCTCCCGCCAAAACCATGGCATTTTGGGTGTGAGCTTGTGTGTGTTTGCCTGTGAGTGAGTGTGTGTCTAGATATGAGACAGGGAGAGTTAGAATGAGGGACCGAGCTGGGGGTAACTGGATTTGTTTGTCAGTTTGTGTGCCGGAGCATGTGTGTGTGTGTGTGTGCAAGAGCAGTGAGCGCCAAGCCAAAACAACATGGCAGTGCAGAGCGTTGACCCAGCTGGGCTGAGCCGGCATGTCGAGTCATGTCCCCTCCTGATGTGAGCGTGCCCAGTGCGCTCTCACCGCTGCCAGACCCAATCTCTGGTCCCCTCTCCTCCTCACCCTCTCTCTCTTTCTCCCTCTCTCATCTTCCTGTCTTCCATCTGTCTGCCTCCCTCTTATCTGCCCTCTCTCCCTTACCTCTCCATGCCCCTTGTAGTTTCCTCCCCCTGTACGCAGAGTCCTCTCACACCCTGAGTCTATACTAACATTCTGCCTCTGAGAGCTATACTCACATTTTTATCTTCCTTGTGCCTAAAAAACAGATGGTACTTCTTTCCCGGCTCCCTCTTTTCATCCCTCTCTCTGAGCTCCCCTCCCTCCCTCCCTCTTGTCCTGTGTTTCTTTCCATCCAGCCAGCGTATCACTGATCCTAACTGGCAGTCCACCTGTTTATCCTGCTGCCCCCCCAGCTTCCTCTAATTTATAAACCTGAATCATTTTCCCTCTCTCTCAAGGGCAATAACATGGATTTATTATTACTTATTGTAGTTATTACTTACATGACATTTTGTTAAGACTAAACATGGCTTACACAGTTATCAACTCCACTTTTAGCAAGATGGCTGCTGTTTGTGTTTGCACCACATGGTGGCTCTAACGAGCAGCAATCTGTCTTTACATTAATGAACCAAGCTTTGGCTGCAATTGTGTCAATTACCCACAGAATACTAATCAGTCAAACATGAGCACATCAGAATCAGATAAGATTGATTATTCTTTTTCATTTTCTGCATCACATGTAGGCGTGCATCATAAATCAGGTTTGACGGCATCTATGAAGCTAATGTTTAGCCTAGAGGTCTGATGGAAATTAGACAACATTTAATAAAAGCCCCACATTCAGGCCTCCAGCAAGTTGGACTTCCTGAGCGTGAACTTCATGCACTCTCACACACACACACACACACACAGTTGTGTTTCCATCACTTTCGGGGACTTTACACAGACTGACACTCATTTCCTGGAGACTTAACCTTAACCACTACCTGTCTACCCCTAACCTTAACCCAAGTCTTCACCATAACATTCAATGATTTACATTATGGGGACTTTTTGTCCCCAAAAGGAAGGTGAGTCTCCACAACGTAAACAGATTTATGTCCCCACACATGAGTAATACATGTCTACACACATACACACAGTATTTTAGAAGTCTGACTAAAAGCCGCAGCTTTGTTCTGTGACACTTCATGTCCAGTCACTTCCTGCGAGAGAGCAGAGGGTTTTAGGTTATAGTTAAGATTTCTTCTGCTCTCTTTTTCTCTTGGCCTGACTTACAAAGGTTTCTCATTCTCCTATCAAGACTTAAAAAGTGTGTGGAGATGGAGTGAGCGAGGCAGAAAAGGAGAGCCGTACATAGATAAAGAAAAGGGAAGCGACAACTGCTAATCAATAAGATTTCTCCAACCTTGTTTTTTTTTCTCCTCCCCCCCGAGGCCCGCGGCATTCAAGACGAGCCAAGACGAGCTTGGCATTGTGGAGCACGCCTTAAAAAGAAACACCTGCGAGGTGGAAGACTTAAAAAAACAGCAGAAAAAAAAACCCTGCTTTTCGCAGCTCTTAAAAATGTTGGCAAATGTTCCATGGGTTTTCTGGGAACAAAACAGTAAAAAGAAAGAGCTCCCATGCAAGTGAAGACAAAAGGGGATGGTTTTCCATAGAGATGGAGGTGTCATTACACTTGAGACGGTTGCCAGATTTGGACTTATCTTACCCCCCACCCCCCCAGCCCCCACTCCCCACCCCCACACCCACCCTTGTATCTATACCATCTTAGTTTATTATCGGCGCTCGAGCAGTGTGGAAAACAAATAATGAATGGTAATATTTAGCTGTTGACAAAATATGTATGTGGCTTTAGTGGGAGATGGGAATGAGGGAATGTTCAGAGAAACAAAGATGGAGAAAGCCGGGGAGGGATGGGAGAGGAGAGAGAGGAAACTGGAGAGGGGGGTAACTAAAGCAGATGGCACTCTTGGCATCCACCTCTCTCTTAAATCTGTTTCTGCTGTTTTTCTCATGTGCATGAGGCTTTAACCCTGTGGTAACCTGTGTCCCGGCCTGACCCCGAACCCAACTGCTGTATGTAATAAGCATGCGGTGTGTGTTTGTGTGTACATGTTCATCTCTAGTATGTCTCTGTCTGCACACTCATTTAATCGGCACCCTATGGAAGTGAGTGCCGGCAGTCTCTCTCTCAGTGGTTTCATTGCACACTTCCAATTACGCTCCCTCTCTTTACCTGAGAGAGATGTTCTCAGTGCTTGGAGTGAAGGGTGGCTGCTGCTTCTCTCCTGACTCGATTCGATTAGTCTTTAATGGGCTTGGCTTCACTGGAGGCCTGCAAGATTTCTCAAGTTCTGTCCCTCAAATTTCCACAATTTTCTGGACTGTTTTTTATTTCTATGAGTTCATAGAGGGTCATGCATTGCTGTGGGTTCATCTGTCCAATAGAATAGAAATTAAAATGAGCTCCACCTCAACCAGCTGCAACTTAAAATGCTGCTAACACATTAATGCATCATTAATTATAATCCGATTCTACAGTATGTCGACACATAACTCTAACAGGAAGTCAGAGGAATAAGGAATATTTGGCTTTTTTTTTTTCTTTTTTTTTTTTTTTACTGCTGATGTGTTTTTAATATAACTAACTTACTAACTTACTAACATCTTTTTACACAGAAATTAACTGTAATTCAGTACTTTTACTTTGTAGTATTGCTTCATTAAAGGATATGAATTGCTATTGGTGGAAAGTATCTAAGTAGATTTACTCAAGTACTGTATTTTGGTACAATTTTGAGTTGTTGAGTTGTTTATGGTACTTTATACTTCTACTGCACGCAGAGCTATAAAGTACAATATATTTTTGATTAATCTCATCATATATTTCATATACTCATATACTTTTTACTCCACTATTTATTTAGCAGCTTTAGTTATACTTTTTAGGTAAAAATTTTAGATACAAAATATATTATCAATCTATAAAATACGCATTATTATAGATAACACTTTTTTTTATTAAGGAGTTAATTGGTTCCAAGTCAACCATTAGCATTTAAATATTAATAGATCAATGATAGTGATCCTAGAATTTAGCAGTGTAACACTGACAGAGGCTGTTTTTCTGCATAATAAGTCTTGTTTGATAACACTTACTGTATTTGGTGAGGTATTTCTACTTTTACTCAAGTAAAAGATCTGAATACTTCTTCCAGCACTGGAATTAACAGTCTTTTTTGATGTGACACACATTTTTGACTACTTGTTCATTTAATTTGTTCTGAGCTCCATATTCTAAGTGCTTTTCCATCAGTCCATTCACAGCTACTGCAGATAAGAGAAATGTCAGCCGTGAGTCTAAAGATCCACCTGCAAGCTGTAGGAATATTTTTAGTGGAGCAAGCAGAGATTTGTAAAACGTATTTAAGCTTAAAAAAGAAAACATGAACATGAAAAGCAACAATAAAGCACTGCAGCTTGTGATTGACAGAGGTGATATTCTGGTGCGGTTCAAACACCTGTGATGTTGACTGTTTATTTAGGCCACATCCATCTCTGAGTGAGTTGGAACATTCATGTGCTGACTCCCATACATGCTCCCATAGACAGACTATAGATTGCACTGAATGCACATCACTTATATGTGGGGTGCCGCGGTGGTGTGAGCTCATTTGCATAATCTCCCATTTAAAGAGGGATGTGCTGGAAGCCGGTGGGGGGTTGATGGTAAGGGCTGGGGTGTGGAGTTGGGGTGGGGGGGTGTACAAAGTGCCCATTGTGCAGTCCCAGGATAGGGAAAATGCCCTGTAGGGCCTGGTTTGTGTGTGTGACTGAGAGTGTTTGCGAATGTTTATCTGTGTGTGTCTGTGTGTGGGAGCCACACCTGTCAGGACAGCCTGAGGGAAGCACTGAGACCACGATAATGAGTGTGTACATGTCTATATATATGTGTGTTAATGTGTGTGTGCGGCAGATATAGTCAAAGGGATTTCATTAAGACAGACAAGAACATTAAAATCCGTGGGCCATGTCAATCTTTTATGTCCTAATTGTTTCCCTTTATTAACTTGGCTTCTTACTATGCCATTTTCTCTCTCTCACTGTCACACACACACACACACGCACGCACACACACACACACACACACACACACGTATGGTCGCACATACTCCCACTCACTTTCTCCCACACTCAGCAGTAACCACACTCTCCATCATGCCAAATCATAATCTACCCAAGACGCAGCAGGCCGATAGGATCAGACTGGAGAACTAATGGTAAAATCAGATTTTTGGGGGGCTTTCGAGGAAAACAGCCCAGAAGTGCTGAAATAGCTGGTGGCTGTGTCTCTAATGGTAAAACGTAATGCTCAGCAATCTGCTTAATATCCTCGCCGCACTCATTAGATTAGTGAACATTAAGGAGATTGGAAGATTTGCACTCTATTGTTTTACCATGGCAACACAGGGGCACAGAGGCTCCACCGCTAATGGCGAGGAACAAGAGGTACGGGAAGGCTGTAAATAGATGAAGAGGTTACTGAAAGCTAAAGCTGGTGTCCTTTCTGGTGCGGAGGCTGTGGGAGAGACAGGTGAACAGACGGACAGGAACCAAGGCACCGATAGATTCGTGCAGAAATTCTCAAATGGAGCCGAGATATGGCTGAGAATTAAAGAAAAAAAACACCTATTGCTTACACACACACACACACACACACACAGGGAAGCATTTCTAAGCCCCACAAAGAGCATGGTGCACTTATACTCTTTCTTCATCAGTATGGGAAACAGTAGCAGCCTGAAGTTGTCCCCCTGTTAATGACTAATTCCTCGGCTGGTTTGGCTCAGGGCAAGACAGAAAGCAGTGTGTGACCACCACCAGTAAAAGCAGCGCCGTGCTGGGATTCAGGAACGTTATCGGAGCTCAAAGTCCTAATTCCACACTGGGAATTCTGCCATCAGTAACATAATAAGTCCACTTTGGCTGTGAGGGAGAGAGAGAGAGAAAGGTTTTTTTTTGTTTTTTTTTTTTGCACTGGTGTCTTGGCTCTTTTGGTTGTAAAGTTCCTCAGGCGAGCGTAAACAGATCAACAGAAAAACAGTTATTTTATTTTGCAGGCTCCCAGCAGTTGTACGAGCTAATAAGAATAACTATTAAACTCATGTTCGGGGTCTCGGGGAGGGATTTTTTTGGGGAGAATTATATGACCTGAGCTCTGCAGGGTGTTTTGTATTGCTGGGGTGAACGAAAGCTGAACAGAGATTAGTCCTGCACATATTCACTCCAAACGCAGAACTTGTCAGAAGCTTATTTCCCAAAGCCTTCACAATCCTGTTTCCTCTTATTGGCCTGATCACATCTCAACCACAAAACAATTTGTCTCATTTTAGGAAAGTCTGACATTTCACCAATATTTTGTTTTTGGATAATCATTAAGATCAATAAGATTTATTTCATTTTGTCATAAGTCATTTTGTCATGACTTATTCATCAAACTCAGTGTTTTCTTAGTCTTAGTTTTCATTGTCCCTTAATGATGAAAACGGATTTGGTAAACAGCTCTTTACTGTAGCGCTCACAGGGCACATGACATCTAGGAGGTGAAAAACAGAGTCTGAAGTCTGATGAAACATTCTGAGTTCTTGCTTTGAGTACTGCTTTATTTTAGGCATTTAAGCTGCTGTGTTGATTTTTTTTTATATGAACCTTAATTATGAACGTGCTGGCTCATTAAAAACAGTTCCAGGGTTGAGCCTTATACGAAACACGATTTAACCAAAAGTCAAAGATCTCTGTGTCACGCCGGTACATTAGCATTAGCCTCATAAACAGGCAGGGTTAATGTTCTCCCTGTGGAGAAAAGCTTTGTTTGTTATGTGACTCAGGCGACATAGTAGAAATAGTCCATTTTATATTTTATTACTTGTTACATGATGATTAAAGGACTGCACTTTATTGGAGGATGATTATTTAAAGATCTGAGTTGTGTTTTAAGAAGATAACCTTTTTGTGGCAGATTTTATTAGCAGAGCTGAGCAAAGTCGTAGCAGAAAATTCTGGACCCCATACTTAGACGTTCTGTTATGGGCACCTGCCCAGACCCATAGCTTTTCATTCTGGTATCGTCAGACCCTCCTCATATGAGGGCCTTTATTCTCAGTCCCCTTTTGTCCCCAGCCCTGCACCCCTGGAGCTTAGAACAGGTTCTTGTCTTGTCTGACAAATATTTCACAGGTTACAATTGTATTTTTGGTTTCCATGTAGGGCAGTGCACCACTTCTATGTGTATTACACACTAAAAAAAAAAAAAAAAAAAACAGTTTGAAAGGTGTGGCTCAGTGCGCACAGACCCATTTTGAAAGGTCAGACAGCATATTTGAAAAATATGTATTCATGCATCATTTTAACAATCAAACTGTTTCTCAGCAGGTTTTTGGTATGTGGTCACTCTGGAAAAGTCTACTCGAACCAGAGAGCGTAAAAACTAAACACAGCCGACTACTGAGCGTGCTGCTGATGGACACTGTTCTCCCACAATGAAATGGGGGACCACGGTTGTGAAACAGCTCCAGAGAGATCTTGGAAAACATTCTGGTGTCTCTTTGTCTCTTTCCAAAGTTGCTGTTTGAATCACATCCAGTGTCGCATGTTTAATTTCCTTTAGGTGTAAGTATGTTGATATTTTTAAACACTGCTACTGCTACAGTATACCATGATGAATAGTGTGTAGTATGGACTGTGTAGAATTAGTGTGTAGTGTGGATTTGGGACACAGCTGTGCACCACAGTAACATCATATACAAACCACTAGAGGCCACTAGAAGCCCTGTCCGTAGGACTGCAGGGATGTATGTACAGTAAGAGAGCATGTGGAGCACAGCTTGGCTGTCTGTTGTAGGTCTTGGTGAAATTTTCCACTTTCCAAAAAGGTTTACAACAATAACTCCTTCTCAATGTCATGATGTGATGGTTGTTTTTAGATTTCACTGGCTCAAACAGAAACAAAAAAAATGACCAAAGCCCCATTTTTGCCACTTCTATTACCGAGAATAAATTATAGAGGTAGCTGTTATATGTTACACAATCTCAGAAAGGGCTATCTTTAAGCAGCCTAAATTCAAATCAGAACTTTCTTCTATTTGCGGAAAGATTTGGCCAAAATTAGAGACATGCTGCAGTGGCTCTCGGCTCCCATTCATTTCACATTAGTGGAGGCTCAGTTGTGCTGAAGTGTGCGGTGAGTGCTGAAGCCAGACCACAAAATTGTAGTTTCACTTCGGGCAAAAACAAATTTGAGGTCAAGGAATCGTTTGACTATTACGGAAAGAAGAAGAATTATTGTTGTCATATATTACTTTTACACAGAAGACACACAGATTATGATTAGCGTGGGTGCTGTGGCTCTGACCTTTGCATTCATCACTATCAATTGCATATGCTGCTGATTAAGAAAAATGGCTGAATATAACTAAACTCAAAAAGCTTGCTTCAGTATTAATTTGAGGTACATGTAATTGTCTTGAGTATTTCCATTATATGCAACTTTATAATTCTACTTCAGTACATCTCAGAGGTAAATGTATTTTTACTGCACTACATTTGTCTGTCAGCTATAGTTACTAGCTGGATTTCATATTACAATTTTTCATGCCCTTCCTGTCCAGTGAAAACCATGTGTCTCCAAATGTGTTGGTTTTTGAGTGTTTGTGACAACCTGAAGGATTAAGTGGTCCTTTATCGGTTGAGGAAATTCTCCTACTTCTCAGGTTAAATAAACTATTTTAAAACCCTCTCGGATTAGCAGGAAAATGTATCGTCACAAAGCTGAAAACAGGGCTGTTTTTTGCATGAAAAGTTGACTTTTTAGGAATATGTGCTTCTCACAGGACAGTGACACTACAAACATAAAATGATATTATGACATATAATATAAAGAGTATATGCAGTAGCTAAAATTAGCACAACTTTTGACATTTACAGCAAAAAAATGAAACGTGCACATTAATGCACCAGTAATATTAATCCAAAAATATCGTATATTTACACGTGAAATAGTGAAACACTGTGGGGCCATTTTATGGCAGAATGAGTCCTTTTTACTTCTGATACTTTAAGCAAATTTTGCTGATTATATTTATGTACTTTTACTTAAGTAAGGTCTTGAATGAAGTTTTTTTTTTACTTACACTGAAGGATTTTCACAGTGTGGCATTAATTACTTTTACTTAAGTGAAGGATCTGAATAATTCTTCCACCACTGATTAGAAATTTCAGGTTACTTCTGCACTCACTGTTAATTACTTTGGATGGGAGTGCACAAAATAAATGCACACACACACACCCACAAAGTCGCACACACAAACATTAGCAGGAACAAAGAAAGATGCCAGTATGAAAACATTAACCATCAGTGTAAATCCAGAGCCAATTTTAAAGTTAGCACTTGGATTTGAGACTCTCTGGGGTAAGTTTAACCAAAACAAACACAGAATGTACTTGCAGAAAATGCATGTATGCTGTTTACTCTTAGCCAGTTCTTTTGTTGTTGAGTTTATTAATCAATAATATGTCATAGCCAAGAACATGCTATGCTATGTTCTTATTTCATGTTCACACATATACAGTTAGAAAAGAATAGAAACAGTAGGATTAAATGCAAACCTTCAAGAACACAATAGACAGAGAAATGCAGAGCAGTGTGTGCATTTGTGTGTGTATTGGGGGATATATTGGTGTGTAAGCATGAGTTGGCGGGCAAAGTTGAACTCGCTGGCTTTGCCGCTGTCCTGGGTTTCCTACCAGTGTCTAAGCATTTAGCCGAGGCTGGCACAAGATGCTCATCGTGCACACGCGCATGTGCGCACACGCACACACATACACGATTGTATGTTTTATAAGGTGCCCACTGATGTCATGGCAACCCCATATCCTCAGCAAGAGGGAAGATGCTGTGTGCCAAAAAAATGCCATGGTAACTTTTTTTTTTTTTTTTTTTTTTTTGAAAGCCACGTTGCCCAGAAACCTTTGAAGCTTATTAAGTGAAACCAGTAGGGAGACAAATGGACAGAGGGGGAGAGAGAGAGAGAGGAACTGGGGAAAGAGAGAGAGAGAGAGAGAGAGAGAGAGAGAGAGAGAGGGAGAGAGAGAGAGAGAGAGAGAGAGGGATGGGAGTGCGTCCTGTTCCAGGGCCAAAGTGGGTCTTTGTTTTAGGGAAGGGAACATTGTGAACCTGCAGTGAGGAGGCACAGCTAGCTTGCTAATGGTGCCTTCAATGAGTTTTGCTGTGTACATGACAAGTCCACCTCAACTTATTATTTCTATGAATGTGCAGTGAGTTCTGTTTATTGGAAAAGGTTAACATCCGTGTTGAGCTCACACTCACACTTTTATCTGCTTGAAAAGGTTGCACCAGTCTGCTAGCTGGCATTACATGGTGTTGGCAAGAAGTAGCTAATGGGCAATATTTGATGGAGTGTTGTGAGCTGTGTGCGCTCTCTAACATTTGGCTTTTTACTGTGTGTATTTGTGTGTGCGGTTGCATTTTTATTCATGATTATGTACCTGTATGCAAAGTGTGTGTGTGAGCGTCCTGCATGCGTTCGTGTATGTCTTTTTCTCTCTGTGCATGTGTGCGCGGGTGTGTTTACATGTGCATGTGTGCGAGCGTGTGTGAGTGTGTGTGCATGCGTGTGCCCTCGCTGTGTAATTAAATCAGTCCATTTCTCCTTGAGTTAGCTTGCGGCGCCAGCGGTGGTGCCCAGTGAGACGGTGTCAGGGTCTGCCAGTTTCATTAGCCCTGATGGATGACCTCATGACAAGCATTACACTCACCTACACTTCAAAAAGAACACACACCAACTTTGGATGAGTGGAAAAGTGGCTGTGCATGTGTGTGACGGCGTATGTGTGTCTACATGCCGGCATGTGTGCCAATAGTGACAACAGCAGGAGTATTTCATTTCATGCCCCTGTGAACTGAAAGTACTATATGTGTGTTTGCATGTGTGTATTTCAGTGTTGTAATCATGTACGCATGTGAACAGCCTGCAATTACTTTTCCATGTTTTTAATCATATGTGTAAGTATGTGTGCATAGCACCATTGTGATCTGGGTGTTGTCCCACCGTGCGTGTGTGCGTGTTTGTGAGATAGCACCGCTTTGCGCATGTCTGTGTGTACTGTGTACACTGTGCACCAGGGGCAGGGCTCGGCGCTTAGTTAGGATTTTTGGTGGCGATTTCCATATTGCCTGGGGTCATGTGGGCACAGTGCCCACTCCTGGTGCTGTGGGTGCCCGCTGAGGCGTGGGGAGATTAAAGCCGGCGCACGGTGCCACAAAGGGGCCTGTCTAGTGCTTTTTAATTCCCCTAAATTAGGGCACGGTGCCAAGGCAGCTCCCTGCTATGGCAAACACTCCATAACTGGCACCATAACTACTGCTCAGCAAGACACACACATACACACACAGAAAGAGAGAGAGAGAGAGAGAGAGAGAGAGAGAGAGAGAGAGAGAGAGAGAGAGAGAGAGAGACACTGAACACTTGAAGAAAACATTCCCTCACTCTCTCTCTTTCACACACTTGGACACACATGCTTGCATACTTATAATTAGCAGTCTGTAGCCTTTACTAGTTTGCAGGGGGACCGTCTTGGTAATTCGCTATCATTCACATCACTTCAGTCTTATTCAATGAGTTCAGTTGCAATGATGTCAGAATCACCAGTGGAATGTGCATGCTGGTGTGGGTTTGTGTGAATGTATTTGTGTGTGCATGTGTGTGTAAATGTGCATACCCTAAGGGCAGTGGCACACCACTAAAGAAACAGTAGGTGGACACTTGGTTGGTATTCATGTGTGTCTCTGCACGTTTGTGTGTGTGTGTGCGTGTGTGTGTGTGTGTATGCATTCATGCCCTCGGGGTAGTGGCATGCTGCTAAAGGGCTAGTGTACGGACACTGGGGTGTGTGTGTATGTCAGGTCTCTGAGGTCCTTTTCTCTGTCTGCCTAATCCAAATCCACTTTCTGAGGTGCTGTGCTGGCATGAATACACCAACTCTGAGCACTGCCAGGGACTGCTGGTTCGTCACAGGATCTCTGATACCTTTGTGTCCTGTCTCATGGATTTCTGCGTGTGATCCGGCATTTTATTAATGTCATAAAAGAGGGTTCGTAGGTTTAGAGAGAAGCTGATGCAGTGCCGCCCTGAAAGTGGATTTGTTTTGATACATACTGAAGGAGGTGCTGGGTCTTTTCTTTGTCTTTCGTACATTTTCGTTTTCTGTGTGAGACTCACTCGGGCTTTGGTCAAAACAAGTAACACAAAGCATATGAAGTATGATTCAATATATGGGCCGAGAGAATATTTTTTGTGCGTCTGTTTGCGCCTATGTGTCTGCATACAAACGCCTGTGTTAATCCCAGTCTCTCCCAGCATCTGGAGCCTTGACACAGTTTAAAGGGCTGGCTGTGTCCATACAGAGCCGGGCCAGTGCTCACAAACACAAACACACACACACTCACGCAGCTATCTAGGGCACCAGAAGGCCCAGGCAACGCCAAGGCAGAGGCTGCCCACTTTGGCACCGCGAGGTGGGGCTGTGCTGGCGCTTTGGGGGAGAGAGAAATGGCAAGGGTGTGTGGTAGGTGCTGGGAAAGAGGAGGGGAGAGGAAGGGGGGGTTGAGGATGGAGGGGTGGGTGGGGTCCCTCTGCACCTTCCTCTTCTTCCTCTGAAGAGGAAGGTGCAGAGGGACGAGGGAAGCTGTAGTGTGTAAGTGTGAGAGAAAGACAGACTGAAATGCAGATATGGAGAAGTGTGTGTGTGTGTGTGTGTGTGCGCGCGCGCGCGCCTATGTATTACTCACGTTGTGGGGACAAAAACCTGTTTACACAGTCACATGTGGGGACAAAATACAGGTCCCCACAATTTAAATCATTACATTTTAGGGTAAAGACTGAGGATAGGGTTACGGGTTAGGTGAGGTATTGTTAGGTGTGGGGTTGGGAATAGGCAAGTAGTGGTCATGGTCAGGGTAAGTCTCCAGGAAATGTAATGTCCCCACAAGTGATGAAAACCCCCTTGTGTGTGTGTGAGTGTGTGTGTGTGTGTGTGTGTGTGTGTGTGTGTGTGACAGTTTGGGTGCTGAAGGCATTAACTCCAGTCTTGGAGCAGTCCATCCATTTCTACCATAGTTTGGAGGACAGGTGCTACTCTTGACATTGAAGAAGAGGAAGACGAAGAGGTGGAGGAAGAGATGTCTTCTTTTTCCTTCCTCTCACTCTATTTTTCTCTCGTGTCCTCTCCACCTTTCCACATTCATCCAATAATAATCCCTGAAACTTCGGGACACGCACACACAAACACGTACGAACACAGGGTAGAGAAAGAGTACCATCTCCCTCTCTTGTTGCCGTCTGCACCCCCCTACAACCGCCCCCCACCACCACCACTCAGAGCCCCCGTACTATCCCCTCTCCTCTATGTAGCACCACAGATGCCCATGTTGCCCTGCAACAGCTGTCTCACCATGTGCCCTACCAAGTGTTGCCACCCAATGGAGGGGAGAGGAAGTGAGGAGGAGGGAGGATTTGGGTGGGGAGGGAGGAAGGGTGCCTGCTGAATTTGGTTGGGAGGGACAGGGTCATGAATATTAATTTCTTCTTTCTTTTTTCATCCTAAAGAGGATCTGTCGTCTACATGGCCATCGTGTTTCTTGCTTTGTCTTGATTATCAACGTGTAATCATGATTTTTCTGTTGCATCCACACTCACCCACTGTTTCTGTTTCTGTCTCTCTGACTCTCTCTCTTTCTCATTTGGTTCTGGATTCGGTCGAGGTAATGGCCAGCGCCCATGTCCCCCACCCCCCCACCCCCACTCTGGTCACAGGAAGCCCCTGGAAGCAGAGTGGAGAAGGAGGGAACATCAGTCAGAAGGCACCTTCCTATTGGTGCAGCAGGTTAGTGACACTGGTGGTGACCAATGACCAGAAGAGGGGTGCATAGTAACAGCGGGGCATGGAGAGAGGGTATTTTCAAATGCAAACACTGGTCCAACAAGTCAGGTGCAGGATCCAGACTCAATCCAGTGACAGAACAAAATGGAGGGCCGGGATGGTGTGCCGCCATTTTGGGGCAAAATATTTTGAGTATGCATGCCATGTCTCCTTATTAAGGAGAAAGAAGCAGTTCAGACTGCAGTGCAAAGCTGTGGCAACAGAATGACCTCCAGCATTAGTGTTTGTTTGCTAAAAATCCTCGATAGCGCACAAATAATGAATAATTAACAGTACATTTGTGCCTTTTTAGAACACAATGTGATTCAAAGGTGCCACAGTCACGACTAAGCCACTCTAAATATTCTGCTAATTACTGAAAATTCTTTCAAAGACAGACATCTGTGCTCACAGAGAAAGCCATACCTGTGACTTTCATTTTTATTTTGAAATTGGAAAAGTAAAGCAATGAGACGCAAAAGATGCCAGGACAGATGGATCCAAGTGTAGGGTACCATCCGAGAAACTGATGCCACATACTTGTCCCCTGTGGGCTTCAGTGCATGCTAAATAAACGCAGTTGAGTGCTTGAGACGCCCAATAAAAGAAAACTAATAAAAAAGTATACGCAAAAGTACGAGAGGAGTTGTGAGTGAGTGTGGCACAGCACCCTCCTTGTGTATTTGTTCATTTAATTTTGAAGGGATGAAAGCAGACAGGCATAAAGAGGGGCAGACGTAGAGAGATCACAGCATCGTGTACCGTATTGGTGGGTAGTGTGCCACACAGTCTGCCTCCTAAAGCAATAAATCTGAAACAGCATAATAGATAAACGCAATTCAGAACACAAAATACCCTGCGAGGGAAAACTAATAAAAAACTGAGTGATTAAGTGGAATCAGAGCTCTTAGGCAGTATCTGGAGATGGGAGCTGTCGCCATACAAAGACCAGAGCGGGCCAACACAACAGATGAGAGAGCATAGGGACGGGGGGCCGAGAAAACGAGGGCTAAAAGCAGAGGGAGCGAGAGACAGATGATGGAAGCGAGGAAAGGAAGGATGGAGGAGAGAGAGAGAGAAAGTGAGGGATGGATGGGGCAGCAGATCAGAGGGAGCCTCTAGTGTGTCTTGCTCTCCCTTTAAAGAAGAGCCAGGAAAACAGATTAGGAGTCCTCTTTTCTCCTGGGGGAGCACACACACACACACACACACACACACACACGCACACACACGCACACACACAAACAACCTCCATTCAACCGCCCTCCTCCTCCTCTTCACACAAACATACAACTAACTAACTTTTACACTGCACCCGCCGCTGACCTGCCCGGCCCAGAACAAATCCACTCGGTGCTGAAGTCGTGCCCGCCGACAGAGAGGGTGGAGACATGGAGACACAATGACAGCCTGTGTGTGCTGCAGTTTAGATGACCTCACATCAGGTCACGTTTGCTAACTGTTTATCACACAAAGAGGAGTGATGTCAGGGAGTATCTGCCTGTTTCAGAGGGATGTGGGGACACACAAACACACAGCGCAGACACAAATAGACAAAATAGACAGACAGTAATGCAGGGCGTCGTCGTGTCCTTGAGAGCAGGTTGTGTGTTTATGTCGATTCATTTTATGTCAGTAATAATAATGATAATAATGTCAATGTGAATAACAGTAATAATAATAACGAAAGGGATGCAACTAACAATTGTCTTCATTAATCTGATTGTTATTTTATCAATTAATCAATTATTCATTTAATCTATTTAATGCACATTATGCCCATCACAATTTCTCCCAATCCAGTCGTGTCTTTCTGTTTTGGCTGACCGATAGCATTACTGTGACAATCAAATATTCAAAGAAAAACAGCAAATCCTGCGAAATGTTTTGTGATTTTTGCATGAAAAATGAAACGAAGGATGAGTTTAATATCAAAGCTCTGGCAGATTATTTTTTCAATTGATCAACTCAAAGCTTCACCTCGAATAATTAGATTAATAGAACAGTTTTATTTTTAATACACATTTTTGCTACAAAATATCTGATTGAAAACTGATCCAATAAAACTCTGCATGTGCGTGCATGTGTGTGTGTGTGCGCGCGCGTGCATGTGTGTGTGTGTGTGTTATCAAAGCTCAGCCTAATGTCAGTCATTGATAAACCCCTACACACACACAAAAACACAAAGACACTTGTGCTGCACACATTAGACACGTCTCAGCTAAATTCTTGGAAAGGTGAGGTCTCTCTTCGGAAAGGCAAACGGCTCTCCTGATGTTTGACTCCGGCTCATAATCTCTGTCGCTGACCACTCACTGTGAAATGTGTTGAGCTTAACAAAGCATTAAAACCACAGAGGGAGTGGAAGAACAATCCAGGTTCATTACCTCAGTGGAAGTAACAATATTACCATGTAACGATACTAAATTACTAGAAGTCTTACATTCCAAATCTGAGGTATTATAAAGAAAAGGTACTTAAAGTATGAAAGTATGCAGATGAATCATTCATTTTAGTGTTATGTAATTCTATATTTTATCATTGGATTGTCATTAATAATTCATGAACATACAAGCAGTGTTTTAATGTTGCAGATGGTCAAAGGGGAGCTAGTTTTACTGCTTTATATACCAATGTGTAGTTTGATGTTCTATAAGAAATGATCTTGTATTCAATATGTAAAATATTAATTTGCAAAGTAAATAGTGAGTAAAGCTGTCAGGTAAATGTAGTGAAATAAAAAGAACAATATTTCCCTCTGAAATGCAGAGGCAAGGAAGTATAAAGCAGCATAAAATAGAAATACTCAAAATGAAAGTCCTGTAAAAATCGTCCTTATGTGCAGTTCCTGAGTGCTCTCCATGTAATTTGTTTGGAGACATGAGGGATGTGCGATGTTTATTATTATTGCAGTTAAACTCGAAGATATTGAAGATAATTTTTTAAGACAGTGTCGAAATCTAATTGTCACTACAGCCTTTGAAAGTCTTTGAAAAAGCCCATAAGATGATGAGTGAGGCCACTCTTGTTCTTCATCCCTCCTTCACTCAGGCATGCACTTTAGACCACCTGTCAAACGGAGGCTTTGACTGGTGGACTCTTGCGGTAGACGGTCGTTTCCCCTCGTGTCATAAATGGACTTTTTGGCATAAAGTGTGTTTTGCAGTGTCAGATATTATGAGCCAGCTATAGATTAAGCGCTGCCATTCTTTGTACTATTTTCCTACATTGTAATATTCGTTATTCATAAATTGCTTTAGTTTGTATGAATGAACTTACAAACTTTAGCCAAAATTTACCCCTTGATGACTGTAGTATTTTGAGCTAAACTGACTGAATAAATAATTCTGTGTATTTAATTTGCCCTGATGTTTTTATTTCCTTCCAGAGAACCAGTCGCTGACCTTCTGTCTTTTTTTCTTTTTTTTTAATTACAGTGCACTCCCCTCTTACCTATCAGTCCATGTATTTGTGTTACCAGCAGGACAATGGTACAGCCTGCGGTTAAAACATATATTGTTCAGGATATGCTGGTCCAAGGCACAGACCATAATCAGATGCTCCCTGGTCGAGTCCAGCAGGGGACCTGCTGCATGTCCCCCAGCCCTCACTCCTCCACTCTCTCACCAAATGTCCTGTCTGTCTCTGCTGTCAGCAACCAAACAAAAAGACAAACATGCCCAAAGCAACCTTAAGAGAAGAGTCTGTTTTTGGCCTCAGCAGATGATTCCAGCGTCACTCGGGATCGTTCTCGAGGCCTTTATTTTACGCCGGTTCATGAAACCGTGCTCTCTTAGATCTATATTCTTGTATAACCCAGTGGGAAAACTGTCCTGGAGGAAACTGCTGCAGCTTCGTAATCTGTAGGTTAAAAAGTCTCCATGACTCTGTAGTGGGAATGTGCTCGGCTGGCAGCAGCAATGTGAACATACTCCACCCTCCATCCCATTCTCCTGTGCCAGGGCCGGGCATTCCTCTCCCCTCCAATGGTCGGCTCATACCCGCTCTTTTTCTCTTTCTTTCTGTTGCACACAAACACACACAGACTTACTCTCTTTTTGTCCCTATGCAACTGCTTCAAACCATTTCCTTCCTTCCTTACTTGCCACATACATTTCTTCATTTCCTCTTTGCGGCCATGCCATCCTTCACTCTTCCTTCCTTCCATCTTTTTTTCTCCCCCCCCTTCAACAAACTCTCCATCTCCATCGCTGCCTGTCCCTCAGCTGCTCTCTCATTTTGGGTTTATTTGCATGGCAGAGCGTAAAGGATGCAGACAGTGTGAGCGGGGCCAGCAGAGCCCTCCTGTGTCCATCCAGGCCAGGGCTGAGAATTTGTAATGCTAGACAACGCTCGGCAATGCAGGGATAAACCTCGGCCGCCGCAGACAAAAAGAGCCTTGTTTTTTCCCTTCCCTTTCCACCGCTTATTACACTTCTCGCATGGAGACGCAGAATTCTCCGGGCCATTTCTTTTAGCTGGGAGAGGAATGAAGATTGTTGAGAGGAAAAAAATAGTTCTGCCGGGTTTGATCTATGGTTTTGGTACAGAGTATATTTTGTATAAGGCCAAGTGAGTATTTAATTTTCCCCTGACTTGGCTGCAGCAGAGGGCAGTGAGAGCAGGCGGGGAGTAGATGTCAGCAGTGCTACAGCCAGGAGTCAGAGTGAAGCGCTTTTAATAGGTGGCAGCAGGACGGAGGCCTTTGATTCGTATTTGAATTGTGTGCGTTGTACTTTGTGTTCTTTCCTGCGGCTGCTGATACCAATCTAAACTCTGGTTTATCAGTTGGGAATAATAGTTACTCTTTCATCCAGTGCAGCTATATTTACTTTACTTCATTTCTTAAATATATTTAATTGACTTTTTGTGAGCTTGTTAGGCCCAGTGCCCCCGGTCGCTGAACTGAGCACTTTTGCAAATGTGTGGATAAAATTTCTACATTTTACAAATAGCAGAGTGAAGGCTGCGGGGGGGAGCTGCCAGATTTCTTTCCACTGTTTTCTCTTCGTTCTTTTTTTTAATGTATTTTTGGCATTAAAGTCTAGTAAATGTGTTTCTGTCTCCCCCAGGTTTGCTCGCATTGCTGAAGAGATATATTTTGCATGTTTGCTGTTTTGACCTCTGCACACTCGGAGTTATATTTGCCTGTTCTCACCGTCACCTTTTGGAATCATAAATTATAATCTGTTGTTTTGGGGACTGACAAAGAAACATTCAGCTTTCATGCTGTGCTTCTGCCCCGTAGACTAAAGCATCTGTTTGATTGATTTCAGAAGCCATAATCTGTCTGTGACCACTGAAAAACAATCTGATATGTTCCCTTATACTGTTGCCCTTAATAGCCACTTTATCACTTATTAATTTCCCTGTTTCTGATTTGCACCTTTGTCCCTCTGTCCGTCCAAACTTGTAAACAAGTATTAGCGCCAAGTCCATCTTTGATAACAATGGAAATTTATAAGCAACAATTTACCTCAGCGGCATCCACTGGCCAGCAATTTATCGCTTGGTCTGTTCTCTGATAATTACTTCCAAAATGTCAATCATGGTTTGCAGTTATATTCCAGTCTGGGATTGAAAACTTGTAATTTTGAGGAAAAATTTCATTTTGGGGTTTACAGACGAGCATTAAGGGCTCTGAAGAAGTCCTTCCATGTTGTCTGAACTTTGCCTGTCTGATCCCACAGCGTGCCCTTCTCTTCTCACAGTGAGGTTTTAGGGAACTTATTGCCCACATAATGCTGGGTCTTAAAACAGTGTGGTATCAGAGCCATTGTGGTCTGCAGTAATGGCTGGTTTAAGGAGGCTGTGGTGAGATACTCCGCTCAGGGCTTTCATTAACCCAAAGCTCAGCCTAATTGACGCTTATAGGTTGCCTTACATGATTAGGGCCAGCGCACGCCAACAAATTTCCTACAGTTTGTTTTGTAACTTTTGGAACATATCAACAGAATCTATTTTTCCCAAACTGAATGTTTTCTTCTGAGAAGTATTTAAAAGGAACAAAACTCATTAACTTTTCCACGGGTGGCTCCTTTTTTTTTTTTTTAATCTTGGTTTAATAATATAAAGAAAGGTTTTATGACAAAACCATTTGAGTTATTTTATTATTGTGCACCCTGTGTCCACAAAATAAAACAATCTGTTGGCTGTGATGGTTTAGAGGTCATAACCAAGATAGAGATTTAGAGCAGCAGTGCACATTTTCATCAACATTATTTCAAGAAAAACACGGAGTTATTGCGTAATTGAAATGAGGTCAACGCTGCTACAAGCATATGGTGCATGAGCATCAGGACCAGGGAGTATAAATTATTATTTAAGCCACATTTATTCACACATGCAAGGCCTCTATGTAGCATTAATGATTCAGTGCAGAGATTTTTGATGAGCACATTCAAAGAATTTGGCCCATTGTTTCCTGACGGCGGTCAGACTTTTATGAATTAAATTAAGTTCTACATGTTTTAACATACAGCTTGACACTTTAATAATTGAATAATAATTAAACCTTAAGTACTTTAAAGTTCATACACACGTAGTTCAGGTTGTAATTCTGCTTTCATTTAAGGCCTCCTCTTCGGAATTCCTCATAGTGATAAATTGACCTTGTGATGAAACTCACCGCCGTTATGGGACATTTTTAAATGAGTGGACAAGCGTTGCAGTTTCCTCTCAGGTGTTTTGTGGATGCACTCAGAGGAGTGGATCCACAGAGGCAGCAGGTGTGTTTTTTTTTTTTTTTCTCCTACAGATTTTCGGTTTTAGAAAGTGTTTCCTTTGCCAGTGATTAAAATGTGCTTTACTTGAAGAAACCTCGCACTGGTCATCTGTGGGTCAGTAAGCTCCTGATTGGGATGCTAACAAACGTCCCTTTCTGTTTTTTTTTTTCTTTTTTCCTCTGTTTTTTTTTTCTTTTTCGTTCTAGAAACGCGTTTGCTCGATTTTATTGTGTTTTTCCGGGAGCAGTTTTGTTACCTGGGACCTGTGGACACTCTGTCTGGCCCTCTGTCACCTCCGTGCTGAGCACACACTGCGCGCTCTAACTGTACAAACTGCTGTTTGTAAATTAATTAAGGGTTAAGAAAAAAATCCTGTCGTGGGATTATTTGGGGTTTAGAGGCACATTTTGGTGTTTTTCCAATCAACTGGTCATCTTCCAAACAGGCCGTCGGGCATCAGCAGCATCTGGAAAGAGACAGCAGAATTCATATTCAAATATAATAATAATAATAATAATAATAATAATAATAATAATAATAATAATAATAATAATAATAATAATAATAATAATAATACAATTAGAAATGTCATGGTGTAAAATGTGACAATTATACAACCGCTTTAGCCTGATATCGTTCAATCAACAAATTCATAAATAGAATTATGAATTGCACTGGATTTTATTGCATTATTATCATTATGATTCATCATTATTGCTGTTGTTTGATTTTAATCTCCACGAATCATTTTTAGCCTCGGTGCTTTGATGATTGTGCTGTTTGTATTTTCTGTGTCAAAGTTTACTGATAATTTACGGATCAAAAAAAGCCCCAAAAGACTCACATTTGAGCTCATGTGCATTTATATTGTAATAATTAATGACAGTGCTGTGATGAGAAAATGTTATTCGGAAAATAAAATCGAAATGTAGAATTTTGCTTTTGAAAATGGGCCTATAGCTGTTAAAATGGGCAGAAAGTGAGTCGGGCTTCATTATTTGTCTTGGAGCTAAATTCTAATGAACAGAATCAGCTTTTGATCGCAGGGTCTTCGTTGACTTCCGAGTTGATAACATTAGAACTATGACACCAACACAAACGACGCCTTTTATCTCTCTGCTGGCGAGTAAATGGGCCATCACGGCCTCCGTTACCTTCAAATCGTTTACAAAAAATAAATAAAAAATGCTCTGAAACACCATCCCACCACAGACACACTGAATCTGCATGGTCCAAATTCGGCTGAGACAAAAACTTAAATCACGAATTCAATTACAGATGAATAATTGATGTGGCCAAATGTGTGGGGAGGTCAGCATTTAATTATTGATAAGCCGTCATGTTGGAGGAATGTCATTAGAAGTCTGATAAAAAAAAAAAAAAAAAAAAAAAAAAAAAAGACAGATAGCGACACACGCACAAGTGAAAACAGGAACATTTAACACGCAGACGCACAGTTCAGCTCAGCGAGCGTCAATAATCCAACACTCATCTGGACAGAGAGGGAAAATATTTGTTTGTCTTGATTTAAGTCAAGTGTTTTGTTTTGTTTAGCAAAGCTTGACATTTGAAAATGAGTATGAGACAAAAAGAGGCCGATCTGATTCAACCTGTGGGTGCCAGGAGCTGCGCGAGGCTTTTCTTTCATTCTTGCAGTGTTTTAAATTTCCTTGACTTTGATGAAATCACTTTTATCTGTCGAAAATATTTGAGAGACAATTTTCTTTGTGCCATTTCCAGGCCAGGTGCCCCTTTATGGGCACCATGGTGCCCCGACAAGTCCTACAACACTTCACGCTCCTCATTCCAGGGCATGGAGCCGACAGGTTCCATAAATAACTCACTTTCTCAGATGAAAAGTGCACTGATGTTTTGAACTTCCCTTTGGCCCTTATCCTAAACAATCAGAGAGCATGGCCACATGTGTTTTACTCCTGTCTCTCTGTTGTCTGGGACGGCTCTGTTGCTCCTGGCTGCTGCTGCTGCTGCTGCTGCTTCAGGCCTGCAGTCCCTGCAACTATGAGCACTTTCATTAAAAAAAAAAAAATAAAAAATAAAAAAATCTGTGTTCTGTGTTCTTTCTGTTATTTCCCCAAAGTCAGATCTTTTATGGCTTACAATATGTCTGCAATATCTCAGGCACATTAATCCTGCTGCTTCTCCGCGTCACTCTGTTGAGAGACACTGTGACACAATAAATCTGCGCTTGTCAAGTGTTGAGAAAAAGCTTTAAAGTTAAAGCTTCCTAAATTCCATCATTACAGTTACCACCAGGATGAATTAACAGAGTACATTTAACCTCATGCGCGTGTCATAATTCAACCAAACTCAAACTATGGTGAATCCTGCCTTCGGAAACCCTGTAAAACCTCCTCATATCCACTGAATTTCTGAGCTTACAGCGACTGATAACTGACAAAGGTGTTTTTATATTTTGGTGAATGTGATCAGCCTCGTGGAAACAGAGAAACGTCTTCTGTTCTGAGTGACGAGTGATTTTATTTTGTTTTTGTATGAACCTCTTGGTCGTTTTGTTGCTTGATCTTTGCTCCAGACTGTAACATAAAACAGCGCGGAAATCAAGATCGGAGCAGCTCGGGTCGTACCCGGCCGTGCCCACAGTGGCACTGTGGAACCGACAGTACATGCAGGCGGTAGGTAGGAGCCAGTGCAGCCCTAATCCCCGCCGTCCGTGATTTAGCCCCTGGTCCTCCTAATTCTCCTAAAGCCCCAGCTGCTCCCCTGGCTGCCCCGCTCTCTCCGCGACAGACTGCACACCGCTCGCTTTATTAATAATTCACCTAATAATTCACCAGTTCGACGCTGCCGGCTGAAGCACCGGCCCCCCCACCTCCACTGTAAACAACTGCCCTAATTCCCCGTCCATTATTGTGTGTGTGTGTTTGTGTGTGTGTTTGTGTGTGTGTAAACAGGTCGCATGCTGCTGAGGTGAGCTATTTAGTGGCTGATATTTTTGGGGAGGGAAGTGAAGGCTGTCTGTCGTCGCTGCACGGAGCGCACGGAGAGCTTCCATTTTACGCACCGAGGCATCCGGAGCCCCGCAGCAGCCCGGACCGACGACGTGTCGCCGCGCAGGCATTCTGCTTGTCGGCGAGGCTGTAGCGATTTGAAGAAGCGAAAGACGCAAGCTGCTCTTTCATCTCGTCAGCTTCGAGGAGGAGGCGGCGAGGGACCAGGGGTGTCCTCCCGTTTTGTGTGTAACGCCGCGTGTGTGCGTGCGCGCGTTTGTGTGTGTTCGGAACAAGAGAGAGAGGAGAGAGAGAGCGAGCGAGAGAGATACGAGGGTAAAACAGATCGGACGCGCGGCGCAGGAGACAGCCGCTTTTGGACACGTTTTGGAGACAGAAGCTGGCCGACTGCAAAGGCTGCACATGGAAAAAACAATATAAACAAAACTTACTTTGCATCACCTCTCCCGTCCATTATTTTTTTTTTATTGTGTTATTAATATTACTTCGGGGAGTTTTTTAGCGTCTCCCAATCTGCTGGACAAGTTTGGTCGCTGAAGGACGCACCTCGGGACTTTGACGCAGACGTCTCCCTGACTTCTTGCTGCTGGACATGGGCGCATCTGAGGCCAAACAGCGGTAGACGGAGGGCTCGGAGCTGCTGTCCTCCTTTCCTCCTATCTCTTGCAGAGTGGACCCACTTTTGAAAGAGCGTGTTTTTTTTTCTATCTGGGCCTAAGGCCGACTTGTTTAAAGGTCCTTTTTTTTGCTTCCGGCAACAGCGAAGAGACCAAGTCTTCCTCCCTCAACCCTCGCTCCCTCTCTCACTTTTTTGGAAGCTGAACTTTTAAAGGAAAATGGGGCATTGAGAGGGTTGGCAGATCTCCCCACGCTATAATGGTACGTGCTGTGTAATTCAATAGTTTCCCTCTGTTGGGTCTATAGGGTAAAGTCTATAGGACTGAAAATAAACCAAACATTGCATGTGTTTAATTGCATCCCTGCAGGGTTCTTGGGTTTAGAATTTAAAAGATCTGCACTTTGTTGGACGCGCTGGGTGAGAGTTGGCTGTCCAGTGTGAGGCCATGGATGACGATACAGCACACCTGTGTGTGTGTGTGTGTGTGTGTGTGTGTGTGTGTGTGTGTGTGTGTGTGTGTGAGTGTGCGTGCGCGCGCGCGTGTGCATGAACGCGCGCGCCTGTGTGTGAGAGAGAGGTGTGTGTTATGTGTATAAGTATAATCATCTTGCTTACCTGCCAAATTTAATAATTATAAAACAACTAAACTCACTTTGATTAATCAAATTTCAAACATTTAAAATGCTGCTTGTCCCATTTTACTTCCAACTTAAACAATGTATTTTAACACATTCTTTACTTATGAAAATGTCTGGCGTTTTTGTGAACTGCTATCCCATGCTCATATTTTCCCAAGTCCTTCCTCAAAGACATAATAACGCTGTAATAACTGTAATAACTGTGCCTCTCTCTAACTCTAATATATATGTGTATATAGATAGATAGATAGATAGATAGATAGATAGATAGATAGATCTAGCCTCGCTGGTGGGTTAACAGCGTGCAGGCTGGATTGTTTGCTGAGGTGTTTGTAGACACCGATTGACAAAGTGGAGGCTGATCTTCCTGCGCTGCTCAGATCAAACAGAATAAAACACACATGCGACCGCAGACTGAGGAGCTCTGAAAGGCCAGCATAGAGAGAGAGTATGCTGGCGGTAGTCGTGATGATGATGATGATGGTGATGATGATATTCTGCAAGCATCCCATAAGCCCGTGTAGCGCAGGGTTGCTGCACCGTTGTCCACTCTGCACCCGGGCTGCCTTTTCTGTCTGAGACGGCTACTGGTTTTTCTTGTTTTTTTTTTTTGTTTTTTTTTTCTTGTCAATGGGCACTTCATTTGCGTAGCTGATGACACTTTATAGCGACTACAAGGGGTTGGGGAGGTGAGGTGACACAGACCGTCTTTGTGCCCCCGGAACAAGTGCTGAGAGTGCTTAAAACCAAAGCAACGTGGACAGCATTTAATGTCAGAAAATCCAAAAGAGAAATCTCCGACTGGATGATGATGATGATGATGATGATGATGATGATGATGATGATGATGGTCTAATTATGCTCTGATATCCTGCAGTATTTAGAGAGATAAATATTATATTTTAAAATCTGCTTATTGCAGTTTTGTTCTTTTCATTGCTTTTTCTCCCTGTGAAGGATTATTTGACATCATTTGACAGCCTCTGTCATGCTGCAGTTCAAAGCTTTTGAATTATAATTGTCTTAAATTAAAATTATCATGGTTTTAAAATTGTGACCGACATTTAATTGCTGTTCATTATCAACCCAAGAGATTACAGCAAAGCTGCCACAATCTGGCTGTACGTCATGTGTTTTGTAATTTGACCATTAGCTCACAGGGTTGATTTGTTGAGCTTTTTTGTTGAAAGAAGACCTGTTCAAATATTCTGAGGTGACAATGGGAAGTTTTTGTGGTAGCATAGAAATACATGAATTTAGAAGGGAAGAATACAGTATGCACATGATCAGAAATTATTTTGACTAGCAACAATATTCCTAATTGCACCAGTAATGGAACTATTTTAATACAGCTGACCAAAGCAGTTTCACATGCATTTTGTTATTGCCCAAAAACAGTAATTCAATAGTCCTCTGAGGTCAGGACTTCCTATATTAGACATGGAAATGAAATTTATTCTTTATATGGACTGAAACACTATCTGGATCCACTTTTTTGAAATGGCAATATATTTGTCTCATCAATAAAGACAGTAAAAACATTTAACATTGAAAGTAATAAACGCATAACAAATCATCAGGAGTGTATGTGCAGTAGTTGCTCCAACTTATGTCAATGAAAACTCCTGTCATGAGCATATTTTACCGCAGTTTATTCATACTATTGATTGTATATGATCGAATGAATTCCTCAGTTTTTGTTTGCCAGAGGTGTTGTATATTTTGTCCTGAAACAATTATCTCAAATTCAGACTGAAGGGCACATTCAGTGTCAACAGCAATAAGCTAAAGTGTCTTTATGTGTATTACACAGAGTGTAGAGTGTTTCATCAACCAGCTCTGCAGGGGCGACTTGATTCCTGTCACCCAGATGAGTGACACATTGTCAGCACCAGCAGGATGTGAATACATATTTTGCTGTTTTAAACATCAGTCTTACATAACTTTATCATGGGTGGGGGGGGGGTCATCTGGCAAAAATGTTTGCTGGCCTTGGTTTATGTGACACTCAGTCATACCTGCACAACAACACAGACAGACCTCAAGGGGTTCAAAATGTCAAATTACAGGCCATATGTGATTTGTGATGTCTGCTGTCCAATTATCTGTCTATTTTTCTTAAGGTAAGTGAAGCATTAGACAATGCTTCATAATTGGCAGTGATATAACGATCCTCATTTTGTTTTGATTGTAGGCCTATAATTTCACAGTTGGTTGCACCGCGGTTGTTGCAGAGAAAACCTGCCAACCACAGAACCTGTCAGTCAAATCAAAGCCAAGGCTGTTATTGGTGCCAAGCTGGGAGGTGGGCGTGAACCGTACCACATTATTTAAAAAAAGTTTTTAGAGTATCATTTCAGTCAAGTTGGAAGTGGGTGAGACATTTTACACGAGCTCAGCGCACTGCTTTATTGAGTCATACTGAGTGTGTGTGTCTATGGTGTGTGCTTTGTAATGTAACTCTATGCTTCCTGGTCTTTGTGGTAAACTCTGCTGTATTAGAACCATAACCACAAGAAAATCTCCCCATGGATCAGTCCTTGTGTGACACAAAGGGCTGATTGTACCAGCCCAAACCTCATTGTTAAATGCACATAGCCAGTGCGGCGAGGCCTTAACTGTGTGTGGTTTGGCCATTAAAAAAAGCTTGAATAAGGATCCGTGTAGGAAAAGGGGTGCCAGTAGCGTCGGGTTACCTAGTGTAGCCAATGCGTATGGTGCGAGGAGTGTGGCAGCAAAATGTTGCAGCCTGGGAAGTTACAATTGGCATTGTGTTATCTTAGGGCCAGCCTGTCGAGCAAGATCAGTAGTTGACAGGCGAGGTGCCAGGGCAAGTGAATTTTTGGGTGTGTCACAATGTGTGCTCTGTTCAAACTTGTTTCACCGTAACAGTTTTGGTGAAAGGATGTATTTCTTTGCATGGGATCAGGACTGCTGTTGTTAGGGCTGGCATAATTTCACATCAATTACTCAGGGATTCAAAAGTTTCACCTCGCCCAGCTGATTTGTATGTCAGCATGTTTGATTTGAGCCACACACACACACACACACACACACACACACACACACGGTTGAATTGCTAACATAAGTCGAATTGTTTTTTGCTTAAGTCATGTGAAATTATATTGTGCTCCTGCCTCCTGCAGTCAGGCCTCCTTAACAGAAACTGTTCACACCGTGAGCCTCATGCCTCCTCCAGAATCCCACCGTTTACTATTGTGTAAAACACAACTGCACAATTAAGCCTAATGCAATCTTTAACACTGCATCTTGGCTGTACTTCTGACCCAACAAAACCTTCAGGACCCACAAGTGGAGTGAAATAATTAGCCCCACTCTGCTCAGCCATCCATCTATCCTTCTTTTTTTAATGCAGCCCCTCAGTTTCTCATCTTCTTTCTTATTCTCCCCGTTTTCCCTTCAACCCCCTCTGAGACGGCTGTGTGAAAAATTGTATTTTTCCAACATTTCTCCCTGAGGTAGCTTTGGCAGGGACTCACACGGCGGCCATTTCTGCCTTTCATACACCCCTCACACACCGTGGAACAGATCGCCGGTGCGGCCCGGCGTCTTTGAAGTGGTTGCCATCTCACGCAGGTTGGCTGGACTCTCTCATTCTCTCTCCCCATCCCCCCCCCCCCCCCCATTTTCATCCTGTGCCTTAAACTTGGCAGTGTTATTTTCAGCCAACGAATCACGATGATGAAAACGCGTTTAAGACACAATGCTGGTGATAATAATTATGGTTTTTAAAAGATGGACTGACAGCGCTGATAGTGGTTGATGATTGTGCAGCAGCCAGAATAAATGTTCTCTGGAAACAAGGAGATGACTGCACCAGGTGTGTGAGCAGTGCAAGTTTTTTGTGTGTAGGTGGTGAATTAAGGTGTGTGTTGGTGTGTGACTGCAAATATGAGATGCAGAGACACAGAAAGATAGAGGATCATTGATATGTTGCCATTCATGTGCTTTAAAATGGAGCCATCTGAGAGCAAATTCCACCATCAGGGCCTTTCATACACAAAGCTCTGTGGAGGTGTGTTTGAGTGCGAGTGCATGTGTGCGCGCAAGTGTGTGAGCAGGTTTTCGGAGATCTCACCTCCAAAGAATTTGGCCATATGGTCGTCAACACATATACCCAGAGAGAGAGAGAGAGACAGACAGAGAGCAAGCCAAGGAAAGGCTGTGTGAGATAGTGAGGGAGAAAGTGAAAGAGAAGTGTCTTCTTTTGTGAGTGGAGGCAGCAGGAAAGGCAGTTTAAAACAGATCCTCTACCCCTACCTTAGATCAGATGGCTCAGACAAAAAAAAAAAACCTCCATCGCATCCCCTACTCCACATATTTGTGGAGTGGGAAAATCTGTCTCAATTAACACATTTGCATTGGGCGATGATGGACTCCAAATAGGTCACTGACTCAATCTCCCGCCTCCGAATCTTCCCTCTAAAATGTTAATTAAGCAGGGCTTTGAGATTTTTTTGCTCAGGGCTGGCCATATGGGCCGGGCATATGTTCTATATATATAGTACAATATATAATTCATACACTGCTGCAGGAGAGAGTGTTTGGGGGCCTGGAGTTTTTTGGGGTTTACTACAAAGGGAGTCAGTATGTTCTGGCCTCCCCAGTGGCAGGTACAGAGCTTAGCCTATTCATTAGCTTCATGTTATTCACTGTTACACAATGGGATTGAGGTTCATCAACACCTGTTTCTTTGGCTGGCAACATAAAGAGGGCATTTTAATTCATCTTTGTTGGTTTGTTAATATGAAATGAGAGCAAATGATCTATTGTTGGAGTGCGGTTGCACTTCTGTGCATTTTCCGTCATTTCAAAGAGGTCAAGTTAAAGGATGAGTGATATTGAGAATCTCTGTGTATGAAGTGTACATATACATATGTACAAAGATATTCTCAAATAGTTATGTTTCCTCACACACTCCCAGTTGAACCAGTTGTCCCTGTGCCATCCTCCCAGACACCCATTCAGCAGCAGAATGAGACAGTGGCAGCCAATGAAAACAGTCCTTTCCCACCCGCAGCTTTTTGGGTCCGGCTCAACCAATCAGGGAAGGCTTGCTAGTGCACCTGACCCTGTTTCTGGCCGGGGAGAGCCAATCACAGACGCTCCAGCACACCTGATGCATTGTGGTGCGCTTGCTGGTAGTCGGCAGGCTCGTGCTGGTGCGGACCCCCACACAGGTGCCGTGGATCCAGGCCATCATTCTGACCGCCGGCCAATCAGATGCATCATCTCATTATCACATGTGGTCTGGCAGACTTTGAGTGTTTGCAATTTGTCTTGTGTGTGTGTGTGTGTGTGTGTGTGTGTGTGTGTATCAGCATGTATGTGTATGCGTGCATCTGAGGAACTCTGCTACCCAATTCCCATAATGCTTTGCAGTCTTATCAGCAGGCCTCTCTCACTCCGTTCCTGGCTTCATCCTCTTCTTGAGTCTCAACAATGGGCACTGTGTTGCCCCCTTAAGGAGCTGGAGGCCTCTGCTATAAAAAGAGACTAAGAATTAAAAAAACATGTTTATGGACTAATAAAGATGATTAGAAATCGCACAATTGCAGAAAAATGGAAGGTTTGTGAGTGCAGATTATCTGTAATAAAAAGCTGAGGGGAGAGATGGGGGAGAGAGGGAGAAAGAGAGTTAGCTGTACAGACCTCTCATTGCGAAGGATATGAATAGCCTTTGTTTTCACCACAACTCAGGGCTGTGTGGTCTGCCAATGTCTGGCTCTTATTATGGGGTTTGTGTCTGTGTGTCTGCGTAAGTGGCATGCACGTGTGCGTTGGTGTGTGCGTGTGCTTGTGTGCGCTGCTGTGTGTTTGTGTGCGAAGCCAAGAGCACATGGGTGTGGAAAAAAAACGTACATACGTGCAGGTGATTATATTTTCGAGAGGGTGAGACTATACGTATGTGCATTTAAACGTTTCCACACACCAGATACACTGTTTTCTCTCTGCTCCTGTTCAGCTAAATAAATGTGGCATGGGGTCTTGGGCTGGCACAAGCGTGTGTGCACGCTATTTTATCCGTTAAAGTTGTGAAATGAAATAGGATTTCACAGAACGGCACAGCGGCTGTGGGATTTGGGCTCCCTTCGGCTAAGTAGAGTGGGATAGGTTGATCCAATCAGCGGCAGAACTGCGAGGAGAGCCCATTTCACAGCTCCGGGCCCTGCCAGAACCCTGCCTGCCTGCCTGCTTGACTTAGAATACAAATGAAGCTCTCTGAATGCACACTTACACACACATGCATGCATGCACAGTGGTACTTACAGACAGTCTGGCTGGGGATGTATAGTGCAAGACTTGTTAGCAGGCGTTATGCTTTCTGCAGAGAAATGAAACCGGTATGGGTTTTCAGGCAGCGTCCCGTAGCACAGGTACATTTTAGGGTTGTCTCACAAAGGGCAAGCGAGAAAATCCATGTTTGATCAGGGTGACTTCAGGACAGGACTGAATCTGAATCTGAATCAATCTGGATTTTCACAAATTCTCACAATTTTGTGAAATTGCAAACTTGCAAAAATTGCATTATTTGCTTCCTTTTTGTTAAAGAACTTCCAACATCAAATATTTTATTGTGTTTTGCTAAATACTGAGAGAAATTCCGTGAATTAAACATTTATCTGAAATGTTTTAAAATACTGTATCCATCCCCAAATTCACTGCAAGTTTATTCTTCTTACTGGAACCTCACACAAAGTTTCTGGTGTCCTGAGACTTAAAACGGTTGAGATCTGCTTCACAAGAGAGTCGTTAATAATGTGACACTGTACTGCTCAAATCACGCAATTTTAATCAAGTAACCATCTCTTTGTATTCTTTTTAGGCTACTGACACTTACCTGGTGAACGACGATCCTTCCAGAGGCCCAGGGATGCCTGAATGTTTCCTCGTGTCGGATACATACAGGGTATATACACACACACACACACACACACACACACACACACACACACACTCACTACATGATCTCTACGTCTGTCCTTATCCTGTGGATGTCTCCCAGATTTATTTCCTGGACAGTTAAACAAGCCAAGTCCATTAAAAATGATCTCTTTTTTCCTTTCTAAAGATTTACCGCAGTAGAAAGGAGGAGGGTATTCAGAACACAAAAGACTCATCAGTGCATGTTGCAGAGTAATTTTTACAGGGTCAGACTCCTCCATGGGGATGTTAACCACTATATTATCTTCATTCTTCAGAACTTGAATTGGAGGTTCTGGGGTTAATGTGCCCAGGAAATACACACGCACGCGCACACATGCGCACATGCACACACACATTTTTGAGTGTTGACATTCTGACCGTTAGCATGCTCATAAATCCGCTTCCTGTAAAATCTCCCTCATGTCATCATAGATGCCCTGAACACACGTGTCGACCGTGCTGACATGTGGCAGCAGGGCCCTGCATGAAAACTGCGTTTCCTCAAAGTGTCAACTTTTCTGTGACTTGTATTTTTTTAACTAGGCATTATTTATTCTAAGCAGCAGATTGGCTTTGTTGCAGAGTCTGGACACATTTTGCTGATGCAGAGGACAAAGCCAGCAGCCAGTCCAAACAAAGTAAAATGCAAAAACCTAAAAAAAAAAAAAAAAAAGAAACAAAGATATGAGGTTTTCTCTCTTTTTTTCAGGACACTTTCTGTGTGTTCTGCATGTGGTCATTTTCATATCGTTTGTCAAAAAAAAAAAAAAAAAGACAAAGAAAAAGAAAAGAATAAGCATGTCATCTTTCAGGCTGAGTTTTTAGACAACTGCTAGACTGCCAGGAAGACTGCTCCTCTGGCCTCTGAGCCGTAGTCTGAGATGTTGAATTCACATCTTAAATTAAGAAATACTGACGTCAGACTAGGAATATAAATCTATATCCTTTCTTCCAGCTGAATTCAAACGCGGTAGAACGGCAGTAATCCAAACCAGCAGACTAAAATGTATATGGAGCTATTTCACACAGTAAACACATAAAAAGCAGCAGGCGTAACACATTGCTCTGCACACACACTCAGATTGCAAACAGATCCATAGAGTCTCAGGGATCCGCACTGTGTATGATATGCTTGTTAGCCATAACGGCCAGTCAGCCATTTCTTTCTGACTGCATATGCCTGTATGCATTTGACTGGCGTGCTCCCTCCCAGAGCACACATAAACAGCTTACTCAAACAATATTTACACTGTACGGCGTAGTAAACGGCACAGTTACACACATTTTCCGTTCACATATTTCCTGCCTTTTGAAAGGCAGCCTCAACCACCTGTCTCACACATTTAGCATGCTAATGGCAGTATCAGTATGCTACATCACTTTCAATATTTAATGGCCTAGCCACAGGCGAGGATAAACAGCAAGTATATGGGCAGCGCTGTGTGTCAATGGGAGACCACAACATGCTAACTTTAGACACACCATATGGTTTTCTCGTGTGCTATTTAACGGCAAACTACTTAGAAACCGCTAGAGCCCTGTGCGCTCGAGGGGCTGTCGTAGGTGATGGTCAGAGAGGACGCCTCTGATCACGGCCAGAGAGAGATATAAAGAGAGGGACAGTTTGGAGAGAAAACCTGAGCGTCAGTGTTTTGTAACTCCTGTGGTTGCTATAGTTTGTTTGTTGCAGCCAAGTTCCTGTGTTGAATACTGAGATGGTCATCCGGGCTGCAGCCAAAGAGACAAAGAAGGCCGGTAGAAGTCAGACAGACGAGAGAGACGGTGTGTGTGATTAAGACGCGGGAGAAAGAGAGAAGGAGCAGCGAAAAGATTAGAAGATAGAGAAAGGTCACTGAAAAGCACCACGGAGACGGAGAAAAGGGGACAGACAGAGAGAGAAAGAGGGAAAGCGAGGGAGCACACAAAGGCTTTGGGGTTTGGGCCTGTGCCGTGGTGGGGTGTGGTTTGGAAAGAGGAGAGACTATGGGAAAGGAATAGACTACACCTCAATATGCTTCACTTTATTTTTTATTTTTTCTCCTTTTTCTGAGTCTAATTCCTTTTCTAGCTGCTTGTGCCAGCATATCTTTGACCACAAGACATCTGTGGCTGTGTTCGTGTGTCTGTGTGTGTGTGTGTGTGTACATGCACGAATGCATATACTGTACATTATATGCATGTGTGTCTGTGGTGTGAGTGTCTAAGTATCCAACATAGGCTGAGGTCTCCTAAATCTGCACAGCTTCATATCCCCCTGAAAAACTTGGCATCCGAGCTCTGGGGTGACTTCAACCCCCAAAACCGCACCCTTGCACACACACACACACACACACATACACACACACACATACACACATACACACAGGCGTATATCCACATACAGAATTGTATTTACACATATGCACACACACACACACACACACACTTCCAAACACTCTCACTCGCACACATGCACAAGGCAGGGGCTTATGTATAATTGCAGGCACTCTGCCTGCATATATGAGTTTGATTAGGCTGAGGAGCAGGGAGCAGGCGAGGATAAAGCCAATCCTGATTAGAAACAGAGTGTATCGCTTCCATACAATAGAAGTCACAATGAAACTGGTTTAGACCACTTTGTCCAAGTTCAGGTGTCTTTTGTCTCTGAATACATATACAGGACACTAGAATATGACTTGGACTGGGTCGAAAAGGAGAACAATAGGAATCTGAGGGGTATCACAGCCGAATATATTCCAGTCATTCAAACAGTAAATTGACAACTTGCTGAAATAACTTTGGACTTGTTCAGTTCCTCGAAGTCATTCGAGGCGGTCCCCAGAAATACATGTGAATGCTCCTTCAATTAAAAATATAATGTGGCCTTGGTTCTAACCTTGAGGCGAGGAGCTTCTCGTACCCAAACTCTGCAGCTACGATGGTCCTCAGCCAAGAGTTGGGCCTCAGATCCAGCCGTGGCAGCTTGTAAAATGAGTTAAACACAAATAACTTTGGTCCACGTTGGAGCTGATGTTTCCGCTGCATCAAACACTTTGTCCGCTGCACACTTTTCATTTGCAGTAACAAATGCTCAAGTTAAGAACACGGGGGCCTCTTCCACTTAAGACACTTGAATTAGTTCACTGTGTGCTGAAAGCTTTGTGTCACTCTGCAGCTGACGGGCTGACCAAATACCACAGCAGAAATCTGAGTTGTAAATTTCAAACCTTTGTTTCTATTTTGGTCACACATGGGTTTGCTTCTGCATTTTGTGTGACAGCGAAGGATATGAAAATGGAAAAAGATAATCGTGAGGAAATCTGCCTCCTCTGTCATTTGCGTTTACTCTGTACTCATTGCTAAAGTTTAGATTTACAGCTTATTTATAATACAACGTCAAAAACATACTGTTTGCATGTTCTGGAAGGAATCTTTAAACATAACAAGGTTTCTTTGGAATATTAAAATGATACCACAAGAGATTAAATTGTACTGTAAGCAATTAAATACGATAAAGCCATAAAGTCACTGTGAACTCACCACTGATTAACAAAGGCAAACTGTCAGATGTGAGGCAAAAATGTTACCTTAATCTTTGTTCAGGAAAAAGGAGTTTTGGCTTTCTTACCTTATCATCTATCAACATATCTGTCAAGACAGATAACACAGATAGACACTTTGTTATTTTTTGTCATTGCAATATGAGATTAAGTATCTAAATATGCCGCAAAATCATGACTGAATGTTTGTTGCAGGAGAGGGAAAGCAAGAGCAATTATCCCTCTCACAAAAACTAAACGCTGTAATATATGGAAAGCAGGATGGTTACAGAAATTCCTGCAGAACTGCAGGTCCAGATGGAAATATTGCAGATATTCCATATGCATTTTATAAAATACCATAAAACACGACGAGGTGACTGAACTCACCACTGCGTGCCACATGCGCACTGAGCCCCTGCAGCACTGTGGTGCTACTGTAACCTCGAGCGATCGCTCTCTGGGGTTTTAACGAAGCGCGGATTCCTAAAAAAAAAAAAAACACTATAAAAAGCCGATGATAATTTAAAATACAGTTAGGTTTGTGCCGATCTGAAAGAGAAGCGGGGAGGGAGAGAGAGAGCGAGAGAGAGAGCGTTAGAGAGAAAAAGGGAGGGAGGGAGGGAGGGAGGGAGAGAGCAGCAAAAACTTTCCCCTAAAGTTAGTGCGGAGCTTTCACTGCGAGCGAGGCGGGGTTACAGCCTGGACTGAGCCACAGCGGCTTTGCAATGCGGCACCGCAGCGAACCTCCATCCAACTTTATCATCAGCGACTCCAATTTTCATCTCTAGACACAACCATGTACTCCCCGTACTGCTTGACACAGGTATGAAAAAACGCCGTTTTTCACGCTCCTCTTCGCTGCTTTTTTCCGGTTTGGTGCGCCTCCGGTGTGTGTCTACTGTATGTGGTTACAGTGTTGTGTTGTCCGCCGTGCTGCTGCCGCCGCTGCTTGTCATTTGTTGCGTTTTTAAGGACCCTTTTTCCAGCTCTGCTCTCTTTTCCCCGATAGTGTTTAACCTCGCTCTCTCTCTCCCCCTCTCTCGCTCTGTCTCTCCCCCCTTTCTTTTTAATGGCACTCTTCCAACGGGCTTTCTTGTGCGTCTCATTGCGCATGGTTTGGAGAGAAAATGGCGCTTCTCCCAAATCTATTTTATATAAAACGGAGGTTGGAGAAAGGGGAAGAAGGGCTCGGTGCCCTGGCAGTTGGCGACTGATCACAGTCGCCCGAAGGCAATAATCGACTTTATCGACAAACATAATAAACCACCGATCGAGTTTTAATGTGGCTCGTTGAGTTGTGGAGCAGTTCATCTATAGATTTATTTCTATATGAATTAGGGTCTCTGACTGGCTGTGACGGAGGTCTGCCGGTCTCCAGCCGCTGTCAGCTCTGGGGGCCTTTAGGGTCACCGTGGACGCATTCAGAACTATCTGTCATTTAGTTTATTTCACTTCGGCAGCCTCGTTTTTTTAATTCAAAAGTTTTTTGGGGGGCATCCTGAAGCCGACAGAGGGAAGGGTGGGCGTGTGTAGTGTGGAGAGTCCGAGCTGCATGGTTGCAGTTTGATTAATCAGAAAAAGCAGCTGACCTTTAAAGCAGCAGTCAAGCTACTACATGTTATTTACCTGAGAGCACAAATTGGAACTTTTACGGGACTCGCTGACTGTAAAAGAAAACCTCTCTTTAACTTGTGCGCAATTTCAAAGGCCGTTTGGAGTAATGGTTCATTTGGAAGCTGTGCACAGTCAATTCTTTGTTTTACTCGTGTTAAAAAGAATATAATAAAATGTATTAAATAATTAAGACTTCCACGTTGAATATTCAGCTCAAATTTTTGTCATGAACAATGTTATACTCCGTTTTGACCTTTCGGGCCTCATCTCCATGTGCGCACTTCTTGCAATGCACAAAAATAAGTCTGGACTTTCTTTCTTTCTTTCTTTCTTTTTTTAAGCAGCACAAACACTGAAATCAAACTTAGCTTAATTATATTTCAGTAAAAATATCTAATAGAAATAACCTTTAATCGATCAGTGCCAAAGCTGCACAGTGAAAACACTGGACCGGCCGGTTTGACACAAGTGGCCTTTTTCTGTTTCTTATTATTTTTTGTTTTTTGTTTTTGTTGTTTTTGTTTTTTTTAAATCACAGTAAGTCTATTTTCTTTATGTGCTGAATTTGTCTTATTCAAGTGTTTACACAGTTTTATCTGGAAATTAAACAGCGTCATGTAGCAGCTGACAAACAGCAAAGGTCAAGTCATAAATGACCTTTTTTGATTTTCCTGCAGCAGCGGTTTTTGCGCCTCGTGAGCACATGTTTCAAGCTCGAATTTGAAATGAAGCTTCAGGTCACACACAGACCTTCCGTTCAGCCACTGCAGAGTTAACAGAGGAGAGCTGCAGGCGCGCCGAGCCTCAGCTTCAGGCCGCCGCAGGTCCGGTTTTCCCCTCTGCCGCTCGGTTAACCACCTTACACACCGGGCTGGAAGGCGTTTTCATGTGTCACTATTTTCCCATTATAAACTCATTTTTTAAAGATCAAGTTGAATATTAACTTGGAACATCAGTATTTGTCAGGAGGCACAGTGGTTTTGTCTGAGGTCAACAGCTTCCGTCACCCATGACTTAAACAGTCCCCTCCAAGAGGCTTAATTATAAAGCTTCTGTTCTGTAAGTGTTAATGAATGAATTCACACTTTGAACTGATTTTGCCTTTAAGATACATGTTTGAGCGCTTCAGGGAGGTCACGGCCCGCCGCCTTCCTCTCGTCCTGAGAGTTACGCTGTTGTTCTGGGAAAATATAACATTCGCATTTGTAACTGAATCATTTAGAGATAAAATTAGACCTAAACACATGAAGCAGAGAAATTGCAGTCATGCCGTTCCTTAAACAGAACAGTGTGTGACTTTGACGAGCTCCGTGGAAAAAAAAAAAAAAAAAAAACCCTCTCAGTATTATTTCAGGCCTTCTGACCAGACCTCGACATGTTTTCTCTTGATTGTTTATTGTCGTCAGAAACAAGAGAACAGCACTGCTCAAATGCAAAATAATATTTCACCACATCTTTTTTATTATCATTACTGTCACAGAATCAGAAGCCGTGGCTGCAAAACAGGCTGTAGTTAAAACGCGTCTGTCTTTTTTTTTTTTCATCCCTCTCTCCTCTTTTTTATTTTCTCTTGACCTCTCTGGCGTCTGGAGAGTTTTGACGGAGACATTTTCTAATCAATAGTCTGTTTGATTTGCTCCGTAAAATAAATCCAACAGCCCTACTGCATATTTAGCACAGATAATTTTCCAAGCCTGGTGGTATGAGGCAGAGGTCCGCATCGAGTTTTCTCTTTCTTTCCATTAATTAAAATTAATTGGCAGCAGATCCTCTCACACGAGCGCCGCATGGACGCGTGCTGTCCATATGCGTGATACATATTGATCTGCTTAGGCTGCTGTTATTGCGTCTCCCGGTCCTACTGATGGATATCAAGCGGAGCTGAGTTGTTTGCACTCTCACGTCTCCTTGAGAACTTGTGCTTGTACTTAAAGGATATCCCGCCGGCTCAAAGATAACAGCAGTCAAAAATTAACTTGAAAACCGCCCGTGCGTCCTGCTTGCACACACCTCTGCTTCACACCTGTGATTTAGAGTGGACTTGAACACTCGCATTTAATCAGCTTCCCTCGCCTGTTTTAATGATCTCTGTAGTGTGTGTGTGTGTGTGTGTGTGTGTGTGTGTGTGTGTGTGTGTGTGTGTGTGTATCCACACCCTGTCACGCATGCATGCATTATGCGTCTTGTAGCCGTGACTGCTGTTGTCGTCCTATGACTCCATTAAGTGAGTTCTTCGAACTCAGAAACGTAAATAATTCACAAATCGCAGAAAACGTGCAAAACTGATGCAAACAATCTACAATGCATTATTAATGCTGATAAAAGCTTTGCTGGAATGGCCTGGTAGGTGACGGACCCGATCAGCCAAAAGTGGTGCACGTCCACTTGCCAAACAGCGCCGGGAGGTTTTTTTTTACGGGGCTACGTGGCATTGTTTCACATCCCTGTGACGGAAACGCATTTGCATAAAGTTTTAATGCGGTTTGAAGGTCGCGGAGGCGTCGTTAATTAAAACTTTTATGTGCTGCGTTTTGAAATCAATTATTTCAGACTCCACTTAAGTCCCGCTTATCCAAATGAGATGTGGGCTGCTAATATGCAGCTCGTCTCGCAAACACTGCCAACTTTTGAAGCTTTTGCCGCAAACTCTCTCTCCCTCTCTCTCCCTCTCTCTCTCTCTCTCTCTCGCTAAGATGTTTAACACTTTGCGGAAGATCGTTTAACCGTTTCCCGCACATTTCACAAGCAAAAAAAGTTTCATTTGCTTGCTGGAGTCTTGCTCAGAAGCGCTTCGTGTCCAATTCTTTGCACTTCTAAAGTGTTTTTTTTTTTTTTTTTTTTTAGATTGGGAGATCAAATGAGTCCTTGAAATTCACTCAGCCGCGCAGATTGGCAAAGCACTTGAAAGCATGCAGTGAAAGCCATACATACTGTAGCCATGCCATATAGCCATAGCAACAGAGAAAAAATGTGTGTAGTCAGTATCTTTGGTGATGGAGATAAAGGAACTTTTGTGCATCAGTGCATATGGAGAAGTATGAAGTCTGTGTGGCAATATGTGTGGAGCCCACGCAAGCAGTTTCTATATATTATCCTAAATATCTTCTACATGAAACACACTCAAATTTTGTTTAATTGTGTCTTCCTGTTCAGTCACCAGGATCAATACATTAAAACTCACGTTCAAGGCCCAAGTCAATACCTGCCCGTTATAGCTGCAGGTTTGTGCGTGTGTGCATGTGTACAGTATGTGTGTGTTTCTTACTCCTGCCCCGTTTTGGGCCGATGGCTCTCCTGCGTCAATCCTCGGTTCTGGTTTCACTGGGACCGGACGGTGACGGCCGCGGTGCTGGTGTAAGCCGAGGTGGGCCTGCATGATCTGGTAACATACCAAGCCTTGCCGGCGTCACTTTGCACCACACACACACACACACACTCACACACACACACACACTCTAATCCTGCTCACACAGAGCTAGTTGGTAGGCACAGCACAGGCAGCGGAGAATAGGTTTGCTGTATAGACGGTAGACAGGGTGGACGTGGCCTGCCAAATGTGCCAGGACGACAGGCAGGCAAGCAGGCAGGCAGGCAGGCAGGCAGGCAGGCAGTGGGTTGCAGGCAGAACCCAGGGGTACATTGTGTTCTTTTTACTTATTCATCCTTTCTGCTGGAGGCAGACCAGGTCCACCTTACACTGCTTGGCCCAGAGTGAGAGCTGGTAGGCAGGGACAGAGGGATGGGACGGAGGAAGGAGTGCAGGGAAGTGGGAAATGGCACAACATGTCCATGTCAGTGAAACAGTGTCTGAATGCATTTTGATTACATGGAAATAAAGAAAAAAAGTTCTTGATTTGTGTGAGGGATCTGTTGACTCTTGAGACCTTCAAAACACATGAATGGAGTTCAAATATTTAAAATCGAACATTGTGCATCATGTTTGTCAAGATTTACGTGTGCACAAGTGAAAAATATTAGTTTTTGTTTGTAGAATGCATGTATGAGGCCACTGAGCAAAACCCTAAGGTAGCTTATGGACGGTCCTCTGCGTCTGTGTGTGTGTGTGTGTGTGTGTGTGCGTGTGTGTGTGTGTGTGTGAATCTGTCTTGGAGGTGAGTTAAATCCAGCACTGCGGTGCTCTGCTCATCCCTTATCTGTGCAGTCTTGCTGACCGCCCATAGAAAATGGATTTATCATGCTTAACTGAGGCAGTTGGCACAACAGGGTAATAGGTGGTTGTCCCTTGGATGGATGGGCATGTGTGTGTGTGTCCGATATGTGTGTGAATATGTGTATCCCCCCACCCCACACACACACACACACAAACACACACACCTCTGCCTCCTAGTGTGGATTAGGTTTAGGGCTGATCTGTGGCCAGTGGAAGCAGGCAGCCCCTATAGCAGTCTTATGTTGGTCTCTGATATAGTTGTGTTTACCAAGCCATACGGCACACACACATGTACGTGTGCACACACACACATAGAGGCACACTCATTTGAAATCAGACTGAACACTCACATATGTTATAGACAGATAGACGGACGTGGTGGAGGAGCAGCAGAGTCACAATCACTTCAGTGTGCTGATACTGAGAACATCTCTCTCAGTTTGGCCTGTGCCAACTTTTGTCATGAGCGTAGAAAGTGCTCCAAAACTAAATATATGCAGTTACCCAGCAGAGCTGTTGTTGCTGCAATGCTCACTACCCAATATAATTTTATTTTTGGCAGTGGGTAAGAATTGGGTGTGTGATTGACTGATAATTGCTTATCCTCCCTGTGCAAAAGTGCTATTATTTTTTCTCAGGTTTGAGAATCAAAGCTGCAACAACTAGCAGTTTACCGTCATTTACACTGTGAAAAGACTTTTGCCAACAAGCGATGAGATGATCAGAGAGTGGAACCCGCAAAGGAATCAAGGGCTGAGAAGACACAAGAGCCAAAGGACTGTGCTCTTCTTGCAGCTGCTTGGGACAGACTCCCCTTCACCTTCATCCTGCTCCTCCTCCTCCACCCCCTCCACCTCCTCAATTAGCTCCCTTTAAAAGCGAAGTAACGGTTAGTGAGAGATCTGCATTGTTCAAGGATGAGCTTCTGTTGTTGTTGTTGTTGTTTGTCTCTCCCTCTCTCTCTCTCTCTCTCTCTGTCTTTCTCCATCCCCCTCCTCCGTCGACCCTTTCTTTTTAATTTTCTCAGAGGCTTTTTTGTGGGGGTAACCCCACTGAATGGGACAATGCAGCCTAGCGTGAAATTAAAGCTCTTAGTTAGTTTGGAGTTGCTCAAAAGAGGATTTTACACATGCATGCATTCATACACCCTCCCATACGCTATAGATATAGCTAATTAGAGGAAGTACACCCTATGTCGAGCATCAAGGGCCCAATTAAAAGAGTAGGGGAAACCTTGGTGCGCAAGATCTAGGCCAAATCAGCTCTGTGAATGCATTTCTAGGCCTTGTGTGTGAACAGTATGTCTGCCTTCTTAATCCAGGCGGGAGAATATGGACAAGACTGATATGAGAAGCGCACAAGTTTCATTAACATATGCATGTCACGTACTGGGTAAGTAAATGAAGAAAACAGTCGGATTGATCATCCTGACAGGCGACTGCCTGATTCAAAACAGATTGGATTGCTCTTGCTGACTCTTCCAAGTCTCGTTTTGGAAGTAGTCTTCAATGAAATGTCTGTCATGCATGCACATTACAGTTTTTGTTGATCACGTCAAAAGGCATTTATTTATTTGGCACTTAATGGTGCATGGAGTCTGATGACCGTTTGGTTTTGTCAAATTCGTTTGCATGGTACATAAAAAAAAAAAAAAAAGCAATAAGAAGTTAAATAGCAGCCTCTTAGAATAACAACAGATGAAGCAATAATGATCTGCGTGTACAGCGTAACCTGTCTTGATATGTTTATCATATCTCTAAAGTGTAGCTGATAGAAATACATGAAGCAGACTCTATAGCCACAACACCCCACTGTGTTGAATGACTACCTAAGGTCATTTATTTTTTGCCCGTGTGTGTGTGTGTGTGTGTGTGTGTGTGTGTGTTTGCAGAGGCAGACTAATATAGAGCAGCAGCAGTCCACATTGCCTTAGGGAGTGAGAGTTGAAATATTCACCAGACCTAATAAATGTATCTGGTGGTGGTTGGTGAAGCAAACGCACCAACAATCTTTACTGCCAGTATTATCAAATTACACACACACACACACACACACTTGCCTTTGTTCAGCCCTATTTCCTCAATGTAACTACTGGTCATAGAGGCCTGCAGTCCCAGCAAGGGAGCCAGTGAATCCAGTTAGTGAGTCAGACTTTGTGGAACAAAGTGTGCTGCTCTCTGACCCCCCCCCCCCCCCCCTTTCCCTCTCTCTCTCTCTCTCTCTCTCTCTCTCTCTCTCTCTCTCTCTCTCTCCCTGGCACTGGCAGCTTGCCAGGGGTGGAAAAATCTATAAGCCATTGCGTAATATACCATATCTTTACCTTGGTTGAACCCTGCGCAAGATCCACAGCTGTGTGAGCACACAAACAGAGACATGAGTGTGTTCATTGCTTCTGTGTGAAAGAAGGCGACAGACAAGACAGACAGAGGCAGAGAGGACACACAGAGTGGCTTCTTTGTGGCTAGTTTTCAGTGTGTACCCTCATATAAACAGTATCACACCACTTTGATCAAATGCTGCTGACAAAATATTTTCCAAAGTAGACCAAGCACGGCGTTCGGATAGCCCTCTGCGAGCGCTGTGCCAAGACGAACGTAAGCTGAGGCCATATAAAATTTATCTGTTTTTCGGGCGAGTCACGTTAAAAATGGAAATCAAATTAACTTCATGTTTTGCTTTAATGACATATAAACTCCATGGCAACACCACTGTGCTTCCAAAGCCAGTGGCGTAAGTGATACTCACTACTGGAGTTACTTGTTCTCCATGCATATCTTTAGAATGGAAATTAATGTGCAAGGCTCCAGGCTACCAGGGCCTTTCATGTTCGGCACTCCTCTTCTTATCCGGTTTGCGCTGCGTTGATGCGTTTGGTGCTGTGTTTCAGCAAGTGCGGGCCTCTCTTGCAGTGTCCGTGCACCTGAAGCTTCTTCGGAAGCTGTGTGTCTGAGCTCCTGAGGGAGGGAGTGTAATGTTTTTATTGGACGCATTTTTAACAGGCTTTAGTCGCTGACTCTGACTTTTCTGTGGAGTGTTTTGATACTGTAAGTTCACAGGTGTCATCTCTGTAATTGCTCTTATATCACGCAGAGACAGTGAGACACACACACACACACACACACACACACACACACAGTGTACAGGATAAAAGGTAGGTAGGTATCAATTTTCATCTTCACTATTATGATCCACTCAGCCGGTGATACTGGCCATCCAAATATCACATGCTTGGCCTGATTTGTTTTTGATGGTGGTGATTATTATTAAATGATCTGTAATGACTACTGATAATCCCCATGTGCACCCTGGATTCGCTGAGAGGCAGTTGTTTGTTAATGCACCACTGAAACCTAAAACACATACAGATGTGTGTGGGACAAAACCACAAACTCAATTGAGAGCCCTGCCTTTGTCTGAGTGCATGCTCGTGCTTAATTTTCACCGGCTTGCTTATGGAAATTTTGCAGCAGACGTGCAGCTTTTCAGCACAGGGCCCCCACATTAAATTCATTTACTTTGCTCGCCCTCAGCTACACAGTGTAAAGGGTCAAACTGTGTTAGAGTGGTGATGGTGGTTTGGGTCTTGGGGGGGGGGGGGGGTGACAGCTGGGTGGGAGAGGGATACAGCATCATTTTTCACCTCATGTATTGCATATGTATTTGTGTGTGTGTCTGTGTGTGTACTGTGTGAACGTGTGTGAGGCGGACTGCTGATATGTTTGTGTTTATTGACTCAAAGAGACGGGCCGTGGCTGCGTACACAGCGGTGTACGGGTGGCAGAGGTCCAGGCTTGGGGGAAACGTGTGTGTTTAAAGTACACACAGGCCTAATTATGCTGATTTAAGCATTCTTGCGGTCCTCCCTCTGGCTTGTGGTGAGTTAACTGGCACAGGGGCGTCCAGCAGAGAGAGAGAGAGAGAGGGAGAGAGAGGGAGAGAGAGTGATGGCAAACATAAAGAAGACAGAGACAGAAACTGAAGGCGAAATAAAAAGATTGATTCAAAAAAAAAAGAAGAAGAAGAAAGAGAAGAGGTGATAGTGGGCTGCAACACAGTGAGAGTGACTACGCAGAGAAAAATGTTGTCCCAGACACTGGTGAAACACAGGAAAAACATACAGCCGCCATCAAACTTCCCAGCAGGTTTTTTCCCTCCACACTTTGGGGTTAAGAGCGCGCCCGCTCTTCGTATTTATTTTTATATTCAGATGTTATGGATTGCTCCGGGAAAAGACCGTCCCTTTTCCCAGCAAGAGGAATTAATACTGTTTGAATGTGCTCTCTGGAGTCTAAAAAGAGGAATTTTGCAATGGAGTTTACAAGTGAAAACCTGACCGCTGCTAAATAAACAAACTAGGGATGATTAAAAACTGACCCCCGTTTGTTGGCTCTCTGCTTGCTGGCCAGTGTGTGTGCACCTGTCTCCTGTCGCTTTACGCACATGCATGTCCCTTGCAGTTAGTGGTGTATGTGTGCTGAAAGTGGGCGACAGTGGGTGTTCTATTTGGTTCATGTCACACACGTTTTCGAGTGTTTCTGTTTGTGTTGCCTTATGTATTTTTGCCTGTTTGAAACAGAACGCGGAACAAAAATACTTTCTTAGGTAGTGTCCGTAGCACACTGCTGTGTGTGTGTGTGTGTGTGTGTGTGTGTGTGTGTGTTTTATGCACTTCTGCATTGTGACTTTGTTGTCTAAAAAACAAAGAGTATATAAAAGGGCCGTACAGATTCCTTCTGCAGCAGAGCAGAGCACAGATTGATGACGTCGGCCTGTGTGTATTCAAGCCGCCTTTCACGCAGGTGATAAAATCCTGCTGGAGAGGCAGGCAGGGCTGCTCAGTGTCTCTGGGTTCATTCCCTGCACTGTATGAGACGGGATCAAGCAACACCAAAGCTCACATGTGCTCTCATCTGAAAATATGCTCTCACGTTCCTTACACTTCATTCCTATCTTTTTTCTCTCTCTTTGTGGTTCTCTCAAAACCTCCCTCTTTCTTTTGCTTTTTCGGTTTGCTTATCTTTGCCTGCTTTTCTCTATCTCACTCTCTCCCCATCCCTCAACTCTCTCTCTCTCGCACACACACACATTGCGTCTTTTACTTTAACCGTCTCTTTCTTCCATTTTACCTCATTCTTTCCAGCCCCCTCCGCTGCTCCTCTCTTTCGTTCCCTCAGGAAGAGCCACAGTCTTATCTGGGATATGTTGGATTTGGTGAGCTTAAAAGCCACTTTACTAACTCCCTGTCTGCCTCTCCAGAGAACAGCTCAGGCTATCTAAAACAGTTTCACCATTCTGCAGGCTTTGTCCGCTGGAATGCTGCTCATCGGACGACTTTTCACTCCCTATGGCCTCTTAATGCTAATCCTTTACCTGCCTCTCCATCTTCTTGACTTCCACCCTCCTCTCCCGTCTCTTTTTCTCCCTCTGCTTCTTTTCTGTTCCTCCACGGACCGAAATGCTTGATAAACACAGATTGGGTTTCTTTGGTGATGTGAAGGAATGCTAATGTATCATAACCATATTACAGTACTTAGAGGAGGCAAATGGTGCCAAGTGGTATCTGGAGAATCAAATCTCTGCACAAGAGCCTTCTCTCCCGTTCAGATTGAAAAACGGTGCTCCCATTTTGATTTTCCTCACTGGAAATATACAAAGCTGAAAGTCCCTCTAGAATATGATGAAACAATGGCGTTGTTGTATTCGATAATGCAATTTCTCCAGGAATTGGAAGGCTAGCCTAAATAAAGATGAGGCCAAATCCTATTTTGCATCTGATTTTTATTATTATTATTATTATTTTGGATGCCTAAGCACTTAAATATTGCCCAGAACATTCCCCTATATGTACTTCTTTGAAAACCATCCACTGCTGTCCTCTTTGTGAATAAATACTGCTGTTACAATTTGTCACTGTTTAAAGTAAAATGATGTCTTTAGAAAGAGCGCACTGAAATACTGTACTGATACTTGGAAGGCAAAATACTTATTTAAATGCTTGAAGAGTGTAACCAAATGATAAGTGTAAATCCAGAAGCAATCCTAACAGGATATGATCAGACCCAGGGCAGGCCCTCTGTGGCGTGTGGCAGGCAAGCTGGAGTGAGGGAGGATTTGCTCGTTTTATTATTAGGGCCTGTGTGTGTTGTTGATGGAGCAGCTCCATCCATGTTGACTCACAGAGAGACAGCGGTGATGGCTACACTGAGCAGGGGTGTCAGGCTTGGCTGATGACTCCAACTCCCTAAACAGCACTGCAAAGGCAAACCTTTCCTGGTGTGTGTATGTATGTGTGTGTGTGTGTCTGCATGTTTATGAGTCTGTTTGTGCATGTGCATTCGTGTGCATGTGTGCGTGTGCAGGCCATACTGCATTTGCATGTGCGTGTGTGTGTGCGTGTGTGTCTGTTTCAGTCCTGACAGCCAAGAAGCCTCAGCAGCATCTGACGTGGCAGCTCTTGCTGCTTTCAGTCCAGCTCTCTCCTTCTGGCTCACTTTTCTGTGATACTATCTTTTCATACAATCACATGTTTATAAATGGAGACTGACTGGTATTTCATACCGGACCAGTTTCGCTGAGAGTTGATAAACACTGTACCATTCCCTGCAAAATAACATGGCAAGTGTAGAATATTTATTGCAGCTAAGAATTTTTATTGTCAATGGGACAGCAGTAAATCTGAGCAGGAAGCGAAGTAAAGGAGGAAAAGTTAAAAAAAAAAAAAAAAAAAAAGAAAGAAAGAAAAAAAAAAGATAAAAGATAAATAAAAAATTTGGCTGGATTCAATCTGAGGCCAGAGAGGGCACATTTGATGCTGCCTACAAATATACCAAATGCTATGAAGTAGTTGCACTTATATACTTTTCACTTATACATTTTCTGATAATAAAAATTCAATATATAAGCATGACTGTTGTAAATCTAACTCTAACCTAATTTGAAGCTTGGATCAGTTCCCCTCTCCTTTTTCGTCTCCCCGGCCGGTTTGTGAGGTGCCTTTTTATCGAGGTGGGTTTCCACCATTTTATGTCCCCTCTGAGGACATGTACTTATGGCCGTCTGTCTGTGGTACTGTGGTGCTCCTGAGGTCTGTGCAAGGTGGTAGTTTAGGCCGGGGAAGTCAGCGAGCGTGGTCACAGAGGAGATAACTGCACACACTCTCTTCCAGAGGCGCCCGTCTGCATGTCTGTCTATCCACCCCTTGCCTTGGTGGATGATACATCTTCAGAAAAGGAAAGCACTGGTTTGAGAGGATAAAAGTTTCAAAATGATTTAGTTGTGTGTGCGCGCACGTGTCCTCATGTGTTTAAGTGTGCTCGTGTGTGGTTGTGAAGGCTCTTTGTTTCTCGCCTCGCATGTGTTTGTGTGTGTCCTCTGTTTCTTCCGGCCTGGCATGGTGCTCGCCCTACAGGGAATGCCACTCAAAATGAGCTGAGCGACCTTTAACCCTCACACTGCCAGCTCAGAGGAGGCATAACGTGTTGCCATATCAAGAGCCTGTCTCCCTTTAACCCAAACTCTGTCATGTGTAGCAGAGATTAAGACCCGACTCTCAGGAAGCCATTTGGAACAGACACCTTTTAACCCTAATGGGATCAGAGTTGCACATGAAGCCACTTGGAGCAGCCACCCACTCTTAACCCCTAACACTACCAACTCAGCGCAGACAAGGAAGAGTGCACAGGCAAAGGCCCAGCTCATATCATGCCACAGGGAGCGGGCACCGTTTAACCCTCGCAGCGCCAACTCAGCACAGGCAAAACTCCAGCTCTCACGATAAGCAGAATTAAATCCGCAAGCTTCAGTGTTCCTGATAGGGAGCTCACTGATGCAGAAATGGGATGCTAATGTAACAGGGTTGGTTTTCCATCTGCAAAGTAGCATGCAAACATTCGCTGTGTTCTAATTGTAAATGATAAATTGTGGTCACCAGGCTAAGAAGTTCTATTCTTTTTCATATCAAGAAATTAAAGACAAAAAAAAACAAACAACCAAGAGTAATTTGCCACATTAAACCCTGCCAATATTTCTGCCGTGCTCCCACAAGTGTCAGGAAGAAAACAGCCACGTTTCCAGCTCGACAACCATAGAGGTATGAGTTGTAAAAATTTAAAAGGGTTTCATAAAGCCAAGAGTTGTAGAATCTCATCTCATGGTTAATAATTCTTCACTCACCAAGACTGGAATCAGTTGGGTTTCACCCACCGCTCGAGCATTTGCTGTGTGCAGCTGAGATGTTGATTTGGAACAATGCAATATCCTGCCGTACTTTTAAATATGAAGAAGAAATGGCTGCTGTGTAAACATGACCAAACACATGGTTAAATCACTGCACCTCTCGCATTTCTTTTTGCTTGAGTGAAGGGGGAGGGTTTGTGTGCTCCACTCACACTCTGCTCAACAATCAGGGAAATAATAAATCGCAAAAAAAATAAATAAAAATAAATACATTTGCAGTGCAGTATAGATGAATGTGCCAACCTGCTTATTGCAAATTCTACATTTAATACTAAGTGGTGGCAGATGATTTAATGGTTATACAAACCGCAGCGGATAAAGAAAAAATATAATTTCTAAGAGATACTTTCCCTTTAAGGGAAGTACCAGGGCATGAGTTGTGGCATGAGTGGCTGTGTGTGTAAGAGAGAGAGAGTGAAAGAGATAGAGGGAGAGGAGAGAGAGGGTAAAGGGAGTTTCTGCACTTGCCTGTCTGGCAATGACCGAGGAATGAGTGTACAAGTTTGAGTCTGGGTGAGTCAAGCTGTGTGTGTGTGTGTGTGTGTGTGTGTGAAAGAGAGACAGAGAGAGAGAGAGAGAGAGAGAGAGAGAAAGAGTGGCAAAGGACAGGAGAGGGAGTTCCACAGTGAAAGGAGTGAGGGGGAGCGGAGCGAGAGGCTCTGGAAGATGGATAGCAATGGAGATAGAGCGAGCACAGGCGATTGGTAGAAGTGAGAGCGTGAAGCAGCAAAAAGCAGAGGGAGGGATGGCTGAAGTGCAACAACAATATGGACCGCAGGAAAGGGAAAAAAGTGTTAGAGGGAGAGAGAGAGAGGGATTTCAGAGCAAGAGGTGAAAGAAATAAATGAAGGAATGGAGGAGTAGGTGATGGTGGTGGTCGGGGGCACAGAATGAATGTGTGAGTTGGGCTAGTGGTGAAGCATTTGCATAAAGGGTGAGGGCACTCTGCCCGGGCTTTGGGGAGAGGTTGGCATCTCGCCTTGCCGACTGGCAGAACGAGGACCAGGGAGGAATAAAAGAATGAGGGGGAGCGAAAGAGTGAGAGAGAAAGTCTCTCAATAGTGCATCTCTTGTGTGAGGAGAAGCAGGGCTTGGCTGCTGTTGGAGCAGGGCATGGAGGGGGGGGATATCGGGTTTCATTATCTGCTTGATTCCTGCTATATTTGCTAACCATGAGGTTCAAAGCCCTCTCTGCAGCTGTAGGCAGAGCATGGTAGTCCGTGTGTGCCGCTGGCATGTGCCGACTGGAACGCTGTAGGTGTGTGCAGCATGCGCTTCTGTTAGGAGTGAGGCAGAAAGTGTGAGACAGACGCTCTCCTTCCCTGCAAGTTGAAGCTTCTGCACTGTGCCATCACCCCGCACACACACAACCTCTCCACTAGCACAAACACACACTCCAAGTATCACACTGGCTACTTGACCTTATCAGGAATGGCCGGCCTTGTACGGGGGGGGGGGAATGCTGTACTCTTAGTTTTACTGCAGCATCCTGTCGGAAAATGCCACACCAACTGTATGCCTGTGTGTGTTTGAGTCAGTTTGTGTGTGTGTGTATTCGCCATGGCGATGCCATCGAAACTGGTGTAATGTAAACGCACAGACGACACACATGCAGTAGTCTGTATGTGTTCACTTAGCATACATGTAATCCTATACTGCCCCATCTAGCTGCAGCCACATGTTGAAATGGTTTTATTAAATCATTGTTTGCAACATGCAGCGCCAAAATCTCCTAATTTAGTTTGAAATCTATAACTTTGCCCGGTTTTATTTATACCACGATAACATCAATCCTAAGAGAAACATTCTGTCTAATTGACGGCGCTGTTATCAAGATTAACGTGCAGTTTTGCATTATGAGGAGTAAATGTATAATGTTTCACACGGCTCTTTTTGCGGTTCCCACAATTCATTCCTACAATACATTCTGCTGTATGCAGTGAGTTTTTAATTTTGTTCACTGAGGTAAAGCCAAAAAAAAAAAAAAAAAAAAATCTATTTAACAAATGGTCATCACAAAATGTCTTTTAAAGTTGTCCAGATTGAATTCAGTTCTCTAAATATTTTCAGAATAGAAATTGGGAATATTACTCACTTGTGAGGTTACGGTTATGTTTATAATTAACCGTATAAGGTGAAGTTTATGCAGATGGGCCAGAGTCATAGAAAAACCACACAAACCTCAAGAAAATCCTGGCTGAATTAATTTTGGATACCCAAAAAAAAGAAAAGGAAAAAAATCACAAAGAGCTCCTGATCTTATCTGTGATGTGCTTACATTTGAGGCTGAAACAGTCTGCGCAGACAAATCCATCGCACAAACATGAAAGAATATCGAGTATAAAATTACCCAGGTCTGACTGCAGTCATGTCAGAAGCCCCAGCTTGCCATCAGTCCTTGTGTCTCTGGAGCTGTTTAAAGTTCGTTCGCTCTGTCTTTCCCTCTCAGCCTCATGCCACAAATGGCTTCCAGACTTTCACACATAGTAATGCTTCAGTGTGTAAACAGGCGTAATTACAAACGATGCGCAGACACACTTTTAACATCAATCTGTGCCGATGGGAGAAAGAGAGCAGAAAGAGGGGAAGTTTTTTTCCTCTTCCAGGGAGTAGAATGGATGAAAAGGGTTTGAGCTGGATGGAAATGGAAGGACTGGCAGTAATGAAGTTAAGGAGGAAATTTTTAAGAAGAATAATGTGGGTCTGTGTGTGAATGCATGTGTGTGGGCTTGAATAAGTGAATGAAAGAGGAGGGAAAAAAGGACACTTATTTTTTCTATTTCATGAGAGTTTCCAAGGAAATAGTAGTTTATGTCAACTCGTCCATAATTATTTTATATCCCGGAGGCTTGTGAGGTTACTAACCCATCACCTCTTAATGGCAGGGTGTTACTCACCGCTAGTCAGCCTGCACACCTTACTTTTCCTGCACTCCTCATGGGAAGAAAATATGGAAAGTTCGCTCAACCCGCAGAAACTTTTTTTTCTCCTCTTCTTCCTTTTTCTTTTTTTTTTTTTTTTTAACAGAGTGGACAGAAACAGAAATGGTATTATGCCTGCACTGCAGTGTGGTTTTGAAAAGTCCTGAAAAACATTTGATTTATATACAAACCAGCTCCAGCAAACTTAACCCAAATTATTCTCGACCATCTCGAGTGATCAGAGCGCGCGCACGCACACACACACATGCACACACACACACACACAAAGGAAAAATAGTTCAGATCTCTCACAGTCTTTCCCTGACATCACCACAGTACTTGTCAATATCTGATTTCACACAGCAGATGTCAAAGATGAATTCCAGTCGTGACACTTCCTGACATGCTATAACCTTCATCAGCTTTCTGTTTGTGTGTGTGTGTGTGTGTGTGTGTGTGTGTGTGTGTGTGTGTGTGTGTGTGTGTGTGTTTCCTACCCTTATTTTAAAGGATCATCTTGATTGTCTGTGAGATAAATTTAATTTCATTAGACAAATGTGGTCTTCAATTACATGTTTTTAAACAACATGTTTAAAAATTAAGTTCAGCTTTCTAATAAGATTTTTATTATTAAATGGTACTAAAATAAAATGCTGGAAAAGCAAATGGTGAAATGTCCCTGGGTTTCCCTGGTATTTTAGCAATAAAATTATTATTATTGTTGTTATTATTATTATAAAACAATTTAGGTGTATAGAAATTAAATACAAGAATAAGTATTTACGAGGAAACTGATTATGACTAAAATGTTCAGAATTTTCAAATTAAACTGAAAACGTCAAAATTTATGCATGAGTTTGATTTTTTAAAACCAATTACTGTTCCTTTGTTAGGAAAAAAAAGCATTTAAAATGTAGAGATGTTCAGGATATTAGTGTTCATTAATTCACTGCAATTGTTATATGTTTTACACGTATTTTAATTTTTAAACCAACTACTTTAACTTTAAACCAACAAATGAAAGGGGTTTTGATAATTAAGGGATCTGGGTGGTGGTAAAAATCCAATAATATAAAATGGTATCATAGGAATAGAACATATGAACATGGTGCTTTTATTAATATAATATAAATGAGACCTGTTGTAAGGCTGCATGATTTTTCTGGTGAGCCTGGAATTTATTTGTGTTTTAATTATTTACTTCAACTTATTTATTTATTTATTTTCAAATTCCATTTTGTCTTTTGCTGGTATCACAATTTAGCAGTAAAAAAGAAGGAAAGAAAACAAGTGACCTTTATGCTGTTCACAATGCCAAGGGCCTGAAAGAGCACATTTAACGCCTGTTGACACCCAGAGGCATCCTCAACGTGCCGGATGTGGCTTTAAATAATTGTACAACCTGATCTTTCTCCACAGGTATCATGTGCACATGTCATCCCTTTGGCATGTATTTGCATATCTGAAATACCACAAATTCATTTCAGATAATGGCTTATTAGAGCTGTGCTTACTTATGTTGATAATACTGTGGGAAAACGCGCAAGTTACGGTTGTTGGAATCAACTGTATGCAAATATAGACCACAGGCAAGTACGAGTCGTCCCTTTAATTTGCATAAAGGTGTTATTGTACCTAAAAATGCTCCTGCAGCGAAGGAGAAGACAATAATAAGTCTGCAGTGACTGAAGGAGGAAGCGCTGCATAAACGCCTTTGTGCAGTGCAATTGCTTTGTTTACGAGTGTCTGCCTTCACTTGGGTCATACTTCACACTGTTTTATGTCTTAGCTCCATTACGAAACGAACTACTTTAACACATAATCGATTTTTTTCAGAATTAATTTTGACCCTTTCAGTTCAACGTAGGCCGCGCGGAACCGAGGCTGGGAGGAGACCATTAGCTAAGCCCAAGTTTAGCTTCGTGTGTGTGTGTGGAAGAGGGACATAAGGTTTGACTTTGACTAGTGTTCAGAGCAGTTTTACTGTCGAGAATAAAACGTTTTCTTTATTTTAACGAACGTGAAACACGTAGAGTCACTCACAAACAGACGGGCGGAGGTTCACTTCCCGTCCGGCAGGTTCACAGGCAGGGACAGACAGCCGTTTTCAGCCCAAACTAATGGTACGACGGTGCTGGCAGATGAGGATTTTCAGGTTGACACGGAGGTAGGTTTCTTTTTTATTTTGTCTGTGTGAGGGTTTTCCTTTTATATGGTTTTACAAACGAACAGAGGCACGGTGCAGGCCGTGTTGAGCTACAGGACGGGCCGTAACGTCACACAGGAATTTGGTGTGTAGTTGAATCTGTTAAACTTCTTCAGCCAAAACCTTCGTGTAATTTAGTTATGATTTTAAGATAGTAACGTTGGTTAAATAATAACAATTGTTAATTTTCAACCATAGGGCCTACCGTGTGATTCGGTGCCCTTAACTTCGCATGCTCATTTTTAGGCCTCATTCCACAGAGTGTCTTTAACAGTCAGGACACTCGCGCCGTCAGCCTCGCATACACGTCAAAATAGTGGAACAGGTTAATTTGCACTAAGCACTGGATTTTAGTTTAATGCGACCAAAAGCTTGAATACAACCATTTCAGTTTCCATGGTTTTCCTTTGTCTTGTGCTTTTAGCCTTTGCTTGGCCTTGTTCTGAAAACCTGAGGTGGTTTTCATTTCTCTCCTGCTCTCTGAGTTGCACCCTGTCAGGGCAGGAGGGGAGAGGGCGGCCATGCCCAGCCTGAACAAAGGTCGTCGTTTTCTCAAAGAGGGAGCATGGCAGGCAGAGATAAGATGAGCTCTGCCCAAATGATAGCAGGACAGATACCTAAAAAGTCCAGTGGACAAGGCCCCAAAAACACCCTTCGTTTCACCCTTAAGAACTGTGTGCAGACAGGACACAGTGTCTGTAATGAGCCGAGGGAAATGTGGATTTGAAAATGGCAAAAAAATAAATAAAAAAAATGACACATTAAATAAAACGGTGCCACACAGACTCACTTCTTGGCCAAAATCATAAAAGATCTTGCCTGAACTGCAAATTGTGCACAAACCTCAAAGCCTGTGTTATGCTGCTGTGTATAGTTTTGTATTTGGTCCAGTTTATGATCATAATAGGCCTGGCAGTGGATTTAACTAAGTGATTTTAAAAGGGGAGTTTTTTTTTTCCCCCCCGGAAGGATTACATATTTTATACAAATAGTATATTCATAATAATATGGATTACATTTATAGTCTCGTAATAGGTTTCTGTCCGTTTTTCATCCTCTTTTTGTTACATAAAGAGTTAATAAGAGTTCTGTTCCTGAAAAAATGCTGCAAGGCTGGAACTACAAAGGCAAATGTGTTGTTAGTTTGAATGGACAAAGGAGAGGTTTGGA